>NC_142440.1:144877500-145220000 GCF_059453495.1 Arachis ipaensis
AGGTGACGCGACACCGTGAACTGGTACGTCTCCCTCATCCTCGTGACGGTCGAACTCCGCTTTCTCCTCCGACTCTGCGTCACCCCTAGCCCGTCAAGGCCTGTCCCTCTCCCTCCTGACGGGGTCACCTGGCCGACGCTCTCTCTGGCCTCGCTCCCTCCTAGCAGGTCGGCGAGTGTCCTCTCTGACCTCCCTCGCACGTCTCCTCCGGTCTGGCACGCCCCTCGAAAAGGTAAGATCGTCCCTCAGCTGGCTGGCTGTGGGCTGGACATCGGGGGGCAACTCTACTAGCCTGGGGTCCTCCAAAACCTCTTGCCCAGATAGGTGCCTCACACGGCAAACCCCACGCCACCAATTGTAGCACTCACCGGTCGGCCTAGTGTTGAACGTATAGTGCACGATAATCCTGCGATCAGGCTCGAACCTCTGCCTCCAACCGTCGTACCACTGCTGGAGTCGCTCCGGCCACCAGACATCCTCACCACGACCAGTGGTGGTCAGATACCTATGGTTAAACACATTAAGTAAATAAAATAGTATGACTTTCAAAACAACAAACAACAAGCAACGTATAACTTTGAAAAAATTAACCACGTTCATACCTGTCAAGATTCACTGGAATCACAGGCACTGTCTGCTCCCCATTGAGCTACCGTTTCACCCGATCGACGTGGTGAACTCGGACAATGTTGAAGCAGACTATCGGAACGACCGACAACCATGTACCACACTCCTCCTCCTCACGAAACCAGTGTGGGCACAAGGTTTGAAGCGCAGGGTCATCGTACACCCTCCATGCAAACTGAATAAAAAAAACGTGTAACAAAATTACAAGTATTACAACACAGTAAGTAGAAGGAAATAACAAAACATTTATTTTCATGACTAACCTCATCGAACCGTAATCGATCGATCGAAACCCAATAGTACAACACCCTGGCCCGGTGTTGATCCCTACTCTGCTGCTGCAATCCAACCAACCTGAAAGTAACAAAGAGATATACAATTCATTAAGTTACAAACCATGCGAATTAACAACAATGCTTAATGCGAAATGAAAAAGTAATATTTGGTTACCTCGCAGTGAGCAGGTACTGGTAGACTTCTCTATCTGGTAGACACCATTGAGAAAATCTCTGGTAAATCCAACTCATCAGCAGCAGAGTGCAATCGACAATGTCCGTGACACCACGCTGTGCCGCCAAACACAGTGACTGGTAAGTCCAAGGCAGCATAGCAGAGCCCCATGATAATGCCCTGCACTCCGCGAAGTCCCGGAGAAGCGGTAGCCAATGTATGTGCACCAGATTGTTGGACTTGTCTGTCAACAGATACCCTCCGATCAGTAACATAATGTGGCATCGGAAATACTATCGGAGGGTCTCAGGATCGTTGGTCGGAGGCATCTGGCAAACACGATCACGCAACCAAACCAGCTTCAGCGTAAACGACTCCTTCCTCTGCGCCGCCTGTTGTGCCACCACCGGAGGCCTGGCACCAAGGAGCTGCTCCATCATGGCCCACATCTTCGTGTTGTACCACCTACCAAAGTCACGCAGGCATCCCCCAACGGGGTTCCTGTGTGCACGTAGGCCCAGGTGGTACGCCACATCCTGTAGGGTGATAGTCACCTCACCCCACGGGAGATGAAACGTGTGCGTCTCCGGACGCCATCGCTCCACGAGTGCCGAAATTAGGAAATTGTCAAATGTGAAATCTCTGAGCGGCACCGTGTCGCCAAATCCGGTCTCAACCAGATACAAAACGATGGCGTCCGGTGGAGGAAGGGTATGGCTGACTCGCCGGGGCAATAAAAGGCGAGGCCTCTACGGAATGCAAAAATAAATTTTTAACCTATAAACATATAATAATACATTTTTCTACTCTACTTAAGAACAACGTACTACTACTACTTAGGAACATACTACCATGTGTCTACTCTACAGCTGTCTCTAAATTACTTATGTCGGTAAGCAAATCCTAATTAAGTCAAACAAATCGTATAAAAGCAAATATTGTTCTAAATTCATCATACATTCCAACCCCTAAAGCATTTTACTCAGTGCTTGCCACTACGAGACTACCCTAACAATGTCCACATACTTATTAGATTAACCGAACATAATGCGACTAACCTCAAAGTCGGCTACTCCGGCGTAATAGGAGGTCTCATTTAGTCTATTGATGTCCTCATCGTATCCCGCCTGGCGGACCATCACCGTATAGGACTCAAATATAGTAGGAAACGGTTAAAAGAGGGGAGAAAGAGTTTGACTAGGTCAAAGTGGGGTCTAGGAATATGCTGTGAACAATTTCTACTTATAGGCGCCATTCGGTCTTATCTCGTTTACAGTAGCCATGGCGCAGCTGACGTGTCATATCTCATTTACACTTTAAACGAAATACATGCAATGCCATCTCGTTTACAGTGTAAACGAGATATGACTAGAAAACACAAATCGATAAATATTTTTAAATTTATTTATTTCGGTAATTAATGTTTTTATTTTATTTATTTAAATAAAAAATCCATATATATATTATATTAAAATTATATATATACCGAAACAGAAATTACCTAAATCCAAATTCGTTGCGTCCAAAACCCTACCTTAAATTGGGTAGGAGCGAGATGGCTACCTATAAATTCAAATAGTGTTGCTATTCTTATATACATATAGAATCTGGTATGATGGTTTAAAAATATACATCTATCCTAACAAGTTATTAAACCAATTTAATTAGATTTATTTATTAAAAAAATTTGGCTATATATGATCATATCAATAAACGAAAATAGTGGACCAAAAAAATATCAATTTAAAATTTAACTTTGAATAATATATTTTTATTATTTTTTTGCTAATTTCTTACGCTTTAAAATAAGGGTAAATATATATATATGATGAATTATTATGATTATAATACATGAAAAGTATTATACTTTTAGACAATATTATCTATTAATCAAAGTAAATTTTATGATGAATTATACAATTATAATACATGAAAAGTATTATGATTCTGCACAACAATATATGTGGTGCCATTTGGATTGGGTTTGAAGAAATAAAAGTATAAAACCAATTAGGGGTGGCAAAGAGGATCGGTCCGCTCTAATATGTCCCGTCCCGCCAATTAAAATGGGTTTAAAATGTTAGTCCGTTCCGTTTTATGGCGGATTGGCGGGTCGGCGGGTTAGCCCGCTCGACTCTTTTTTTTTTTTTGAAAAATAAAATTTATTAAAATTAACTAAAAAATAATAATTAAAAAATCAAATACAAATAAAAAATAGTCAAATTATAATATATTTTTTTATTATTTTTTTTTAATTTTTAACTTCAATAAAATTGTTCAAAATAATATTTGTCAATAAAATTATCTTTATTTTAAAAAACAAGTCACATGATTCGAACAAATATACGAAATTATAAAATAAAATAAAGTTAATAACTAAAAGAAGAATAAAAATAAAAACAAAAAAAAAGTGTTTGAAAATTTTATAATTATTAATTTTATAATAGTAATCACTATTTTATTTAATAAAAAAAAATAAAAATCTTCGACCTAGTAGATCGGCTCTCCCTGCCCCGCCAAAATTTGCCAATTTGGCGGTGCGGGTTTGACGAATTTTTTTAATTTGGCGAGCTCTAAATCATAGCTCGACCCGCCCTTTTTAGCGGGTTTAGCGAATTGACCCGACAAATTCAACCCGTTTTGCCACCCCTAAAACCAATCAAACTTTAAATATATAAGTCTTCAATTTGGACTGAAATAGTTTGATTGATTCTGAAATTCATTGTAATACGATTTAGAATTTTGATTTTGATTTGAAGGACAGCTTTGAACTCAAATTTTAATATAGTGTTTGAATAATTTGTTTTATATTAAAAATCTTCGGTATTATCTAATTACATAGGTTTAACGTTTAAGTAACTATAATAATATGGAAAAATATAGGGGCCAGCAACTTTGTTAAATTCTGGTCAGCATATAACTAGTAAAAAAGAGTCAGCCATTGGATGAAATCTTACACCAATCTCACACCATTAAAATCATCATTGATGACTATTTGATGGTTACAAATCACAAAAGTTGCTGGCCCTAACATTCCTCTAATAATATTATTGTATGAGATATGTATTGGGCATAATTACTTTGTAATTTTTAATCAGCCCTCTGTTATCTTAATTAACATGTAATTTATTTTAATTAGTTGTTTTTTTTTATCTAATTACTAATTATATTACTAATTTGAGTGGCTTAAATTTAACTAAAATTAATGTTTTAACTATAATAGAGTCAATTTATAATTAATTTATTTTTTTCTATAAGTTTTTATATAACTTTTAGAAGTATTAACAACTTCCTAATCTCTCAAATCTTTTTTGCCATTTTTAAAAAAGTTGAAAAAAAAAATAGACTTCTCTAATAACTGTAGCTCTTCTCTCTTCGTCATGTAGAGCCATTTCACATGGCATACTTTAAATAAATAAATAAAGTATCAATTATAGTTTTACATAAGCCGAAGCTACAATATCTTCATTCAAAACGGGAGAGATGCTTTAGCAACTCATTTAAATTTTTGTCCGACTTTGAGGTTGTAACGTGTAACACATGTTGACATCTATCTAACAATTGTAAACAAAAATAAAAAAAAAATGAAAGAGAGAAGAGGTGGCAAAAATTCATATGCATTTATCTTTATATAAAATTCTTAATTAAAAATAATTAAATAATAATTTAATTAAATATGTTAAATTATTTATTAATTTTTAACTAATAATTTTATATTAAAATAATTACACATAAATTTTTACCAAAGATTAAAAAACATGAGAAGTTTACTTTTTTTTTTTGTTTAAATTTTTTCAAAAATGCCAAAGAAGATTTGGGAGATTAGGAGTCGTTAATATTTTAAAAAATTACATAAATACTCACATTAAAAAATAAATTAATTACAAATTGATTTTTATCAATTATTATGGTTAGAATATTAATTTTAGTTAAATTTAAGCGACTCGGGTTAGTAATATAATTAGTGATTAGATAAAAAAATAACCAATTAAAATTTAACATGTCGTAAAAGATAAATTATATATGAATTAAAAGAGGATAAAGATAGACTAAAAATCATCTAATTATTTAGTCATCAAATCTAAAATTCTAAGCTTGAATTAAATTAAATTAAGTGCAGTTTAGTTTTGAACCAAAAAAAAAAAGAAAAAGAAAGACAAGACAAAATCCAGGATCTACAATAACAAAAACATGGTTTTGGTTTGCTTTTGTAACTACATAAAAAATTTTAGCCGAACGTTAAACGGAACACCTCTCTCTCTCTCTCTCTCTCTCTCTCTCTCTCTCTCTCAAAGCCTCTGTTTCTAACTCTGTTGCTACATTCTAACACCCTTTCTCTCCATTCTGCAAATTCACATCTTCTTCTTCTTCTTCTTCTTCTTCTTCTTCTTCAATTTCCAACCGCTATCAAAATAACCACTCCCCCAACGCACACAATTCCCACACTGAAAACAAATAAAACCGAAGAAAAAGCCATAACTTTATCACACACCAATCAAAAGCTCGAAGAGAATTCAGTGAAGAAGCTCAAAATACAACCACACACGCATCAAACCAATCAACACACTGTCAGAACGATTATCAAGAGCAAAAGGGGTCGTCATCAATATTGTTCTGCCATGGGTATGGTACCTGAGAGATCAAAGCCACTTCACAACTTCTCCTTGCCATGCTTGAAATGGGGTTCTCAAAAGTTCCTAAGATGTGTCAACGCTCCCTCCAACATCACCATCAACAACGATAACAATAACCCTTCTCAACCTTCTTCTTCTTCCCCTGATCGCAGATCCTCACGCCTCCAACCCAAACCCCAAATCAACCAAATTGAGCCTTCTAGACTCCCCAAGAGAAAATCCAACCAAAACTTTGATGGGGTACCAGGGAAGAAGCTCAAAGTTTCGAACTTTGAGGATGGAGGGGGAGGAGCAGGAGGAGGAGGAGAAGAAGGTGGTGGTGCAAATGGTGATGGTGGTGGTGTTTCTAATAGGCCTTGGAATTTGAGGACAAGGAGAGCTGCTTGCAAGGCACCACCGTCACCATCACCATCACCACAAGCACAAGCACTGATAACACAAACAGCATCAGCACCACATGATGAAGAGCGCAATAAGTTATTTGATGTTGGTGGTTCTTCTTATTTTCAAGTGAAGGATAAGAAAGTGGTGATGATGAATGAGAGAGCCAAGTTCTCAGTTTCTCTCTCCAAGGAAGAGGTTGAACAAGATTTCTGGGGATTGGTTGGGACTAGGCCTCCTAGAAGACCTAAGAAGAGGCCTAGAATTGTTCAGAGGCAATTGGATGTAAGTAGTGAAATACTATCATGTTATGATATGGAAATTGAAATGATTTTCTTTGATTTAAATTTTCACTTTTTCTTTTTGTGCTGTGAGTTATGAGAAAAATTGATGAAAATTCTTGTTGCTGGTGTTTTGCATAAGTAATCGGATGCCTTATGTATACTAATTGCATTGTCCTTTTGCTGTTTGAAAAATGCATTGCAGACACTATTTCCGGGGTTGTGGCTGACTGAGGTTAATGCAGATTGCTACAAAGTGGCTGAAGTTCCTGAATGAGGTAAGTTTAGTCATTGCTTTTACGGCAGCTGTGTGAATTTCAGTTGGATCACTAACTAGATTTTATGATCAATGGTTATGCAGGGAGGACATGATGGCGAAACGGGACTCCGGATGTCCCAAATGCCATTCTTGCTGACTTCTTACACCTTGTGACATAAATAATGGTAATTGGTAACCTACCAAGTCAAAACCATCTATGTAAAAAGGTTGTTTTCAATAATCCTGAAAGTTTTTAATTTTGCTGTTCATTATCTGAATGTAGTAACTTGTAGATTCTATTGATGAACAATGTTACCTTCTTCTTCAATTTGCCATCAAATTATAGGATCCCACTGTAGTAGTTTTTACCTTTACTATTGCTCTCAGTACATAGTAAGAGTAACTAATAAAGCTTCTGGCTTTCCTCAAAATTTGGAGTCATCGATTTGCTGCTTATCCGTGGCAAACAAATTTGATCTTCTCCATAGCAGAAATGTGAATAAGGTGATAAGCTATACTGAACTAGAAATATGCTTCAGGAAGCTAATAACAAGATCAGAATTTGTTTAGTTCAATTTCGATATGGTACTGAGAAGTTATATTTTATACGGCACTAATTTTTACCAGGTTTGAAGATGGAAAAATTGGCATATACGGATAGCTTAACATGTACTAGTGACTTTTGGTTACACACATTAATATGGTTAATGCATTCTTCTTTGTAATAGAAGAAAATAGAAATAGAGAATGCAAGGTTTTGATCAATTGTTAATCAAAACTCATCTACTTTTGTTACTAAATTTTCCATTCTACACATGGAACCTGGCATAGAAGCTTGCCAAACAAAGGTCCTAGAATTATCGAGTTAAAGAAGTGCTGCAATTTCTAATGGTTACATGGTTGACTTTTTTTAACTTAGAAAGCAATGGATTTGAGCCATTGTTGAAGTTGGATAAGGAAGCCATTTCTGTGAGAGACAAGATCACCAGTTGTTCCAAGAAGGAACAGGTAAAAACTCGCAATCTGTTTTCCTCTCAGCTACTGCATTACCATTGAAGATCTTCCTGCTCTGAGCCATTGCCATAAGCCAATATTTCATTTCACGCATTATTGTTTATTGCATGTGATACACAGGAAAACAAATCTGTTGAGTGCAAGCAATATGATGGATGATTAAGGGTTCTTTTTTTTTTCTTTTTGTGTATAAAGTGGAAATTATCAATAATTTCCCTTTTAATTTCTCTGAGCTTCAGAAATCCTGCTAGGTGGTGGAGTTTATCCGAATTGTCATTGCAGGTGAAACAGTTTTTCTTTTTTGCTTTGGTCAAAATCACAGGTATCCTATTCCTCCGGCCGAGGCAATCCTGCTCGAGTCAGGTAGGCCCACTCGCCACTCCGATGGAGAATCTCTCCCTTCCGAGTTTTAACTCGGTTGCGTAAGGCATACCCATAGGACTTGAATCCAAGTATCCAAGTCCTTTTGGAAACAGTTAATGCTTGTTGAAGTGGCACTTCTATCTGTTGCTGTGATCATAACTTGTTGAAACTCTTGTGTCATTTCATGTTAGCATATGATTACTTAAGACAGATGCTGTGCTTTACAAGTATGCATACATCTTGCTATTTAGCAATTCAAGTACTTTCTAGTGATGAAAGTTCTTGAGTAGCTCTAAAAGATCTCAATTCTCAAGTAATTTCTGAAGGAATTGGACAGTTGAACGTTTTGTATTGGATGGCATGGTTCTTGAACATCATCTGTTTTGTGCTGAGGAATTGAATCAATGGCTATCTAAAATATTGGATCATGTAAAAACTATGAAACTGTTTGTTTATGTACTACATTTTTTTTTTCTCTCTAACCCAGAGTCCCTCATAGAGTGAGTATACGAAGTAGGGCTGGAGGTGACTCAGGCAAGCTCAATAGCTAGCTCGAACTCGACTCGTTAATAGCTCGATAAGCTGAATTCGTGAGTTGGTGAGCCAAGGTTGAGCTCGGAATTGAGCTCATAAATTAAATGAGCCGAACTTGAGATTGGATAAACTCAGCTCATTAGCTCATTAGCTCGTGAGCTGGTTCGATTATATATATAGTTAAATTGTTCAGAATAGAAGAGACACATTTATATATTAATGTTCTCAATTATTTAAAATTTTATAGTCATTTTTTATATATAATTTTGATGTATGACATAAATATAAATTTATAATTCATAGATAAACAATATATAAAATTAAATTTTTGTAATATTTTTTGATATATATGTTATAATTTATTGATATAGAATTATAGATTATGTTTATGTTATTTGGGTCAGTTCGTGAGTTTTCGGCGAATCAAGCTTGAACTTAAGAAATGGACTCGATTGTTAATGAGCTAAACTATGAGTAAGTTCAATTTTTCTGAGTCGAACTTAAACTTGGTCTAACTCAGCTCATTTCTAATCCTAATACTAAGGATATAAACATAGAATATAGACATAGAATGTTTGTTTTGTAGGGAAAAAAAAATTTATTTAAGCTTTCAATATATTGAATAAATCTAAAAAAGATTTCCATTAACATTCATTAAGGCACTAGCCGTCAAAAGTCAAAACCGAAATTGTATTATCAAGAAAAATGAGAATTATTCCTTTGGTTCTTCATTTTTTATTTCTTATCATAAACATGGGTGAGTTTTAGCTTGCACTGTTGCACATGGCAGGATTCAGTGCTGTACGCGTGACAAATTTTGGTGGTGTAGCAAAAAATTCCTTGCTTTATTACCGGAGAACTTGTTTATGGGTTTAGGGAGAAATTGTTTGTTCTACCACATGAGGTTTATTTCGAAAATAACAAAAATTTGTATTAGATATTGGGCCAATAAAAAATCAGCATAAAATTTTTTTAGAAAGGGTATTGGGCCTTCTATTGTTAACAACCCATAATTAGTTGTTTTAGAAGGCCATATGCTACAAGTATCCAAGGCCCCATTTAAAATGAAAAAGAAGCCTCTAGATCCATTAGTTTGACATGGTAAATGAAGAATTTAATTTTGATAAGGCAGATTTACACATATATCTAATTAGGTAGCGCTACATCAGTAAAAATAAATATTTTTTACATTAATTGCGTGAATGGTCGTCCAAAAAACATATGTGATTGTACGACTGTGTAAAATGCTTTACACTGTTAGTATATCAAAATTGAACTCGATAAAAGAAATATTACTATTTTTTTTAAATGAAATAGGTAACGATCCATAAAAAAAAAAAAGTAGGTAACGATAGAAATTAAGATAAATAAATTTTTAATTGAATTGAATTAAAACTATATTTTGATTTATAAAAACCAAAATGATTCAAAAAATCTAAGATTTTGTTTCTTTTCAATTTCGGTATGCGTAATTTTTGTTTTTTGTTTTTCTGTTATGACTCCTTTTATTAATAGGCCAAGAAATAATAATAATAATAATAATAGTTCCCACTACTTCTATCTATAATAAATACGGTGTTAAATAATTTTATTTTATAGATAAAAAATAATGTTAGTGTTCATACATCGGTTCGAGCTATAAAGGACCGAGTTGGCCGACCTCTTAGAAGGTTGGCCCATTACCGACCTCTTCACAAAGAGTTTGGCCGAATCAACATAAGAGGCATGAACAGGCTCAAACGAAGGGACACAGCCCAATCTAAAGGCAGTCAAAGCCTAGAAAGATAAATGTGGTTCCTCGTAAAGATAAGATAACTTCACTAAAAGATAAGATAAAATAACTAACTTATCTAAGAAGGTCAGCCAACACTACTATAAATACACTGGAGCACCTATGTATAACATATACTCTGATCTACACTAAAACCCTGCTTAAAGTCCATGCTAACTTAAGCATCGGAGTCTCTTGCAGGTACCACCACCCTTCAGTGACGAAGGATCAGCAGCATCTCCAGCTCCACCAGTTCCACCAGGTCAGACACAACAGCTTCGGCCACCAGATCCCACATGGTCGGACACGACAGCTCTGGCCACCAGATCCAACCAGGTCGGACACGACAGCTCCATCCACCACAGCAGATCTCATCCGAGATCGACCTTCAGTTTCAGGCAACCCTCGAAACATTGGCGCCGTTGCCGGGGATCCTGGAAGTCATCCCATCACCATGGCGGACGAGCATGACAATGACCACAACTCTGGTTTGGTGGACAGAACGCCAAACAAAAACACGGACGCCACCTCCAAAGACACACCTCAAAACGGGGGAGATAAGAAACCCCCAAAAGCAAAAATTTTGGAAGCTATCTGTGAGCAACAGAATCGCCTTAAACAGCTGGAACAAGAAATTGAACATCAACGAGAAGCCGAAAGAGACCTTCGGAGAGAAACAAGACGACATCGAAAGCTAGAGGACAAGCTCTTAAAGCTCGAAGCCGATCTCAAAACCAAGACCGCTCGATCCAGTCATGAAGATAGCCCCCACAAAGATCAAGACCCATTCACCAAAGAGATCATGAAAGCTAAAGTCCCAAAGGACTTCAAAGCTCCCGACATGACCCTGTACGACGGCATATCAGATCCAAGCCATCACCTCAGCAATTTCAGAAGCAGAATGTATCTCACTAATGCCTCGGACGCTATTCGATGCAAAGCCTTCCCGACTACCCTAACGAAGACAACAATAAAGTAGTTTGACAGTTTGCCTCCAAAATCCATCACAAGTTTTGACGACCTTGCTAAAAAGTTCCTCGCCAGGTTCTTCATCCAGAAGGATAAAGCCAAACACGCTCCAAGCTTGCTGGGAATTAAACAAGGAGATCGGAAAAGCCTTCGCAGCTACATGAAAAGATTCAACAAAGCATGCCTTGACATACAAAGTCTTCCAACAGAAGCGGCCATCATGGGACTCATCAATGGCCTAAGAAAAGGACCTTTCAGCCACTCAATATCTAAGAAGTACCCAACATCTCTTAACGAGGTTCAAGAAAGGGCAGAAAAATATATCAATATGGAGGAGAACTCCCGATTGGGAGACAGCTCAAAAACCGGATTCTCCTAACCCACCACGGGACAAGGGTAAAGAGTCCAAAAAAAAACCCACTGAGAAGCCTAGAAAATACCACAATTACACCCCTCTTCGGGTGTCTCTTGTGGATGTTTACCGAGAAATATGCAACACTGGGAAGATCCCACCACCTCGCCCAATCAACAACAAAAAAGGGGGAAGTCAGAATACTGCGAGTACCACCGAATCTACGGACATCCTACTAACGAGTGTTTCGACCTAAAGAATGTCATAGAGAAATTGGCAAGAGAAGGGCGATTAGATCGGTACTTAGCTAATAAAGCGGCTGAACCAAGAAAAAGAAGAAGGGACGAAGAGGTCGGACGAGTTGAACGTCCACCCCCTGACAGACAGGTTCATATGATAAATGGAGGATTCGCAGGAGGAGGGATATCTAAATCATCTCGCAAAAGACACCTCAAAGAGGTATATTAAGGAAGGGAGAGAGGTTTGAATAGGACAACGGAGTGCGAACAAGCCTTCCGAGATTTTAAAAATTCTTGGGGCAACTACCCATTCTTACCCGACCACGGGAAGGTGAAAAACTCATATTATACCTCGCAGTGGGAAGTCGGGCAATAGCCTCAACGCTAGTCAGAGAAGATGAAAGTGAGCAACAACCCGTCTATTTTATCATCAAGGCTCTACAAGGGGCCAAATTAAACTATCAAAAGATAGAAAAGTTTGCCTACGCCCTCATACTCACTTCTCGACGACTCCGCCTATACTTTCAAGCTCACACTATCAGAGTTCGGAATAACCAGCCCATAAAAGGCATCCTACAGAAAACAGACTTAGCTGGAAGAACCCTACAGTGGGCAGTCAAGTTATCCGAATTCGATCTTCAGCCCGGACAGCCATCAAATCACAGTATCTGGCCGACTTCATTGCAGAGTACACTGACACCCCGGGAACTCCCACAAAATGGAATCTCTACGTGGACGACTCTTCAAACAAAACCGGGAATGTCGCAGGTGTAATTATAGAAAGCGATCAGGAAACCCAAATCGAGCTAAATAACCAAGCTGAATACGAGGCACTACTGGCTGGTTTAAGGCTGGCTAAGGAGGTAGGTGTTCAAAAGCTTACCGTGTTCAGTAATTCACAAGTAGTCACCTCACAAATAGAAGGGAGCTACCAAGCTAAGGATCCCACCATAAAAAAATACCTGGACAAAACCAGAGAACAGCTCGGACAATTTGGGGGATATGAGGTCCGATATATACCTCGGGAACAGAATGCCCGAGCTGATGCACTTTCAAAACTAGCCACCACCAACAACTCGGACAATTCGGGGGATATGAGGTCCGACATATACCTCGGAAACAGAATGCCCGAGCTGATGCACTTTCAAAACTAGCCACCACCAACAGCTCGGACAATTCGGAGGATATGAGGTCCGACATATACCTTGAGAATAGAATGCCCGAGCTGATGCACTTTCAAAACTAGCCAGCACCAAACCAGGGGACAATAATAGAAGCCTCATCCAAAAAATACTGCAAAATCTATCAATCTCGGAGGAAGAAAAGGTCCTAACCATATCAGGTCAGGGTCGTTCCCCCGGAGTCAAGGAAGGAAAATAAACCCTCTCCTCAAGGTCCGACGACACCAACTCATGATTCTTCTCCTCATCCCTATCCCTACAAATTCTATGGAACCTCCGAAGTCGTACACAGTACTCAGGAACACACATTAAAACTATGGACTCCAGCCAGTCAGACATGCCATCCGGGATCTTAGTAGACATCTCAGCAATATTTTTGCGGGAAGACATAGGTCAAATATTCCTACAGTAAGAAAAAGAAAAATGGGATTACTACCAAACAACTCGGGCAAATAAAGAAACAACTCAGACAATAACAGTAAATAATCAAGTGTCAGATACAGCAGTAAAAGGAAAACTCCAGGACTCACACGAAAGTCTAGGGGCACCCTTTGGAGGCAACAACAGGGCAAAAACACAAAGAAGAGAAGTCGAAAATCTATACCCAAATAGTCCGAACACCTCTCAAACAAAAGGTCAAAACAAAAGCTAGAACTTTTGTACAAAAGGAGTCAGGCAACGATGAAAAGAAACAGGAAAAGCAACAAACCCTAAGCAAAGCACACATTCTTCTCAAAGGCGAACGACAAAAGAAAGTCACAACAAACGATCAAAGACGCAAACTTTTTTGCAGAAAGAACCAAAGTTCTTCAGAGAGAAAGCATGCACAGTTGTTGAAAGTAAAAAAAGAGAGAGAAAAGAACGACTAACCTGTAGAAAAGAAGATGAGAAATGGCTCAAATCAAGAACAACGAAGATACCAACTCCCAAACTCAAAAGGAAGAGCTCGACCTACTTCCAGAAGTCCGAGAAAGAGCTCGGATTAGAGAGGAAGCACTAAAGCGTCGAATGGACCTAAGGTCGGTCAGGAGAAGGGAAGCTAGCAGCCAACTGGAAAGGACCATACCAAATTGTTCAAAAGTACTGGGGAAAGGTCACCACAAAGTGTCCGACCTCGAGGGACGAGAGATACCAAGGTCATGGCATGCCTACAATCTAAGAAGGGTGCCAGGCCGAGATCTAAAAATATTACCCGACCTAGAAGGGTAAGCACTAACATGTACACACTCTTATTCATATCTTCATTTTATTGTTTAAAAGTTTGCAGATTTTCTAAAAAGTTTTCTACCAAGACGCATTAATCTGAGCTTAAGAATTCATCGCCCGATTACGACAAGGTCGGCTAGGTGAAAACCAAATTCACCGCCCAATCACGACAAGGCCGGCAAGATGAAAGCGATAAAAATAGATTAATGCAAGAAGTTATAAAAAGTAATCCATAAAAAGTGGCCTGACGAGGTCTGACTAAAAATGGACTACTAAAAATAACTTAGCTACAGACCGACAGGAGAAGTCAGACCAAAACAATCAAAGCGACAAAGTTATAAAATGTAATCCATGAAAAGTGGCCTGACGAGGTCTGACTAAAAATGGACTACTAAAAATAACTTAAGAAGGACCGACAAAGAAGAAGTCGGACCAAAATGACCAACGCAAAAAGTTATAAAAAGTAATCCATGAAAAGTGGCCTGACGAGGTCTGACTAAAAATGGATTACTAAAAATAACTTAAGAAGAATCGACAAAAGAAGTCGGACCAACGAAAAGTGTGCGCTAAAAGGGAAACAGCTCTGCCCAAAAAGCCACGACTCCACGACAAGGCTATCAAAATTGTTCATACTGACTAAAAAGTGTTCTACGAGAACACTAAAAAGTTGTCAGACAAGTTTGCTCCAAGGACCACCCGACCAAGCAGAAAGTGGACAAAACCAAAAGTGATCAAAAAGAGGTCGGACAACAAAGTACCAACACTCTATAAAGATCCACAAAAGGGACAAAGACATCTCGCAACGGCCAGAGGAAGACCAGGAATGCTTTGCTGAAAGGTACGGAGTCTTGAAAAAAAGACACTACTTAAAAGGCAAAAGCACAAATCAAAACGGCGCTAAAAAGTCATCCAAAAAAATTATAAAAAGGTTCTCCATTGGAACACTACCTAAAAAGTTGTTGGATTATGACTAAAAAGCCCGAGCAGTGAAGACAAACAAGTCGGAAGAAGGCTGAAAAGACCTCTCAACAAACTAAAAAGGGCAATACCAGACTCGCACAAAGGAGAAACTACTCAAGATCGACCAAAGTCAGGATGCTTGAGCACAACTTCCCCAAAAATATTGAAGCTCTGAAAGCACGACCTCATGGAAAGATCGAACTCAAGCAGGGGCACTGTTCATACATCGGTTCGAGCAATAAAGGACCGGGTTGGCCGACCTCTTAGAAGGTTGGCCTATGACCGACCTCTTGGAAGGTTGGCCCATTACCGATCTCTTCACAAAGAGTTCGGCCGAATCAACATAAGAGGCCTAAACAGGCCCAAACGAAGGGACACAACCCAATCTAAAGGCAGCCAAAGCCTAGAAAGATAAAGGCGATTTCCCGTAAAGATAAGATGACTTCACTAAAAGATAAGATAAGATAACTAACTTATCTTATCTAAGAAGGTCAGCCAACACTACTATAAATACACTGGAGCACCCAGGTATAACATATACTCTGATCTACACTAAAAACCTGCTTAAAGCCCATGCTAACTTAAGCATCGGAGTCTCTTGCAGGTACCACCACCCTCCGGTGACGAAGGATTAGCAGCATCTCCAGCTCCACCAGTTCCACCAGGTCGGACACGACAGCTCCAGCCACCAGATCCAACAAGTCAGACACGACAGCTCCGGCCACCACAGCAGATCTCATCCGAGATCGACCTTCAGTTTCAGGTAACCCTCGAAACAGTTAGGTATATAAAAAAATTATATTACCAATTAGTCACTATATATAAAGATATATATGTAATATTTTATAAAAAATATTATATTACTATAAATAATTTTAATTATTTATTTCAGATTTAGACATAAAACATTTCACAACTTTGCCTTCTTTTTTTTTTTATTAAGGTCTATTCCAATAGACTAGCCCAAACTGCAGATAATCGAATCCCAACTGAATGAATGAACTCTTGACCCTTCTATAGATTTATTTGTCTAAAACAGGACAAAATTGTAATTAATATTTTTATTTTCGATCGTTAAATAATATACCAATAGTTTAATAGTTGGAAAGAATTTTAAGTGTACCAAATATATCTGTGTTCCAATAATTTTAATCATTAATTTTAATTAAAAAATATATATAATATACATTAATTAAAATCAATAATTAAGATTATTAGAACTCCAATATTCTAAGTATATTTAAAAACTTCTCTGATGATTATACTAAATATCCAGACACTTACTTGTATCAGAAGTTAGAGGTGAATGCTTCACCTTTTTCTATCAGGCTAAAATGGTGACTTTTAATATGTACCTGTAATATTTTTTTGTTATTAAATATTTTTGTTTGTCAATCAATAATAGTTTAAAAATAATAAAAAATTAGTCTAAATAATTTAAAGTGATATTATTTAATATTAATTAATTATTGTTAAAATAATTATATATAATTTTAAATGTAATAAATATACAATTATAAATATTATATGTATAAAATTATAAATATTATATTATATAACATAATTTTAATATTATCTCTCAAATATTTCTGTTTACCAATTAATATATAAATTTGATATAACAAATATAATAAAATCGATTATTCGTTCCTAACTAATTTGTAAAAGTGACACAAATTTGTATAACAAACATAATAAATTTGTCTTCTTTTTTTTCTTGGTTAGGGTTATGTATAATGGACTAACCCAAAACTAGATAACCAAGCCCAATCCATTGGATGAACTCTTCCATATGCTCATTTGTTGCTAGGGGTGTCCGCGGATCGGATCGGATCGGATCGGATATGGCTAAAATTTCGATCCGATCCGCACTAAAATCATCGGATCGGATCGGATCCAATATCCGCAGTTTTTAAGGTTGGATCCGATCCGATCCGATCCGCACGTTTGCGGATCGGATCGGATCAGATATCGGATATATCCGCAAAACACAAAAATATTTTTAAAAGCTTATTTTTATTAAAAAAATATCAATAAAATTTATTTTTTCTATTCTTTTAAATATGTTTACTCTTAAAATAATATTAAACATATTTTTCTTGAATAATAAATTAAAATAATTTAACATATATGATAATTATTAGTTAAAATAAAACATAAAAAGAATATTTTACTTATTTATTTCTTTATTTTTGCGGATACGCGGATATGCGGATACAAACACAAAATTCGCAATCCGATTCGATTAGTGTGTGGATCCGATCCGATCCAATCCGAAAGCCTTGCGGATCGGATCCATATCCACAATTTTCGGATCGGATTCGGATAAACACCGCGGATATGCGGATCGGATCCGATCCATGGACACCCCTATTTGTTGCAGCTGAGGCCTTGCATCACCTGCCTCACTGCGAGCTGTTCGAATTCTCAATAAGGAATATAAAATCTATGTTAGTAGTAGTAGTGTGTGTAAATAGGTATATTGTGTAATCTAAAATTGGGGTTGTCCAATTCATCGATAAAAAAAAAAAGCTCATTTGCTCAACAATGGATAACATTGTAATTAATATTTTTTATCTACTGCATTATATAATATACTAATATTTGCTCATTGGTATATTGGTGTTTGCTACGGTACGATGATAAATTCATACGTACCGATACGTTTAAAATATGGACAAATAACAATAAGACATGTGGAATTTATTTTTCACGTCAGCATTTAATTTTTTCTTTTTTAAATATATAATATATCATCACTTTTATTAAAACACCCTTTTAATTAAATAAAAATAAAAAACATTTATTTATTTAATTTTATAAAAAGACTTAAACATCCTTCCTTTATTTGATTAGACAAAAATACCCATTTAAATTAATCAAATTTTAGAATTCAATTAATCCTAATTTTATAGTTTCAAATAATTGAAACAACAAAACAAAAACATATTAAAAAAAACAAAAAATCAAAATTGTTCTTCATCTGTGTTAAACATATTAAAAAAATAAAAAATCAAAATTGTTCTTCATCTGGGTTCAGTCTGTTCACGCCTCTGAAGGTTTCAATCTTTTTCATCTTCTTATCTCCTCTTCCTATCCTCTCTCTCTGCTACTCGATCTCTCTCATCTATCTCACTGTGCGTCGCACACAAGACGCCAACGTTTTGCTGGGATGCCCTAGCCAATTACCCAACCCAGCAACCTTAGCTCCACACCGGTTAAACGCGAACCCATCCCTCCCATCACCCTCGAGCTCCTCCTTCCTCTCTCCGTCATCGATCTCACTCCCTCACCTCCGTCCATCTCCCGCCGCCGTCGCCAAAACGAGCTTCGAAGCCACCGTCGTTATCGTGCAGCTCTGTTCCACCATCGTGCAGCTACTGTTTCAGCTTTGAAAGCACCGTCGCGCAGCTTGGTTCCATCGTCGCCGGGCTTGCCTCCTTTTTCCGTGGCGCAGCTCTGTTCCATCGTCACCGGCGCTATCTCTGTTCCACCTGCCATCCCTTCGGTCGTGCCCTTGTCTCCCTCTTGCTTAGGATCTGCTCTGCTCTGTTCTAGGGCTTCTAGCTTCTAGGTTTTTTTTTTATAATAATTATTGAATAATTGTTGTTAGTTAATTTGTGAACTTGTTATGGGTTGAATAATTGTTGAATAAGTATTAATTAATCTATGAATCTTACTGTTTTTACTGTGAATTACTCCATTGTTAATGATTCTGATAATTCATCGAAGAAGGCTATGTTTGATGAGGATGAGGAAGATAAATACAAGGAAAGGAATTCGGGAAATAGTTTGAAGAGAAAAGAGAGTGGTGGTGGAGGAAAGTCAACCTTGGAAGAATTGATAAGGGAAGAGGAGAAGAAAAAGGAGAAAATCAACAGGAAGGACTATTGGTTGCGTGAGGGAATCATTGTTAAGGTTATGAGCAAGGCCTTGGCAGAGAAGGGGTATGGAGTATTTCTTTAACAATGGAGTAATATGGAGAGATAAAAGACGTATTTTTGGATGGTGCAAAAGGAGAAGGGGAGAAGGACATGGAGTATTTCTTTCACACTTGGTTCTCTCTCATTCACCAGCTTCATCCCGCCGCCATTATATTTTCTGATGCTGGTCTTGACACTAGGTGGGTTGGGAATGAACTTGGTCTTGGTGCCTCTACTTGTTGGTCTATTTACAACTCCACTCTCACTCCAATTGGTGGCATTTACAATGATCCTCAGTGGGTTACTTAAATTCCTACGCTTTAAGCTCTATGCTTTGTTATGCCTTGTCTCAGATTGTTCAATGTTTTCTTTGTTTCTAACAGATATGCGGCCGAGGGAGATCCGGCTGGTCATGAGTGGGTACCTGCCCTCTGTGATGTCTCAATCAGACCTGGTTGGTTTTTGGCATCCTTTAGAACTTCCAAAGTCTGCAATCAATCTGCTTGAAATATACTATTAAGTCGGTTGGTCGAAATTGTCACTTGCTACTCAATGTGCCTCCAAACTTGTTGGGTCTCATTTCACCCGAGGATATCCAAGTTCTTCAAGAGTTCACTGAACTCAGAAGATCCATATTCTCCAACAATTTCGCTATAAATGCGCTTCTTCAAGCCAGCAGCACGCGAGGAGAAGGAGGAGGAGGAGGAGGAACTTGTGATTCACAGTTTAGTAGTGGAGGTATATATTTACTTAACTAGTGTATCACAACTACAGTTTTCACTTTTCAGGTGCATATCTTCCCCATTTATGTATGTTTAATTATGAAATGTTATAATAACTACTAGGAAATACTTTTACACCCAACACTGCAAACATAAGTGGCAGAGGCTTCTTAGGTGCTCCAAGAAGCCCCTTCTCTACCCAGCGGAGTCAACAATGTTCCCGAATTCAACTTCTAAGCAGCCATCCTTTGGCTTCAATGACTTGAGCTCCACTCCAATGTTTCAGACTACACCAGATGTTCAATCTCCGTAAGTCCTTGGTTGCATTATGTTAATTAATTCAGAACTAGTTACGACAATTTAACTAATTTTTATTTTCACTGTTCACCCAAAATTAGCTCAACTTTTTCCGTGTATTATTGCCTGGCCATATACAATAGTGCATAGATAATCCCCTTTTAACTGTTCTATTATGGACCTTTTGATGAAAAGAGGCACAACTTTAAAATTTGTGTTGGAAGTTACAGAACTTATTATCTCATGGATCAAATGTATTTTGTTTAGTCATCTAGTTATAGTTTATAAAGTAGAAAGCCTCCAATTTACATCAGTATTGAACTTGTGTGGAAACGTCAAATTTTGCTTAATGCAGAAGCTTTTTGAGGTTATCTTTGTGGAATTTCAAAATGTAAATGGCTTCACATGTAAGTTACAAATTACATGGCATGTATTCTTGTTTTCTATTTCTGCAGAAGCATGTCCCAAGGAGAGAATGTTTCCACAGATCTCAGTATTTGGTTAAAAGAGAAATGGAATCCTGGAGAGGTAATCATCATCTTACACTGTGTTCTAGCTGTTAATGTTGGTAAAAAAATGGTCTTCTATTTTAATTTATTTTTATTCAAATCTCAGATTCCCGAAGAAGCTCCTCCAGATTCAGTTGTTCGGTAGAAATTCACAAACATAGCGCTCTGTACTATGTTAACAAGATTCAACAGTGATGTTAGTTGTATTTTTATTATGTTTGATTATGTCAGATCAATAGCATATCAAAAATTGCTCTGGCTTTAGGATAGTTGATTTATATCAATTGATTTTGCAAAGAGCCGAGTGAATATTCAAAGGCCTTTAATGTAATTCATAACTGTTAAAATATTCTGATCTCATTTTGAGCCAGAATCATAAAATATATAGTTCTTACATTGGATGCCATATAGATTGAATCTTCTTTTTGTAATTTTCCAAATTTCATATTACAAGAGTAAAGAAAAACATATGTACATGAACCAGAAATGACTATGCTGAGAATGGAAGACTTAATTGAAGCCTAAGTAATTCCATTGAAAGCATGCCTATTTTTACAACTAGAGTATGTACATAACTTTGAAATATGCTAAACAAAAGGAAATTACATATATCTAAATCAAAGAATACTTTTTTCTTCTTCTTCTTCTTCATAATCAAATGCAAAGTGCAATCTGATTAGACACTAGAAATGTGATCAGTGCCAATATCTGATCCAATAGTAGATCTATGAAATGTGAAAGATTCAGCCAATTTCACTGCATCTGAGACTCTAACCTTGTTCCTTGTTGACCTACAACAGTGGCTGCAACCTTAGCTGCTATTGAACCTATGCTTTTCAAATCAGATATGCCTCTTAGAACACCATAAAGTATGCCGCATGCATATGCATCTCCAGCACCACAAGTATCTACCGGAACACATGGAAACGGGAGAATGTATACGGCTTCACCCTTTAGACCGATGTAGGAGCCTCTATGACCGTCAGTTACTGATACTAGCGGAACAAAGTGGCTCAGATACCTTGTAACCGAAGGAGAGCTTTCCTTTGCGTCGAAATTGCAGAGCGCTCTGGCCTCATCACTGTTTGCGAAGATTAAATCTGCATGATTCCCAATAATTTCCCTGATGAAAGAAGAAATTGCAGCATGGAAAGGAATGAACTCTGGGTCTGCATAAATCTATGGAGAATAATGTCAAGTAATAATAATCTTACCAGAAATCATCATAGTGTCTCTCAATGCAGGAGACATCTGAGGCTGTTACTGCAACGAAGGCACCGTTACTGCGAGCTTTCTGACATGCTTCTGTTATTGCTCTAATAGTATCGGGTAGTTCAAATAGATACCCTTCAACAACAAGTATGTTGGTCTTGGTAACCGCATTAGCCAAGATTTTGTCATAGTTAACAGTTGATGATGTACCCTGCCCCCAGATTACAAATATTAGCATCTTCACCATTGATATTGTGACAGAAAATAAACAAGTTGGAAGAGAAAACTAGTAGAAAGCCAAGATAACCATTTTTCACTCCTAGATTGATGCTTAAAAGTAGAAATAAATAATAGTGCATGAAAGAATAACTCCCAAGTCTTTTTTTTCTTCAATGTACAAAATGAAATACAAAGTGAACAATTCAACTCCAAAACAAAACTCAAGAAACTTTGGGCAACTCGCATAGCTCAACTATTCAACATGCCATTTAGATGTCTCAATGTTCTTCTCATTGTATGGATATACATAAAAACAAAGAGGATCAAAACTATACAAACCAATCCACATATACTTAGAAACAGGTTATCAGTTAACAAAGAATCTACAAACTTCTTTTTTTGTCCGTCCGAAACAACCAACTTTAGCTTCAAATTAATTGAGTTGGCTGCAAAAAGCTTACCAAGCCAATTGCAAGGAAAAACAAAGAGACTTTTCCAAGAATGATTTATACAACTGAAGTCTACATCAAAGAAATGAAGCACAAGGAAGATTAGATATATAACTGAAATTTTTCCCCGAAAAAGACAAACTGATTGGTTGATAGCTGCATTCAGAATTATAACCATATATTCACATAAAAACAGAAAACAAAGAAAAATCCATGGAAGAAGATGAAAATGCTAGGTTGAACCTATAAAATAAAAAATCCTGATTGTTCTGAAACACCACAATAATACAAGGAAACGGAAAGTACCTTTTAGAAAGCTGATGCCAAAATTAGCGACTTTACTGCAAGAAATGTCAAGACTCTCCAAACACGCCAACTCTGGAAGAAAATTGAATAAAATACATTATTTTGTTAATCATTGAACCATGTGTTGACTAAGACAACAATTTTACCATCGCAAGTTTTCATCTTCCACTCAATGAACAATTTATTAAATCAACCACAGCAAAACACAATATAACAATCAAAAGGTAGAGAGCAACACCAAAACAATAATTTAGTAAATTAACAAGTTAATAAGATCAATTAAAACTGAAAATCAAAGTAACAAGAACAATTAACATTTTAAACTACAGAAAACTAACAACAAAATAAGAACAAGAAAACATACTAACCATGAAAACAACAATAAAAAAAATAATAACTGAATAATTAATACAAGAACAAGAAGAAGGAAAAAAATCACCCTAGGATGGAGCAGTTCTGAAATTCAAACAGTACAGGAAAAGGGAGGAGCTTTAAATCGCGATGGAGATGGCTAAATGGAGGCAGACAATGGCGGAACGGTGGCTGAAAGGCCGCGAAACAGAGGCTGAACAGAGGCTCGAACACGTGGCGTAGAGGACTGAACAGAGGGCTAAGCAGCTCGAACAAGGGTTGGCCAAAAAGGGCAGAACAAGGGTTGGCCAAAAAACAGACGCAGAAGCTTGGCCAAAAAGGAGGCAGATGCGCAGCGAACAAGGGCGACGTTGCGCCGAAGCTGTAGCAGCGGTGGTGGCTGGACGTTGAGGAATGGCGACGAGAGATGGCTGCTTCAGTGCTTCCTCCAAGCTGCATCCGAGTTCTCTTCTGTCTTCTCTACGTTCTTCAGTGTGTTCGTTCAGAGGCCAGAGAGAGGGAAGTGAGGGAGTGAGGAGGAGCTCAATGAGAGGAAGGAGGAGAGTGGCTGAGTGAGACTGTGTGAGAGAGGAGAGGGCAAGAGAGTGCTGCGCATTTTCCGTATTGGTTAAGGGTTAGGGTTCCTCTAACCAACAGCACCGTTTTGAGCAAATTTTTAGAAAATCGGTCGGGTCCCGGTTCGGTTCGACCGACCGGTTCTTAACCGGTTCAACAGTCTAATGACGGTTTCTGAATCTTTCGGTTTTGATATATGACCAATTCGTTTTTTATACCGGTTCTTAACCGGTTCAACGGTCCAATGACGGTTTCTGAATCTTTCGGTTTTGATATATGACCAATTCGTTTTTTATACCGGTTCACGGTTCGACCGACCGGTTCAGGCCATAAAAGCGAAAAAAATTAAATAAAGGACGATATTTGAAACCTAAAAAAAATGTCATAAAAGTGAAAATGGGGAAAATATCTGAAAAATATGGTCAAGTATGACTCGTTCTATAAATATAACACTCCGTTCAGGCCAAGGATACTTGATTTTGCATTTGTGGATATGCTAGAAACAGGAGAACAAGCTCCTGGCTCGTAAGGAATATCTGTATTTGTGTTTTCCTCTTTCAAATTTTTATCTGCATAAGCTAACCACGTTTTATTTAACACAGTAATGATTGTGGGGGTATGGGTGGCAACCTGGATGACAAACTGCAGGAAGACGTATAGTTATACAATAAATATAATTTTCTTTTGCTAAAAAAATAGTACTTCAATTGCTAATGTGTATGGTTTTGTTGGTAACCTAAAATATTTATATTTTTCAGGTTAATGATGGTACAAGGATGCAACTTGTGTTGGATTTGATTCTAAGGCCCCACAACTTGATGCTACGTAATGTCATTGAATCTGCTACTAGGAATTACAATAAGTATAAACAAAAGGAGTCAAACAAAAATTAAATAATCGTAATTGTCATGTAGTCATGTTTAGATTATATTAACTACTAAGACTTGTTAGTTTCATCTCTTTTACTTAAAAAATTATTATGCACTATATTTTTTATGGACTCTTGTTGAAAATTAATGTTTCTGTCTTTCGTTCGATTATAGTTGAATTTAGGTGAAGCTTAATTTTCACTCTAGTATTTTGATTCTTTGAACCACTTCTGTGTTGTAAGCTTAATTGAAAATTTGATACTAAAATATATTAAGCATTTTAAAATAAAAACAACATGAGAGAATGGTTATAATCTATCTTCTGAAAATCAGTTCGGACCGACCGATTGAACCATGAACCGCTACAAAAAACAACTCGAACAAATGTTAAAACCCCCAATTTAAAAAATCACAATTGAACCGGCAAACCGGCCAAGAACTGGTTGGTCAAACCGAACCATCTCCTGGCCGGATTTTTGGAATAAGGGAAAACGCAAAATTCTAAAAATGGTTCAAACCGACTGGTCGAACCGGTCAAATTGTGAACCGAGGGGAAAAGCGGTTCGAACCAAGATTCTGAAAATCCGTTCGAACCGGTCGGTTGAACCGTGAACCGATATAAAAAACGAATCAGTCATATATCAAAACCGAAAGATTCAGAAACCGTCGTTGGACCGTCGAACCGGTTGAGAACTGGTCGGTCGAACCAAACCGGGACCTGACCGGTTTTCTAAAAATTTGCTCAAAACGGTGCCGTTGGTTAGAGGAACCCTAACCAGTAACCAAAACGCGCAGCACCTCCTTGGCCTCTCCTCTCTCACAGTCTTACTCAGCCACTCTCCTCATTCCTCTCATCGAGCTCCTCCTCACTCCCTCACTTCCCTCTCTCTGGCCTCTGAACGAACACACTGAAGAACACAGAGAAGACAGAAGAGAACTCGGACGCAGCTTGGAGGAAGCACCGAAGCAGCCATCTCTCGTTGCCGTTCCTCAACGTCCAGCCACCGCTGCTGCTACAGCTTCGGCTCGACGTCGCCCTTGTTCGTCGCGCATCCGCCTCCTTTTTGGCCAAGCTTCTGCATTTTTTTTGGCCAACCCTTGTTCTGCCCTTTTTGGCCAACCCTTGTTCGAGCTGCTTAGCCCTCTGTTCAGTCCTCTACGCCGCGTGTTCGAGCCTCTGTTCCGCGGCCTTTCAGCCACCGTTCCGCCATTGTTTGCCTCCATTCAGCCATCTCCGTCGCGATTTAAAGCTCCTCCCTTTCTATTTCTTGTATTTGTAATTTTCTTGTTCTGCTACTAACTGGAAACTATTTAACTGGGTTGATGGATTCTCACGCTCATACATAGCTGCTGCCTCTCCAGAAGTTGTTAATACAAAATACTGACTTCATGTGTTGTTGGGCTTATTGAATGCCTGAAATAATGATTGCTTAACTTAAACTTAGAAGTTCACATTTTGCTTGGGTTAGGAATGGTTCTTATATGTGGTATACCTCACATAAGTAGAAGTTGTTTAGGCTTGAAGGATGGATGAAGCATTGGCCCCTTAACCTTGTATTGAAACATAATATGTCTAGAATCAAAGTGGCATTTCATGCATTTTCTTAGAGTATAGTATTGATCTAAAAGTAATATTAGAGTGCCCACAAGAATCCGAGGAGGGTATTACTCTGCTCATCAGCAGAAAGTTGCTGAAGCTGATGTAATTAGGGTAATTTAGTTTGATGTATGTGATTTGATATTAGTTGTTAATTTTGATGAATTGTTTAATTCTTAATGGATGCAGCACTTTGAGATAGTCAATGGTGTCATTGAAGTTGAAGGAATAGCAGAGGAGAAAACTGCAGGTGCTGAAGAGGATGAAGGTACTAATTACAAGATCATACATTTTCTTTAAATAGCATTTCAATTCATTCATTGATAACATTTTGATTTAGTTTTGTAGAAAAAGGAGTACCTGCTTTTTGGCTCAATGCAATGAAAAACAATGAAGTGTTAGCTGATGAGGTTAGTTGGTTCTATCAATAGTAACTCCTCCCTTTTTTAAATGTATATTTTATGTCTTGCAAGTTAGTTACATGTGCAGTTTTCTGCTGTTCTCCTATTCTTATGTTTAACAAAATGAAAAATTTACAAACTGCATTCTTTTACCTCGACTGAACAAGTAGAAAAATTCTGCTTAGCAAATGCAGCCAAATAGTGGGAATTCTTGCAAGGGTGTTTTAATAGTAATC
Organism: Arachis ipaensis; assembly: GCF_059453495.1. Classification (NCBI taxonomy): domain Eukaryota; kingdom Viridiplantae; phylum Streptophyta; class Magnoliopsida; order Fabales; family Fabaceae; genus Arachis; species Arachis ipaensis. The sequence goes on from NC_142440.1 coordinate 144,904,389, forward strand.
TAGTTTAAATAGCTTTTGTAATTCCAATTGTTTAATAAGAGTAATTAACTATTGGAATTTCTGTACAAGATCTTGGTTAGCAGCTTGAATCCCAAATAAACTACAGCAACAGATAGATACATCAATCTATGGATCAGAAACTACAGTAACTCATAACATTAAGATGGAATTGAAACCTACAAATTATAATATGGAAGATTACATTTACCTGAAAGAACTATTCTAGAGTGTTGTCAGCTTCACAGGGCAAGACTCCTTTTAGTAGCTTCCATATTAGATAAAAGATCTTTAATGTCTGCCTCCATTCTCCTTTTCATGTTGAAATACTCCAGATGTGCTCGTTCTAATGCTTGAAGTTCTTCGAGTTTCTGCCTATGCATTTCCTCTGTCTCACCCAGTCTCAGCTTCGCAATTCGTTGAGTATACTCTTCATCGATTTTCCCACTCTTTGCAAGGGCAATACGTTTCAACCCTTCAGCTTCTTTTCTTGCATCATCAGCACGTGACTGAAACATTTTAGCCTCTGCTTGTTTGATTTTAACTACACTCTCCAATTCATGAAAACAGAAGTCTTTTGGGACAATACTCATTTGCAGCTCAGGTGCCAGAGTCCTTTTATCATCTTGATCAAAGCTGGTAAGGATGTTTGCTGGCCTTTCTAACACAGGTTTCTTCTCCGAATAAGTAGATTTCAGCCAAGAAACTTCCTGGCTTGGCCCAACTATCCCTTTGATTTCCTTACTTCGTTCCTTCCCATATAAGTTTGTAGCCATTGCTAATTTGGAAGAATCCCCATCTGAAATATGGACAACATGTAGGGTAAAAAGATGCAAACACAATTTAGCTTGAAAGCACTAGGAATTTAAACAGGAAAAAATAAAATCAAACTTAGAAAATAGCACAATCTGAGATCTGAAATAGTATGCTTTATAGGCAATTAGGCATGATACAAATACGAAAAACTGCAGTATTTGATATCTATCATTTGCTAACATAACTACATAAGTGCAAATGCTTTCAATATTGATGCTTTGATTTGAAGATTTCTGCTTTGCTTCAGCATTATTGCTCTTTGCCTACTTGAAGATTGTTGATCTCCTTACTTTATTTATATATAAATAATGTATTTTGATTAGTTTTCTCCCCAGTTTATTGATTTTGATCCCCTTGTCTGTTTTGATTTTGCATCTAGAATCAGGAGTAAATATTTAAACTATTAGTCTCTAAAATTTGAACTATTAACTAATTTTGCAACAGGGTAATGGTCCAAGAGATTGAGATTTTAAAGATTGAAGTGATGCCAGGATGGAGAAAAGGAACAAAGATAAAATTTGAGGGCAAGGGTGATGAGAAACCTGGATACCTTCCTGTTGAGATTTCTCTAGTAGATGCACTCACAGGGTGCTCTTTACCAATTCCTATATTAGGAGGGGAGAAGTTGACTTTGTCATTTGAGAATACTGTTGTATACCCTGGATATGTTAAGGTTATTGAAGGTCAAGGCATGCCAACCCTTAAAAACGATGGGAAAAGAGGTAACCTCCATGTCAAGTTTCTAGTTGACTTCCCCAAAGAATTGAGTGATGAACAACGGCAAGAAGCTTTTAGAATCTTAGAAAATTGTTGTTAATGATGACCATAGTTGTACATTTGTATATTTTATATGCAGATATGAATGCATTTGCTATCAGTTAAAGACACAAATTTTCTGTTAATGATAGATATACAATTCATAACTCAATGTTGGCATTGGATTATTTCTCCATAAGAAATAACTGATAATTACATATATTTGTGTATATAGTACCTATAACTAGTTAACCACTGTTTTATGAATATCTTACTAGACTTCGCTGTAAATTTTATTTTATTCTGCATTCAGCTCCTAAAATAAAAAGTTGGTAAAATAAATAAAAAATCTAATTATTCTTGAATGAAAATGATAATTAATTTTTATTTTATTATTTTAAAATTTTTTCTTATATTAGAGAATCTTTTTCCTCCTACTTAGATTCTCATTGACCTTTACATTTCGGCAGCTAGTATCTCGTTTGGAACTGTACATTCTTTTAGACATCTTTTTACCCCGTCCTTGATCATTAGACCCTCGTCCACGTTTATTACCACTTCGAACAATTTTCTTTGAAGCAGATTTATCTTTAATGAATTCACCATGCCCTAACTCTGCTAGTTCAACCTCTCTATTGCATTTGAAGGACGTATATCTTGAAAGAAGCTTCTGCTAGAAAGAAAGAGCGAGTTAGATGCTTTGAGTTTTCATTATATATCATAAAAGATCTCCTGCCCTCCATCCATATGCTCAAAAGTAAAAAGTTAAACATCAGGATCATATGTTTAAGGAAGATTTAGTATCCGCTATATTTCTTGCATTATAGAAAAATAGATCAACCTTTCAAGACCAAAATAAGGATTTAGTCGAAAAGAAAGAAAGAGAAAAAGGGAATTGGCTTCCATCTCATCGCTGGATCCCCGTTTTTTTGCTTGAAAATTTATGTCACAAGGAAACACCTTTCTTATTAGTGATACTGAAAAATAATTCCTTCTTGAGAAATAACACCAGCTTACATGCGGGTTTAACAAACACGATTCAGAATGTTATACACAAACCATATATCAACAAATGTGTATTCACATTTAAGCTTTGACCGCAGAATCTGAGATGGCTTCTTGACTCGTTTTGCTTAGACAGCTACGAATAACCTGCATTGCGATTCCCAGTGTTTCTTTATCTGTTTAAGCCTCTCTACCCTTTCTGATTGAGCCCTTTCCTCCCAGTATTTCTAGCAGCTGTACAAGTATTTCAAACATTAGCTTATTAATAGAGTTACAAAGGATACACTGTAAGCACTACTCCAAAATTGAAAGTTAAATTCTTTAGAGCTATAGATTCAAAAATTATTAGATACTATTAAGGGTCTGTTTACTTCTTTTCAATGATAGTACTTTTTGTTTCCAGGCTAAAAAGTTTTATTATTTTCATTCTTTTCTAGTTTTCTTCACAAAGTTCTAAAAACAGAAAACAGTATGCAATCATACAGAAAACAGTTTATGAATTTCGAGGTAGTATCTTCTACATTTTGGTGAAAGCTAAAGTTTTTCCTTGGATTTAAAATTCTGACACAATCTCTAACTTGATTAGATCTATTTGCATGGCTGCATCCAAGCAACAGTAATCTACAAATAAATAACTACAGTGGGACTGCAATCTGAATGAAGATGCTCGGTATGTGAATAAAGCACAAAAATTTAGTTCCAATACACCCAACTACTAATAATGAGTTAACTTACCAGGCATATAGAACAAGTCAAGTCGATATCAATTTTGATGGAATCAAGTAGCTCACAAGTGAGTGCTGGTTTTTCATCCTTAAACGTTAGAGAACATCCATCAAAGAAAGCATGTGCCTTCCTAGACTGGACCTTAGTTTCCCTCAGATTGATGTGGAAGGCCATAAGCTCACAAAGCCAAGGACTTTGCAGAATTTCCTTGTGCATACTCTGGACCTGTGACTTGAACATTTGTCCTTGCTTGGAATAATGAACCTGCATGCAGTGACAAATATAATTGAATTAATTAAGTACTAATCATATACATATTAAAGAATTAATTAACACGCCTCATAATAATTTTTCACTTGAATTGTCCAAACATAACAAGCAAAAAGGGACACAAATAATGCAATACCTTATCATATTTCTTCAGTATTTTTCTGTTAAAGGTAGTACTATATGAATGAAGAGCATACTTTATGAGCTAACCCACTGTGAAAGAGTTTTCCGGTGACATGAAGTTTCCAAGGTATCATTCTACCACACCCTTTTGCTTGTAGTACCCCTTCTCTGCCAAGGCCTTGCTCATAATCTTAACAATGATTCCCTCACGCAACCAATAGTCCTTCCTGTTGATTTTCTCCTTTTTCTTCTCCTCTTCCCTTATCAATTCTTCCAAGGTTGACTTTCCTCCACCGCCACTCTCTTTTCTCTTCAAACTATTTTCCGAATTCCTTTCCTTGTATTTATCTTCCTCATCCTCATCAAACACAGCCTTCTTCGATGAATTATCAGAATAATTAACAATGGAGTAATTCATAGTAAAAACAGTAAGATTCACAGATTAATTAACACTTATTCAACAATTATTCAACCCATAACAAGTTCACAAATTAACTAACAACAATTATTCAATAATTATTATAAAAAAATACCTAGAAGCTAGAAGCCCTAGAACAGAGCAGAGCAGATCCTGAGCAAGAGGGGGACAAGGCACGACCGAAGGGATGACAGGTGGAACAGAGATAGCGCCGGTGACGATGGAACAGAGCTGCGCCACGGAAAAAGGAGGCAAGCCCGGCGACAATGGAACCGAGCTGCGCGACGGTGCTTTCAAAGTTGAAACAGTAGCTGCACGTAGGGGTGTGCATGGGCCGGGTGAAACCGGGTTTGATGTGACCCAGACCCGACCCGAAATATATACCGGGCCTATTTGTTAGACCCGAACCCGACCCTAGACCCGATGAAACCTATACACTTTTGGGCCACGATTATACCGGGTAAAAACCGGGTCGTTAACATTATATTACCTTGATACCTTCTTGTAACTTAGCATGTAAAAATATCCAAATTTCCAATACTCCAACCATTATTTGACATGGTAAAATTCACTTAGAAAAATATAATAAGAACTAACTCTTCTCTAAAATTAAAGTATAACCATAATCAATACTAATATTACCTAATAACACCAAATATTTAAATCAATACAAATAACACAAGATTATGCATTAGTCTAAAGTCTTATACATTTTAAACATAAAACATTAACTTATAGTCTTATATATAATGACTAATAACACAAAATATTAAGATTTACAATACTTAAATTTCATATAATAATAGCCATCATTCATCACTAATAACACAAAATATTAATTGTGTATGATGACCGGGCCACCGGACCGATTTCGGGTGACCCGAGCTATGGCCCGGACCCGACCCGAAATAATGACCGGGTCAACTTTTGAGACCCATACCCGACCCTAGACCCGATGAAATCACATCAAATTAGCCCCTAAAGTGTTCGGGACCGGGCCGGGTCTTCGGGCCGGGCCGGGCCATTCACACCCCTAGCTGCACGATGGTGGAACAGAGCTGCACGATAACGACGGTGGCTTCGAAGCTCGTTTCGGCGACGGCGGCGGGAGATGGACGGAGGTGAGGGAGTGAGATCGATGACGGAGAGAGGAAGGAGGAGCTCGAGGGTGATGGGAGGGATGGGTTCGAGTTTAACCGGTGTGGAACTAAGGTTTTTGGGTTGGGTAATTGGCCAGGGCATCCCAGCAAAATGTTGGCGTCTTGCGTGCGACGCACAGTGAGATAGATGAGAGAGATCGAGTAGCAGAGAGAGGATAAGAAGAGGAGAGAAGAATATTTAATTTTGCTCTTTTTTCATTTCTTTAAAATTCTTTTAATTTGTGTTAAATATTTAAAATTTATTATTTTATATATCATTTTCATATTTCACTAACAAAATATATATTAAAAACTTTAGTCATATTTTGTAATTTTATATATAAAAAGTATGTAAATATTTTACTTAAATATTTCGCTTCTATATAAGTGAAATATACACAAACTAAATCAAAGAAGGGGAAAAAATTATTTTAAATCCTACTACAAAAATTGTGTTTTTACGTTAAATGTATTTTTTATTTTTTATTTTCATCTGAGCTATTTTTCAAACATTACATTAAATAACTTAAATTTGTAATTTTTTACACTTTAAAATTAAATTAATTGAGTTATTCTTTTTACCTCGTAAATCTCAACTTTTTTGTTTTATTAATTATTAAGACTTTTTCACAAGTTTAAAATTATTAATATATATTCTGTAATATATGTTTTTCGTTTTAGCATATAAGTTTTCTTCGTTACAAATAAAAAGTCTATCTTAATTAAAGTGTGTATTTAATATTAACAATTAAATAATATTCTTTTCATATATAATTTTGTTAATATTTTATCTTTAGAGATCAAATTTGTAATCTTTTTTCTTGTAAATTTTGATTTGATATATTCATAATTTGCCTTTAGGGCAAAAAACCCTAATAAGCCAAGGCAAGTTTCGCATTATGTAAATAAGCCAAAAGCAAAATCGTTTCAGCAATGAGCCAAGGCCTATTTTAATGTAATTCGAACCAGCCTGGTTCGAACTACATTCCTTAGTAAATCGAACTAACATAGTTCGAATTAGGATGAGAAAACGTTGAACGTAATTCGAACCAATGTGGTTCGAACTTAAATTGCACATAATTCGAACAAGGCTAGTTCGAATTATACCTACGATAGCTAACCATGTAATTCGAACCAACCTGGTTCGAATTACCCTTCTCGTGGCTCCATTAGTAATTCGAACCACCCTGGTTCGAATTACTCATGATTCGGCTATATAAGGAGTTCAAATCAGCCTCATTCGAACCATTCTTCATTTCCCCTACCCCACAAAATCCCAGAGAAAACGACCCAGATTCTCTCCGACGAAGACCTGAACGGAAAACTCTGCTGATGGGGGACGATCCGGCACGGTTATATCGCTTGGACGGAGTTGCTCATATAGCCGGGGTCATCAACGACGAGGTTAGTACAGAAATAACTTCGTGCTAGCAGTATATGTGACTTAGTGGTTTTGCATTTGGTTTTAGTGGCGGTTTATGTTAGCGGTAAAGCATAGTGGTATTGCTGGTGGTTTAGTTGAGAGGTTTAGGATGCGGGTTAGATGGTGGTTTAGTTGGTGGTTTATTTAGTTGGTTTCCGTTGGTGGTTTATGTTAGTGGTTTACATTAGTTGTTTAATGCTAACTGTTTTACGTTAGTGGTAGGTGTTGGTTGTTTTGTGTTGGTTGTTTTATGTTGGTGGTTTAGTTGGTGGTTTATGTTAGTTGTTTTATGTTAGTGGTATGGTTTAGTTGTTTTATGTTAGCTGTTTTATGTTAGTGGTTTATGTTGGTTTTTTTATGTTGGTGGTTTATGTTAGTTGTTTTATGTTAGTGGTTTGTGTTAGTTGTTTTATGTTAGTGGTTTGTGTTAGTTGTTTTAGTTAAGCTGTTTTATGTTAGTGGTTCTAGTTAAGCTGTTTTATGTTAGTGGTTTAGTTGTGTGGTCTATGGTAGTTGTTTTGCATGTGGTTCTCGTTCATGGATTTTTATGCGGTTTTATTTAGTATGATGTTTTGTTGGTGATTTAATATGTTGGTTATGTTTGTCATTGGTTATGGAGCTGGTTCTAACAATGCGGTGCATGTCATGCGCAGCCTCAGCGATGCATCAGGAGCATGCGGCGGCAGCAGGGCATGCGACTCGATGACAGATACGTTTCGTACTTGCAAATGGCCGGATTATACCATCTTGCAAGGCTGAACGATAGATGGTTCCGGTTAGACGAGGCCCTTGTCAGTGCATTCGTCGAGCGATGGCATCCGGAGACGCACACGTTTCATATGCCGTTTGGAGAGTGCACGATCACACTTCAGGACGTGGCATACCAGTTGGGTTTGCCAGTGGACGGGCGTTACGTGAGCGGCTGCCTATCAGAATTCCAGATATACATCCAGGGTGGCTGTCCAGCCTGAGTGTGGTTCCAGGAGTTGCTTGGAGTGATTCCTCCTCCTAGCCAGGTTCAGAAGTACGCAGTGAACTGCAGCTGGTTCCAGGAGACTTTTGGTGAGTGCCCCAAGGGAGCCGATGACGAGACTGTGCGGCGATATGCCCGTGCGTACATCATGATGTTGTTGGGTACGCAGCTGTTTGCGGACAAGTCCGGCAACCGCATTCACATCAGATGGCTTCCCTACGTAGCTAGGCTGGAGGAGATGGGTACCTACAGTTGGGGTTCTGCAGCACTGGCATGGTTGTACCGGTGCATGTCTGTTCGCCACTCGGCACATGCACCGGTACAACCATGCCAGTGCTGCAGAACCCCAGCTGTAGGTACCCATCTCCTCCAGCCTAGCTACGTAGGGAAGCCCTCTGATGTGAATGCGGTTGCCGGACTTGTCCGCAAATAGTTGCGTACCCAACAACATCATGATGTACGCACGGGCATATCGCCGCACAGTCTCGTCATCGGCTCCCTCGGGGCACTCACCAAAAGTCTCCTGGAACCAGCTGCAGTTCACTGCGTACTTCTGAACCTGGCTAGGAGGAGGAATCACTCCAAGCAACTCCTGGAACCACACTCAGGCTGGACAGCCACCCTGGATGTATATCTGGAATTCTGATAGGCAGCCGCTCACGTAACGCCCGTCCACTGGCAAACCCAACTGGTATGCCACGTCCTGAAGTGTGATCGTGCACTCTCCAAACGGCATATGAAACGTGTGCGTCTCCGAACGCCATCGCTCGACGAATGCACTGACAAGGGCCTCGTCTAACCGGAACCATCTATCGTTCAGCCTTGCAAGATGGTATAGTCCGGCCATCTGTAAGTACGGAACATATCTGTCATCGAGTCGCATGCCCTGCTGCCGCCGCATGCTCCTGATGCATCGTTGAGGCTGCGCATGACATGCACCGCATTGTTAGAACCAGCTCCATAACCAATGACAAACATAACCAACATATTAAATCACCAACAAAACATCATACTAAATAAAACCGCATAAAAATCCATGAACGAGAACCACATGCAAAACAACTATCATAGACCACACAACTAAACCACTAACATAAAACAGCTTAACTAGAACCACTAACATAAAACAGCTTAACTAAAACCATTAACATAAAACAGCTAACATAAAACAACTAACACAAACCACTAACATAAAACAACTAACATAAACCATCAACATAAAAAAACCAACATAAACCACTAACATAAAACAGCTAACATAAAACAACTAAACCATACCACTAACATAAAACAACTAACATAAACCACCAACTAAACCACCAACATAAAACAACCAACACAAAACAACCAACACCTACCACTAACGTAAAACAGTTAGCATTAAACAACTAACGTAAACCACTAACATAAACCACCAACAGAAACCAACTAAATAAACCACCAACTAAACCACCATCTAACCCGCATCCTAAACCTCTCAACTAAACCACCAGCAATACCACTATGCTTTACCGCTAACATAAACCGCCACTAAAACCAAATGCAAAACCACTAAGTCACATATACCGCTAGCACGAAGTTATTTCTGTACTAACCTCGTCGTTGATGAGCCCGACTATATGAGCAACTCCGTCCAAGCGATATAACCGTGCCGGATCGTCCCCCATCAGCAGAGTTTTCCGTTCAGGTCTTCGTCGGAGAGAATCTGGGTCGTTTTCTCTGGGATTTGGTGGGGTAGGGGAAATGAAGAATGGTTCGAATGAGGCTGATTTGAACTCCTTATATAGCCGAATCATGAGTAATTCGAACCAGGGTGGTTCGAATTACTAATGGAGCCACGAGAAGGGTAATTCGAACCAGGTTGGTTCGAATTACATGGTTAGCTATCGTAGGTATAATTCGAACTAGCCTTGTTCGAATTATGTGCAATTTAAGTTCGAACCACATTGGTTCGAATTACGTTCAACGTTTTCTCATCCTAATTCGAACTATGTTGGTTCGATTTACTAAGGAATGTAGTTCGAACCAGGTTGGTTCGAATTACATTAAAATAGGCCTTGGCTCATTGCTGAAACGATTTTGCTTTTGGCTTATTTACATAATGCGAAACTTGCCTTGGCTTATTAGGATTTTTTGCCCTAAAGGCAAATTATGAATATATCAAATCAAAATTTACAAGAAAAAAGATTACAAATTTGATCTCTAAAGATAAAATATTAACAAAATTATATATGAAAAGAATATTATTTAATTGTTAATATTAAATACACACTTTAATTAAGATAGACTTTTTATTTGTAACGAAGAAAACTTATATGCTAAAACGAAAAACATATATTACAGAATATATATTGAAAATAATTTTAAACTTGTGAAAAAGTCTTAATAATTAATAAAACAAAAAAGTTGAGATTTACGAGGTAAAAAGAATAACTCAATTAATTTAATTTTAAAGTGTAAAAATTACAAATTTAAGTTATTTAATGTAATGTTTGAAAAATAGCTCAGATGAAAATAAAAAATAAAAAATACATTTAACGTAAAAACACAATTTTTGTAGTAGGATTTAAAATAATTTTTTCCCCTTCTTTGATTTAGTTTGTGTATATTTCACTTATATAGAAGCGAAATATTTAAGTAAAATATTTACATACTTTTTATATATAAAATTACAAAATATGACTAAAGTTTTTAATATATATATTTTGTTAGTGAAATATGAAAATGATATATAAAATAATAAATTTTAAATATTTAACACAAATTAAAAGAATTTTAAAGAAATGAAAAAAGAGCAAAATTAAATATTCTAACATTATTTTTCATCAATTTTTAGTAAATTTTTAATTCTATAAAATTCATGATAACATATGTATTTAAGAGTTAATTTTAAAAAAATTAAAAAAAATAAAATTTCACTGTAAAAAATAGCTTGGAAAAAAAATGACTTGACATAATTCACAATTTGTCAATATTCATTGTATATTATAATGAAACAGGCTAAGTTAGGTAGATTGGACATTTTCATCCATTTCAAACTGAAAAAAAGGAAAAATTTATTGCAGGTTTTTTTATAGACTTTCCGTAATTAATATGCACATTATTTTTATTCACCAAATCTTGATCATATGTATTATTTAATATATATCTCAATGGTCATAGAAATTAAAATATCATATTTCAAGCAAGTAGAATAACATTCGTAAACATCTTCCAATGCTTTAATTTTACTTTAGAAGCATTGTAGGTAAAGAAATTTCATACTACTAGCAATATAATAATAAAATTTAAATCCTTTTGTAACTTAAATTGTAGAGAAAAATATTAAATTAAATATGCAAGTACCTCATCGAACAAGTTATGAATGGACTTTTTGTCAAAAGCATTATTGTGAGGTATCTCCTCTATTTGTTATAATTAGTGATCTCAACATTATTTTTTTTGTTCATCTTCATTTTTTTCCATATACTTCAACTCATTCTGGTTCATCACAGGCTCCTCTTTAACATTATTCTTTTTTAATAAATTTTTATAACTATTTATAAAAATATAATTTATTTAAATATTTAATAAAAATTTGTATGATATAATAATATTTTTAACAAAGTAATTAACTAATAAAATTTTAAAATAATAATATAATTATTTGTCAAGTAATATAAAATAAAATTTAATTATTTAAAATTTATATATTACAATTTAAAATTTAAAATATTATTTTTTAATATAATTTTATAATATTAATTGATCTTAATAAATAGTTTTGGCATTTATATGTTTTATATTTATTATTTAAAAATAAAAAAATTATGTTTCTAATTTAAAATATTATATATTAAAAAATATTTATTTATATATTAGTAATATCTAATATATTCTATATTTATTATAGTTTATCAATACTCCTCTTTTATAATAACTTTTGATTTATATTTAATAAAATCTAATAATTTATAAAAGTGTGCATGTTCAATAAGCATAAACATAATTAAATTAAGTCATCTCCCATTGTAAATTTGTAATAATCGAGTTTCATATGCAATGAGCGAAATGAACAAACAACCAAACAATACCATAGATGATAAACAACTTAATAAAGCAAACAAATAATTCTCTCTCCTCGCAAGAGAAAGATGGAAGCATTGAGACTGTAGGAGAGAATTTTAGGTTCACAAAGTAATAACAAGTAAACACTGTTAGACTAAATTAATAACTTGTTAGTTCTTTTTATTAATTTTAATGCCAGTTGGCATTTAGGAAAGAAAGGAAACAAAAGATTTGAATAAAAGTATGGAAATCACATTTTTAAGTTTACTTGATAAAACAAGCAGACTATAATTCTAATTTTCCTGAAGACAGATTTAATCGTCAATAGTAGGGCTAAAAATAGAACTTAATTAATAGCATAAATAATATAAAGGGTTAAGTACTGAAATCGTCCCTAAGGTTTGGGGTGAAAATCAAAATTGTCCCTGACCTTTTTTTGTTATTAAAATCATCCTCAACGTTACAAAACGTTATAAAATCGTCATTTTCTATTTTTTTGACCAAATTACCCTTAAATATTAATACAAATAATATTAAAAAAAATAAAACCCCACCCCACCCACACCCAGCATCTCTTCGTCTCTCCCTCCACCCCAAACCCACCCCCAATTCCATCATCATCAGTTTCCAGTTTCCACTCCCTCACCCCCTCACCCCCTCATCCACTGCCGCCGCCCCTGCGTCCAACCAGCCGCCGCCCCTATGTCCAATCCGCGCGCCTCCCCTGCGTCCAACCCCCCACCACCTTTCGTTCTTCCTATTTTTCTTTTTTCTTTTTTTAATTTTTGAAGAACATATACATGATTGATGATTATTGAACTTCTGCTTCTTCCTCTGCATCTTCATCTTCCTCTGCTCTGCTTGAATTTTTGCTTTTGAAATTGTAATTTAAATAATTATTGAACTTTTGGATCTAAAAACTGAAATTGTAGTTGGTAATTATTGAATTATTGAAATTATTATGCTTCTTCTGCTTCTGATTTTTTTGTTGATTTATTTTGTTTTGTGAATGTTGCTGTTAATTTGTTTTGTTATGAGTAATGAATGACTATGGTGGCAGTGGTGATTGGGTAAGGGAGAGGGAGAGGGAGAGGGAGGAGGTGGAAGGGGATTGGATGAGTGAAAGAGTGGGGTGAGGGAGTGAAGGGTGATGGGTGAGGGAGTGGGCTGAGGGAGTTACGGGAGGAGAGGGGAGTTAGTTTTAATTTTTTTAATATTATTTTTAATTATTTTTGTTAATAATGAAGGGTAATATGGTAAAAAAAATAAAATTGAAGTGAAAAATGACGATTTTATAACGTTTTGTAACGTTGAAAATGATTTTAATAACAAAAAAAGGTCAGGGGACGATTTTGATTTTCACCCCAGACCTTAGGGACGATTTCAGTACTTAACCCTAATATAAAACACATCCAATAGCTAGAAGGATGTTGTTATCTACAATCATTCACCTCCTAGATATGTATATTGATATAGCTATGCTCAGCGACCATCTTAAGAAATCTATACACACTATCCATGAACCAATTATCTTGCTAGATAGAACAATTCAAGAATCAACAATTCAAATGCTTGGAATAATTTACACAACAAAGTAAAGAGTATACACACAAACCTATCAAAATTTCTCTTTTTTTTTTTCGGTCCTCAAGATTCACCACTCACTTCTCTTGATGCTTTTGAAAACTCTCGGAACTTGGATAAATGTCAATATTATGTCAAACCAAAGGTATTTTCGCATTTTACTTTCTAGGTTTGGGATTAATCCTTGTTGAATTAAAGATCTGATGCATAATTCCACATGTGAAAAAGTCATATAATTGATAAAGCTGTTAGAGACAGAGCAAATAAAGAGGAACTTAAGACACCAAAAGTGGGAATATAGAAGCAGACAAAAAATGAAGGTGTGTAGAGTGTGAAGAAAATAGAATTTTAATTAGGTTTAGTTTTCAAGATTTACATAATCAACATGTATTGTCGTATCAATCAAAATAACTAATTTTCAATCCTGACTGAATATGACTGCTAAAACTCTTTACATTATCTGCATCAAAATTAACTCTATTTAAAAATCTAAATTTTTTTTGGCCCACTTAACACATAAGATGTTAAATTGAGTGGTTGTTCTATACTTGCATCCACACTAATAAAATAATAATAAGCTCACCTCATATAATTAATAATCTATTATTATTATTATTATTATTATTATTATTATTATTATTATTATTATTATTATTATTATTATTATTATTTTTCCTTTTTACCTCATCAAATGATCTTATTCTTATGAGTGGCTCTTTGATCTTTGATTTTATTAAACTTAATAATTTTATTTTATATTATTTTCTTATGAATTTTGAGTGCAAATTAAAGTACCCACCCAATAAAATAGAATAAAATGAATGCTTCTAAGTTCTAACTAGAGTATGCATTAACTTTGAAGCTTCATGACGATCAAAACCAAAGAATATAGGTCAATTCATACTCTTTTTTTTTAAGTAAAAAAATCATAGAATCTCCAATCCAAATGGAGAATACTCATGAGGATGAAAGAAACACTCAAATTAAAACCATCACAATTATATACAATTCAATCCTATGACATAAATTTATGTAACTTATCAACTTTCATTTTCTAATTTTTATGACTATACAACAAATAATCTCTCAGATGGCATTTAAGAAAGAAAGAAAATAAAGGTATGAAAATCACATTTCTAAGTTTACTTGATAAAACAAGTAGGCTATAATTCTAATTTTTCCTGGAGACAGGCTTAATCAATAGTAGGGCTGAAAATAGAACCTAACTAATAGCAATATATTATCAAGAACGTAAAACACATCCAATAACTAGAAGAATGCTATTGTCTACAACCATTTATCTCCCATATATGTATATTGATATAGCTATGCTCAGCGACCATCTTAATAAGTCTATACACACTATTCAAAACAAAATGAAAAACATTACAAGTATAGTAGTATATCTTTTGATTTTTTTTCTCTTTGGTAGCCAGAAGTTCTTGAAGTCCTATGCCGTGAGAAAAGAACTATAGTCATAATTGACTAAGACTCTTGATTCATGGAAGACATCCAACTCAAACAACTGCAGATTAAAATCAACTAAATTCGCTACGTCACCTTCACTGGTCTCAAGCAATACCTCTCTGATATTCTTCGGCAACGCCAATGTCCAACGCAACGGGTGTGCAGCCACCTTCTCCTTCAACCTCTATAGGCCTCTTTCTCATGTTCTGCTTCACCTGCAATATGTTGTGCCACTGTGGGGAGCTCGTTAGTGCATGAAGTTAGCCCCACATAAAAAAAGTAAGGAAAAGTGAAGAGTTTATAAGATGAGAGACCCATTAACTTGACACCTTAAGGTTTTGAGTTGGATGTGGTATATTCTCATCTTATTTTCTCTCACTTAAGTAAATTCCATTATATTATTAATATTCTTTTAGGGTGGAGAGTACATACCTTTATATTATTAATATTCCTTTAGGGTCGACAGTACATACATTCTTATAATGTTTTATTCAATTATTTAATATACCCTATTTTTATTATGTGCATTCATATGATCTTTTATACCATTGTATTATTAATATTCCTTTAAGGTCGAGAGTACATACCTTCTTATAATGTTTTATTCAATCCTTTAAAACTACCAGTGGGTCTCTCATGTTATAAACTCCTCACTCTTCCTTGCTTTTTTTTATGTTAGAACTTGTCCAATATGTCAATGGTGAAGCATCTTTCCATAGCCTGAAATTCAACTCAGTTTGATGCAGTCGCGTATGAGAAACTGAAAATCGGTTTCATATGAGAAACACTGATGGTTTCTCTTTGACTAATCAACTTCTTCATATCATCAATAGTAAAGGAGGATGGAAACTCCACATGGAGCTTCTGAAAATCGGTAACATATGAGAAACACTAATGGCTTCTCTTTGACTAATCAACTTCTTCATATCACCAATAGTAAAGGAGGATGGAAACTCCACATGGAACTTGTTCAATATGTTCATGGTAAATTTCATTATATTATTAATATTCTTTTAGGGTCGAGAGTACATACTTTTATATTATTAATATTCCTTTAGGGTCGAGAGTACATACATTCTTATAATGTTTTATTCAATTATTTAATATACCATATTCTTATTATGTGCATTCATATATGATCTTTTATACTATTGTATTATTAATATTCCTTTAAAGTAGAGAGTACATACCTTCTTATAATATTTTATTCAATCTTTTAAAATCACCCGTGGTCTCTCATGTTATAAACTCCTCACTCTTCCTTGCTTTTTTTTGTTTTATGTTAGAACTTGTCCAATATGTTAATGGGGAAGCATCTTTCCATAGCCTGAAATTCAACTCAGTTTGATGCAGTAGCATCGCATATGAGAAACACTGATGCCTTCTCTTTGACTAATCAACTTCTTCATATCACCAATAGTAAAGGAGGATGAAAACTCCACATAGAGCTTCTGAAAATCGGTCGCATATGAGAAACACTAATGGCTTCTCTTTGACTAATCAACTTTTTCATATCACCAATAGTAAAGGAGGATGGAAACTCCACATGGAACTTGTCCAATATATTCATGGTAAATTCCATTATATTATTAATATTCTTTTAGGGTCGAGAGTACATACCTTTATATTATTAATATTCTTTTATGGTCGAGAGTACATACATTCTTATAATGTTTTATTCAATTATTTAATATTCCTTTAGGGTCTAGAGTACATACATTCTTATAATGTTTTATTCAATTATTTAATATACCATATTCTTATTATGTGCATTCATATATGATCTTTTATACCATTGTATTATTAATTCCTTTAAGGTCGAGAGTATATACCTTCTTATAATGTTTTATTCAATCCTTTAAAACCACCAGTAGGTCTCTCATGTTATAAACTCCTCACTCTTTCTTGCTTTTTTTATGTTAGAACTTATCCAATATGTTAATGGTGAAGCATCTTTCCATAGCCTGAAATTCAATTCAGTTTGATGCAGTCGCATCACATATGAGAAACGCTGATGGCTTCTCTTTGACTAATCAACTTCTTCATATCACCAATAGTAAAGGAGGATAGAAACTCTACATGGAGCTTCTGAAAATCGGTCGCATATGAGAAACACTAATGGCTTCTCTTTGACTAATCAACTTCTTCATATCACCAATAGTAAAGGAGGATGGAAACTCCACATGGAACTGCTTCTAAAAATCGGTGTCGACACGGGTTGAGACTGAGGTGATGCCGGTTGAGACACTGGTCGATGTATATTCACCAGACGTTGAGACACCGGTTAAAGCAGAGGCGGAGCTGACGCTGGTTGAAGCAGAGGCACTGGAGGTGACGCCAGTTGAGACAGAGGCGGTGGAAGTTGAGACAGACTGACCCGAGGTTGAGACACCGGTAGAGATTATGCTCTATTTTTATTTTCTTCCATCCATGCATGTTATCATGTTTCATTGTCTGGCATTAATTATCTTTTACTCATCCTTTATCCACATTGATCATGTTTGTCATTATGTCATTCATGTCTTCTTGAGTCATTAGTACATGTCTTCTTATAATATTTTATTCAATTATTTAATATACCCTATTTTACTATGTCCATTTATATGACCTTTTATACCATTATATTATTAATATTCCTTTAGGGTCGAGAGTACATACCTTCTTATAATGTTTTATTCAATTATTTAATATACCCTAATTTTATTATGTGCATTCATATGATCTTTTATACCATTATATTATTAATATTCATTTAGGGTCGAGAGTACATACCTTCTTATAATGTTTTATTCAATTATTTAATATACCCTAATTTTATTATGTGCATTCATATGATCTTTTATACCATTATATTATTAATATTCATTTAGGGTCGAGAGTACATACCTTCTTATAATGTTTTATTCAATTATTTAATATATCTTATTTTTATTATGTGCAGTTATATCATCTTTTATACCATTATATGATTTATATTCCCTTAGGGTCAAGAGTACATACCTCCTTATAATGTTTTATTCAATTATTTAATATACTCTATTTTTATTATGTGCATTTATATGATCTTTTATACCATTATATTATTAATATTCTTTTAGGGTCGAGAATAGATACATTCTTATAATGTTTTATTCAATTATTTAATATGTCCTATTTTTATTATGTGCATTTATATGATCTTTTATACCATTATATTATTTATATTCCCTTAGGGTCGAGAGTACATACCTTCTTATAATATTTTATTCAATTATTTAATATATCCTATTTTTATTATGTGCATTTATATGATCTTTTATACTATTATATTATTTATATTCCCTCAGGGTTGAGAGTACATACTTTCTCTCACTTGATTCCTCTCCTATTTTGAGAAGGAATCAAGTGAGAGAACATAAGATGAGAAGACACACATCCAACTCAAAACCTTAAGGTGTCAAGTTAATGGGTCTCTCATCTTATAAACTCCTCACTCTTCCTTACTTTTTTGATGTGGGACTAACTTCATGCACTCCTCACACTTGCAACACTAACGAGTTCCCCACGGCGGCACAACATATTGCAGGTGAAGCAGAACATGAGAAAGAGGCCTATAGAGGTGTTGGTTAGTCTGAACGACACCATTGAGACATTGAAGGAGAAGGTGGCTACACACTCGTTGCATTGGACATTGGCATTGCCGGAGACAGAGAGGTATTGCTTGAGACCAGTAAAAGTGACGTAGTGAATTTAGTTAATTTTAATCTGCGATTATTTGAATTGGATGTCTTCCATGAATCAAGAGTCTTAGTCAATTATGACTATGGTTCTTTTCTCACGGCCCAGGACTTCAAGAACTTCTAGCTACCAAAGAGAAAAAAAATCAAAAAATATACTACTATACTTGTAATGTTTTTCGTTTTGTTTTGAATAGTGTGTATAGACTTATTAAGATGGTCGCTGAGCACAGCTATATCAATATACATATATGGGAGTGAATGATTGTAGACAACAATATTTTTCTAATTATTAGATGTGTTTTATGTTCTTGATGCTATATTGTTATTAGTTAGGTTCTATTTTCAGCCTTACTATTGATTAAGTTTGTCTCCAGAAAAAACTTCGAATCATAGCCTGCTTGTTTTATCAAGTAAACTTAGAAATGTAATTTTCATACCTTTGTTTCCTTTCTTTCCTAAATGCCATCTGAGAGGTTATCTGTTGTATAGTCATAAAAAATAGAAAATGAGAGTTGATAAGCTACATAAATTTGTGTTGAGAGCTCCCCACGGTGGCACAACAAGTGGTATCAGAATTTGTTGGTATTTTTCCGGACTTGTGATTCTGTGAATAATGGAAGTCAATACTAATACTAGTAGGATTATCACTCTTAATGGTTCTAATTATAATTTGTGGAAGTTAAAGATGGAAGATTTACTTTATGTAAAAAATTTTCATCAACCAGTTTTTGGACGATAATGTGTTGAACCATATTATTGGAGAGACACATGCTCGAATTCTTTGGATTAAGCTTGAACAGTTGGTCCAACAAGTGGTATAAGAGCTCAAAACCTTAAGATAGTAAGTTAATGGGTTTCTCGGCTCTGATACCACTTGTTGGGTTAACCGGTAGTAAGTTAATGGGTTTCTCGCCTCTGATACCACTTGTTGGGTTAACTGTGGGAAGCTGTCGACCGCCGGAGAGATTTCGGAGAGGAATCAAGTGAGAGAACATAAGTGGGAAGCTCTCGACTGACGGAGAGATTTCGAGGAGGAATCAAGTGAGAGAGCATAAAATGAGAAGACACCACATCCAACTCAAAACCTTAAGGTGTCAAGTTAATGAGTCTCTCATCTTATAAACTCATCACTCTTTCTTACTTTCTTTGACATGAGACTAACTTCATGCACTCCTCTCACTTGCAATACTAACGAGTACCCCACGATGGCATAACATATTGTAGGTGAAGCAGAATATGAGGAAGAGGCCTATAGAGGTGTTGGTTAATTTGAACGACACCATCGGGACATTGAAGGAGAAGGTGGCTACATACCCGCTGCGTTGGATATTGGCATTGCCGGAGACAGAGAGGTATTGCTTGAGACCAGTGAAGGTGGCGTAATAAATTTAGTTAATTTTAATTTGCGGTTGTTTGAATTGGATGTCTTCCATGAATCAGGAGTCTTAGTCAATTATGACTATGGTTCTTTTCTCACGGCCCAGGACTTCAAGAACTTCTAGCTACCAAAGAGAAAAAAAATTAAAAGATATACTACTATAATAGGAGGTGAATGGTTGTAGACAACAACATTCTTTTAGTTATTAGATGTGTTTTATGTTCTTGATGCTATATTGCTATTACTTAGGTTCTATTTTCAGCCCTACTATTGATTAAGCCTGTCTCCAGAGAAAATTAGAATTATAGTTTGCTTGTTTTATCAAGTAAACTTAGAAATGTAATTTTTATACCTTTGTTTCCTTTCTTTCCTAAATGCCATATGAGGGTTGTCTATTGTATAGTCATAAAAATTAGAAAATAAGAGTTGATAAGCTACATAAATTTGTGTCGAAAGCTCTCCACGACGGCACAACAAATGGTATCAGAGCTTGGTAATTTTTCGGGGCTTGTGATTCTGTGAACAATAAAAGTCAATACTAATACTAATAGGATGATCACTCTTAATGGTCCTAATTATGATTTGTGGAAGTCAAAGATGGAAGATTTGCTTTATATCAAAAATTTTCATCAACCAGTTTTTGGTACAAACAAGCCTAATGATTATTCTGATGATGATTGGACTTTGTTGCATAGACAAGTTTGTGGAATATTAGACAATGGATTGACGATAATGTATTGAACCATATTATTGGAGAGACACATGCTCGAACCCTTTGGATTAAGCTTGAACAGTTGGCCCAACAAGTGGTATCAGAGCTCAAAACCTTAAGGTAGTAAGTTAATGGGTCTCTCGGCTCTGATACCACTTGTTCTTTTAACCGTGGGGATCTCTCGACCACCGAAAAGATTTCGGAGAGGAATCAAGTGAAAGAACATAAGATGAGAAGACACCACATCCAACTCAAAATCTTAAGGTGTCAAATTAATGGGTCTCTCATCTTATAAACTCCTCACTCTTTCTTACTTTCTTTGATATGAAACTAACTTCATGCACTCCTCACACTTGCAACACTTGTAACATATTGCAGGTGAAGCAAAACATGAGGAAGAGGCCTATAGAGGTGTTGGTTAATCTAAACGACACCATCGGGACATTGAAGGAGAAGATGGCTACACACCCGCTGCGTTGGACATTGGCATTGCCGGAGAATATTAGAGAGTTATTGCTTGAGACCAGTGAAGGTGACGTAGTGAATTTAGTTGATTTTAATCTGCAGTTGTTTGAATTGGATGTCTTCCATGAATAAAGAGTCTTAGTCAATTATGACTATGGTTCTTTACTCACGGCCCAGGACTTCAAGAACTTCTAATTATGATTTGTGGAAGTCAAAGATGGAAGATTTGCTTTATGTCAAAAATTTTCATCAACCAGTTTTTGGTAATGGGTTGACGATAATGTGTTGAACCATATTATTGGAGAGACACATGCTCGGACCCTTTGGATTAAGCTTGAACAGTTGGCCCAATAAGTGGTATCAGAGCTCAAAACTTTAAGGTAGTAAGTTAATGGGTCTATTGGCTCTGATACCACTTGTTGTTTATCAAGTGAGAGAACATAAGATGAGAAGATACCACATCCAACTCAAAACCTTAAGGTGTCAAGTTAATGGGTCTCTCATCTTATAAACTCCTCACTCTTCCTTACTTTCTTTGATGTGGGACTAACTTCATGCACTCCTCGCACTTGCAACACTAATGAGCTCCCCACGGCGGCACAACATATTGCAGGTGAAGCAGAACATGAGGAAGAGACCTATAGAGGTGTTGGTTAATCTGAACGACACCATCAGGACATTGAAGGAGAAGGTGGCTACACACCCGCTGCGTTGGACATTGGCGTTGCCGGAGAATATCAGAGAGGTATTACTTGAGACCAGTGATGGTGATGTAGTGAATTTAGTTGATTTTAATATGCGGTTGTTTGAATTGGATGTCTTTCATTAATCAAGAATCTTAGTCAATTATGACTATAATTCTTTTCTCACGGCCCAAGACTTCAAGAACTTTTAGCTATCAAAGAGAAAAAAATCAAAAGATATACTACTATACTTGTAATATTTTTCGTTTTGTTTTGAATAGTGTGTATAGACTTATTAAGATGGTCGCTAAGTATAGCTATATCAATATATATATATATGGGAGGTGAATGGTTGTAAACAACACCATTCTTCTAGTTATTAGATGTGTTTTATGTTCTTGATGCTATATTGCTATTAGTTAGGTTATATTTTCAGCTCTACTATTGATTAAGCCTGTCTCCAAAAAAAATTAGAATTATAGGCTGCTTGTTTTATCAAGTAAATTTAGAAATGTGATTTTCATACCTTTGTTTCCTTTCTTTTCTAAATGTCATCTGAGAGGTTATCTGTTGTATAGTCATAAAAATTACGAATTTAGATTAATAAAATAAATAAATTTAATAACTAATAATTTAGATTTGAATAAGTTAGGATGAATTTGAGTAAATTTTATAAATTTACATAAATATGTATAAATTCGATATCCCTCCAATATACTATTTTAAACTTATTTTGACCTCTTAAGTATTAAAACATATAATTTTATAAAAAAAATACCTTCAAATTAAAATTTTAAAATAAAAAAATATGATATCTAACTATATTTAATAAATTTTAGTTTTTAATATCACACATCTATGATTTGTTTAAAGATAGATAATAAAGAGAGAGAAAAAGAATATTTAATAAAGTAAATTGAAATTTTATTATTGAATTTTGATTGCTTAATTGATTTGAGAAAAATAAATTAAAAAATACTTGAAATTATTTTATAGCAAAATATTGATGTATAAGTAAAAGAATTTGTATGTTTCAACTTTCAAGTAATCTTTAAAATAAATTCAAATTAAACTCTATAATTTAATTATAAAAATAAATTCAAATTTCATTTAGATGATTTATTTGATCAAATCAAACATTATATTTTAATTATCAAAAAGATAATTAAACAGTCATTTAACAAATATTAAAATACTTATTAATATATGAACTTATAAATTTTAATACTAAACAAGTAGTAAACAAATCATACTAAATTTGCCAATTAAGATTGCTATTTAACAATAATTTTTAAAGACATGATAACATGAAATAATTATCATAATAGTTACACGGAAAAAAAAATTCAGTACTATTTTTTTATTAAAATATTCTATTATTAACAAATATTATATATGATAATTATGATCATAAATAATTATTATATTGTGAATCAATTTAATAATTATATTTATGTGTATAATATAATAAATAAGATACATTAAATTTTTTTCAATGAAAATTATTATTATTATTATTATTATTATTATTATTATTATTATTATTATTATTATTATTATTATTATTATTATTCATCTATCTAAATTATTATTAATATTTTTTAATAAATTCTAAAATATTTATTTCTCAACTTATTATCCATATCATAACAATAAAATCCACGTGAAATAATTACATAAATTGTTAAAATATATTTAATAGCTAATATAGGTATATATTCAAAATATATAATTATATATTTATATATGTGAAAATATATAAAAATACGTACGTATTTAGTGTATTTCTTTTTTGGCAACACTACTTTTTATGTCATGTAACACATTTCACATCCATTAAGAGGGGGTTACTTATCCAATAGCAGTTTTCAGTATTCACCGCTGCATCAACAATGTTGCATCATTATTTCTGTTTATTTAAGTAAAATCTGAAAAATTTTAATAAATTACATTTTTATAAATATTTTAATAACAAATTATATTATATAATAATATTTTTAATAAAGTAATTAATTAATAAAATTTTAATATAAAAAATCTAATTATTTGTTAAATAATAAAATTTAATTATTTTATGTTGTAGTTTAAAATATTATTTTAATATAATTTTTTAATATTATAAAAATTTTATTATATGATAATTAATTTTATAAATAAAATATATTTTTTGTATTTATATATTTTATATTATTATTTAAAAATAAATATTATATTTCTTATTTAAAATATTATATATTAAAAAATATTTATTTATATATTAATAATGTCTAGTGTATTCTATATTTTTTATCTTCTACCAATATTTTTTTTTATAGTAGCTATATAAAAAAATTTTATGTGGTTATCAACCTAAGTTGTTAGTCACCCGGAAAAAAAAAACCTAAGTTGTTATATAAAGAAAAAAGTTTGGTAATAAAAAATTTTCGGTCATAACTATCAAAATTTTTTAAATTTTATTTATTTATATAATTTAATAATATTTTGATTTTTTATCTCACTCTCCTATCAATTCATTTATCATACTTTTATGAATCTCAATTATTAATAATATTAATTATAATATTATATTTTTAATTATTAGATATTTTTATAAAGAAGTCACTTGAATAAAAATATTTAAAATTTTTTTTTTGAAGATTTTTTATTTCAACCAATCAAATTATAACACATAATTAATTAAATCATATTAATTTCATCTAAATTAGACCGAATAAAACGGTTTGATCGAAAATTAGATAAATTAAATTTTAAATCGGAATAAATTAATATTTTTTATATAAAGTCACTACAACTCTCAACTCTGTCCAAAATACCCACATTCAAAATTGCTAATTCCAAGTGTACCGTTTGCCAAATTAAATTAGGGTTCAGTTATCAACTTATCTCATCTGCTCATCTTCTCGGTTTAGGGAACCATCATCTTCTCAGTTGGAGCCGCTACTCCAACGCCTGCGCCAGGACCACCACCTCGTTGTTGCCGTGGTAGCCACCGTGAGTTGGGTGAGTCGCCGTCGCACGCTGAAGTTAGTAGCCACTCATCTTCTCATCTTCTCCCATCGCAGAATACAGGACTAGCACGTCGAGCACGACATCAGTGTCGCCGTCGTAGCGTTTGTAAGCTGGGTGAGTCGTTGTTTAGCCAACACAGGACCAATCTTCTTTTCCACTGTGTTCCCAAATTCCATCTTCTCTTCTTTTGCCAATGCAGGACCATCTGAAGATAGGTCCTCTAGTTGCTGCCAGGACAACCACCTCTTCATCAATCATCATCGTTAGCTTGCCACCGTGACCTTGGTTAGTCGCTCTGATCTTAATTCATGTCGTGATTGCATAATGTATAATTGACTTGTTCATTCAATATTCAATTTTTCATAGATAAGTAGTGTTAAATTTTAATCTATGAATTGAAGTCCTGAGATTTTTTTATAATTTTTTTTTTACTTTCATAACTTATTGAGATGATGGTTATACTGCAATTTGTGGTATTGAAATCATCCCTGCTTGCATTTATCTAGCTGTAGAAATCTGTGAATTGAATTACTTTTGCATTGTTTGTGTATTCTATGAATTGAATTTGCGAGACCATCCCTGCTTGCACTACATTTTGTAGAATTCCAAAAATTCTACGTTTTGAAGTCACGTAGATTTGAGGACTGGAAATTTGTTCTTATTAGGCTAGAAAATTGTTCATTTAGGTGTATATACTACTAAATAGTAATGAAGTGGCCTTTTCTGTGATTCTGTTTTGGGTTAGCTTTGTTTTGGTTTATGATTGGTTTATGGAAGGGAACAAGGTTTTTTTTTTTAAATTTAAAGAAAAAGAAAAAAAGTAGTACGAGTATTCTTTTTATTATCAAAATTTTTCAACTTTTGTATACTAGATTAAAGAGACAATAGCTTAATTAATACTACATTTCTTGCAAGGTTTATTGAAAGGATTCAATAATGTTTTGAAAGGGCAAGATAGCAGAAAGTGAAATCTACCTATAATATTGGATCACACTATTGGACTTCTAAAGTAATAGTATTATACAATAATTATTATTTGCTTAATGTTTGACTAATGTTATCTCCATTTGTTGTATTAAACTTTTTTGCAGTTCCTTGAAAAAAAAACTGAAGGACAAGATGGCTGAGTTTCAGGTTACTTTGTCTAAACTTATCTCTTTTGTTTTAGAATTGTGTTTAGTTCGTTTGTATATAATCTGTTACTGTTGCCAATAAGCAAGGCTTGGAATTTTATATTTTGAATTGTAAGTATGAAGTTGACCTACATACAAGATTAAGATTAGATAGAAGCTAATATCATTTTGTTTGAAAATTTAGGACTAAAAGCCTAAAATGGATTTGACGCAAATGGACACCATCAATTCTTAATTTGATGAGCACCAACAAGACAAACATGCTGCTGAATTGTTTTAATCAAGGTTCTGAAAACCGAACCGGTCATCGAACCGCTCTAGCTACTGGTTTATTGGTTCATAGGTTCAACTGGTTCGACCGTAGTTGAACCGAAAAAATTGTTTTATAATAAAATAATAAATAAAATATAAATAAACACATAAAAACATAATTATAGTCTAATATAAATCTTAAAATATCATCCCAATTAAAAGTGTTACATAAATCAGAATGTTATGATCTCATTCAAATACAAAATCAAAAGTCAAATAACAAAAACAACCAATCAAACATAAACATGCCAACATTCAACTGATTCAAGTTTGATAAAAATTTTCACTTACAATAGAAAGCATCAAAGCTGTTGATGGTAATACAACAGTTCCTCCTGGAACATAAAGACCCACATAATTAATACTTCTTGCAACTCGCTTGCATTGAACTCCCTGGTATTTTCAGAAGACTCAAAACAAAAATATTAGTGTAACACCCCAAGAATGAACAAACACATAAGCATAATTACAAAATCAAAGGACTTGGCACAAACATAATGGTGAAAATCCATAAATCAGGGGCAGTAATGCACATCTGACTAGAACCAAAATAAATCTTCCACGTATTTTGTATTTAATTTTTCTAGGAATATCTAGCCTTTTCCAAATAAAGTTGGCAAGCAACAATTGTCATAAAAGGACACCATTTAACATATCTTTAAATAATTTATTTTCAACTGTTTAAAAAAATTGACTTAATAAAACATGGATGATCCAAAGTAAGAATAAGAATTGGAATGGCATACATACTTTCATGTTCTCAACAATTCTCTTAGGTGTCTTCTGAGCAGCATGGAATGCATATATATTGTTGTAGGCCACATCAAAAGCTTCCTTAATAGCTCCATCAAGCTGTACTCCCATAAAATAACATAAAGTTAAATAGCAGAAAAAGCTGACTCTTACTCACTCAAACCAGAAAATTAGTTGCAGAATTTCAATTTCAATTCAAGAGAAACAAACAAACAAAACCTACCTATCAATTAGTTGCAGAATTTCAATTTCAATTTCAATTATTCAGTTGAAAAATCAGTTGAAACAGGCAAACAATTATTCAATCAATTATTCAATCACTATATTAGTTCACACTTCACAGTTCACAGAAAAATAATTATTCAATCACTATATCACCATATCAGTTCACAGTTGAATGACTTGAATCAGAGTTCACAAAACTTCACTATATTAGTAAACTACATATGATATATCACTATATCAGAGTTCACAGAACTTCACAGAATCAAGCAATTATTCAATCATAAATTCATAGTTAATAAAAAAATTACCTAGAGAATACACAAGAGATAGTGGTTGCGGAAAGGGACAGAGACACCGAGAGACAGAGACAAAGACACCAAGCGACCAAGGGAGACAGAGACACCGAGAGACACTGAGGGAGACAGAGCAGCAGACGGTGGCTTCGAAGGTCGCGATGGTTGCTGCACGATGGAGGCTTCGAAGGTTGTGCTGGCTGCTGCGCGATGGAGGCGGAGTGACGGTGCCTGTTCGAAGGAACGACGACGGCAGCGGCACGAGACGGTGGCTGGACGGAGGTGAGCTCGATGAGATTGAGGAGCCCTCCCCCTGACTGAGTGTGTGTGCGAGACTGAGAGGACTGAGGAGCTCGATTAGGGCTTGGCTGTGCGATGGAGTAATAGTTAGGGATTTTTGGGGATTGAAACGGCAACGTTTAGTTGCCTTCTCTAAAAACCGATCGGGTCACGGTTCAGTTCGACCGACCGGTTCACCGGTTCGATGACGGTTTCTGAAATCTACGGTTTTACCTATTGCCCGAACTGCTTTTCTCAACGATTCATGATTCGACCGGTCCGACCGGCCGGTTCGAACCGGTTTTCAGAACATTGATTTTAATGACATTGTGCACAAGATTTGGATTTTTATGAGTTGCATTATGTCTGTATAAGGAGGCAGGGTTCAAAGTAAAATTCTAAAGTCCAACTTCTTGCATTAGACTTATCTGCCTTTGCTCGTATTTGTGACTTGAGTATGCCTTTGTCTTTGTGCCTCTAACTTTGGAGATTAGAACCACTTCAGAAGAAGTTCCACCATTCATATCACTATGGTAGTTCTATTTACTCAAAGAGCCTAATTGATCCTGGCTTGGCTACTTATTTGACTTGGTTTGGTAGAATGACAAATGAGAATGAAGTGCTTATTCTTTTTGGTAACATGCCACATACAAATGTGTATTTGTTCAATCTTTTGTTGTATTTACAAGAACGTGTTAATCTTATTTGTTATTATGTAAAAGTTTAAAATTGAATTGATATTATACTCTTTTTTTGTTTATCTATATAAATAATGGATTTTTTATTTACTATCCTATCATTCTTTTTAAATATTATAATTATGTACAATTCATTTAAGTATGTTGATAAGGAACTAAATCAAGAAAGTACTATATTCACTTGTTAAGGAACCTAGACACAGTTTCTCTCTTGCCCCAAGCTGTGTATACTTCAACTTTAACCCTTTTAAACCAAGAGGCTTCAACTTGTAGTGGCATCCTGTTTTGCTTGGATTCTTTCTAAGTGACATTGTAAGTGACATTGTGGAGTGTAGCGACACACGTACAATTACTGTTTTATGCACAATATAAACTAGCAAATTGAGCTTATACAAGAGCCATGCCAATGCATATCCGATTTGGGTTTAATTATTATTAGTCCACTAATTAAACAACGTTAATTTGTTGGTGAGAGATAAAAACTTGTTTGTACGACTGAAAAATGATTTATACATTATTTCTTATGCCCTTTTGAACTCTTACAAGGTCGAGCAACTTTTTATATCAATGGCCCCTCCTTTCCCAACAATTAATCATCAAATAGGGAGGGTGAACCAAAATGAACGGTTGAGTTAATATCAAGTAGAGTGGTTAAAAAATACGGCCAAAACAGAATGCTCACATGGCATCTAAGATGTAATTGTAAATATGGTCTTTATGCTCTCTTCTGCTCTACATTTCAAGGGCTGCAAAAAGTTCTTCGAAGGCTTGGCAGTTTTGACAGCTTAATTATTCATACCAATAATGCATCCTGATTTCTTCATCTACTAGACTTCTAATCTTCAACCCGCTTGTATATCTCGTTAGCTCGATCCTTTAAATAAAAAACCAGATGCAACATAAGAGGATTAAAATATTTATTAACTTAACACAGAGCTTGAAACCTGAGGTTCATGACAAACAAAAGATATACAATTAAATACGATTATTATGGTAAAAATGACACATGAAATAACACACTACTCATCACAGAATGTGTTTTTCAACGTTAAATATGAATTATACATGCAAAGAAAGGCATAATACAAAGATCTAGTAATCCAGAGTTAAGAAAAGCATAATCATCCAAGAAACCAGGTGTTTTAGATGGAGAATTTCTGAAACTACGGTTCAGCCTTTGGGTTTTAGCATTGTGAAGTTGCTTCCTAATAAATAATGCTACTTTTTTAGACCAAGAATGCCTTTTGGTATATTTCTAATTGCTTACACAAACTACATCAGTTCATTCTACTTTTACTTCTATATCTATCATCCATCAAAAACCCGATTACTTAAAAACTCACATATTACTTAAAAATCCATTGGATGATTAAAATTACCAGCAGAATGCACAGATGATATTTATATGTTGTTATCTATGAAGCGGATGAATCAGAATTTTTATCCCTAACTCCCAAAATAAAACGACAAGCCCCAACTAAAAGATCTCTAGAAATAACCACACCAAGACCATCAAACCTTAAAGCAGAAATTGAAAAATTAAAACCAAATTATGTAGAGGAAATGCAACATACCAAGAGGAATTGTAGTCAAGGTTCCATCCCTAACAAATTCAAGGTTCAATCACTAACAAATTCAACTCAGTGATAATTTTCAACAACAAAAAAAAAATTAGCTAAGTAATTATTTGAGTAAAACAGCAACAAATTCAAAGTTCAGTAATGATAATCAGGAACCAATTTATCTCAGTGATGATTCTCAGCAACAAAAAATCTAGCTCAGTGATATTTTCAACAACAAATTATGGATGGTTCAGTGATAATCAGTAACAAATTCACGTCCGTGATTATTTTTAGCAACAAAAAAGTAGTTCAGGGATATTTTCAGCAGCAAAATCAAACACAGCAACAAAGCAGAAAAGGAAAGAACAGGGAAATTTGTTGGGACTCACCAAATCGGGACCAGCTTCTGGTTGCGCGAAGGAAGCTAACGGCGAGAGTTGCTGATAGCGAGGAGGAAGCCCTGGGACCTGCTGCTTCTGCCTGATGCGTGAGCATCTCATCTATCTTGTTCTAGTGAATTTGTATTCAAATTGTTGAAGTTTAATCAAGATTTAAATATCTTTTAGCCACTATGGATGCTACTTTGAGTTGTGTGTAATTCTATTTATTTCAGGTAGCATTCAGATGGATTTGATGGAGTTTTGTAGCAGAAAAGGAAGAAAGCGAATGATGCTGCCAACTCCGACCTCCTTGCACTCAAAAAGAAATAACTTGAGCTACAGAAGTCCAATTGACATGATTCCAGTGGCATTGGAAAGCTAAATTCCAGGAATTTTCAACGATGTATAATAATACACACTTCTTCTCCAGCAATCTCTGCCTCCTCCACGCTGAACTTGGCTCCTTTCAAGTTCAGCGTGGGCTTGAAAACTCCAAGGAAAATCACATGCGTCTCTCCACGTTGAACTTGATATTTTCCAAGTTCAGCGTGGATTCAAAGGAAATCACAAGTAACACACTGTATCATCCACGCTGAACTTGATATTTTCCAAGTTCAGAGTGGACTCAAGGGACACACCAAAGGAGACACTGCCTCATCCACGTTGAACTTGAGAATTTCCAAGTTCAGCGTGGATCCTAATAACCCAAGTGGTCCCCAGACACTCATACAAGGCTGCGCATGAAGCTTAATTAATTTTGATTGAATTTTTATTTTATTTTAAAATAGAAAAAGATAGGATAAAGTATATTTTTTGTCCCTGAAGTTTGGCAAAAGTTTTAAAAATATTCCTAAATTTTATTTTGTTTCAATTTTGTCCCAAAAGTTTTCGATTTGCATCAAATATACCCTCGGAGGCTAAGTTTTCAAAAAATTTAAGACCAATATAACAATAATGCATGAAAATTATACTTGATTTGCTTGTGTTGAGGAGTTGTTCTTAAGAAATTGTTGTTGAATCGATCTTAAATTTTTTGAAAAATTAGCCGTTCAGGGGTATATTTGATGCAAATGAAAAACTTATGGGACAAAATTGAAACAAAATAAAACTTAGGGATATTTTTAAAACTTTTGTCAAACTTTAAGGACAAAAAATATACTTTACCCAAAAAGATATTATTTAGTTTTAGAAATTATAATTTACATTAATTAGGATTAGATATAAAAAGGGAAAAGAATCAGCCCTTCGGGCTCTCTTCTCTTCTCTTGAACCTCATTCCGCAATTTACAATTTTACAGAATCCTAGTTTTCTCTCTGAACCATGAGCAACTAAACCTCCACTATTAAGGTTAGGAGAGCTCTGTCTATTGTATGGATTGATGCTATTATTTTTCTATTAATAATTCATGTACTGATTTATAATTCAAGAATTGTTTTCGTTCTTTATCTTATGAATTTGGGTGGAACAGAAGTATGATCCTTGTTCTAATTTAGTTCTTGTATAACTTGGAAAAGCTCTTTACTTGAACAACAACTTGAAAATATATTCTCTTAAATTTCTAATTATCTGGACTTAACGGGATACGTGACATATAATCCTCTTATATTTGGGTAATTAGGATTTTTGTGGCATATAATCTAGAATTGAACTTCACCCTCTAATTGGAATTAAGTGACCAAGGAATTGGCGGTTGATGAATTTTAGAGGAGACTAAAATGGTCTAAGGAATTAGGGTTTAGTCACTTATAGTTTGCCATGAATTAAATCTTACATGATTAAAATAGTTAGTAAGAAAAGTCAATCTAGAAAATAGATAACTCTGAAGCCTTAACTGTTTTTCCATATATTATTCACAACCTGTTTACTACTTGCTTTCTGATATTCTGAATTTACTGTTAATGCTTTTGAACCTTTAACCACCATTTTCTGTTTGTCTGACTAAGCCAATTGATGAGCGGATAATTTATACGCTTTTTGGCATTGTTTTTAGTATGTTTTTAGTAGGATCTAGTTACTTTTAGGGATGTTTTCATTAGTTTTTATGTTAAATTCACATTTCTAGACTTTACTATGAGTTTGTGTGTTTTTCTGTGATTTCAGGTATTTTCTGACTGAAATTGAGGGACTTGAGCAAAAATCAGATTCAGAGGTTGAAGAAGGACTGCTGATGCTGTTGGATTCTGACCTCCCTGCACTCAAAGTGGATTTTCTGGAGCTACAGAACTCGAAATGGCGCGCTTCCAATTGCGTTGGAAAGTAGACATCCAGGGCTTTCCAGAAATGTATAATAGTTCATACTTTGCCCAAGTTTAGATGACGCAAACTGGCGTTCAATGCCAGCTCTTTGCCCAATTCTGGCGTCCAGCGCCAGAAACAAGTTGCAAAGTGGAGTTCAACACCCAAACTGGCACCAAAACTGGCGTTCAACTCCAGGAATGACCTCTACACGTGTAACACTCAAGCTCAGCCCAAGCACACACCAAGTGGGCCCCGAAAGTGGATTTATGCATCAATTACTTACTTCTGTAAACCCTAGTAGCTAGTTTATTATAAATAGGACTCTTTACTATTGTACTAGATATCTTTGGAATCTTTGAATCTTTGGATTATCTTTTGATCTATTGATCACGTTTTGAGGGCTGGCCTCTCGGCCATGCCTGGACCTTCACTTATGTATTTTCAACGGTAGAGCTTCTATACTCCATAGATTAAGGTGTGGAGCTCTGCTGTTCCTCAAAGATTAATGCAAAGTACTACTGTTTTCTATTCAATTCATCTTATTTCGCTTCTAAGATATTCATTCGCACTTCAACCTGAATGTGATGAACGTGACAATCATCATCATTCCCCATGAACGCGTGCCTGACAACCACTTCCGTTCTACTTTCGATTGAATGAGTGTCTCTTAGATCTCTTAATCAGAATCTTCGTGGTATAAGCTAGATTGATGGCGGCATTCATGAGAATCTGAAAAGTCTAAACCTTGTCTGTGGTATTCCGAGTAGGATTCAATGATTGAATGACTGTGACAAGCTTCAAACTCGCGATTGCTGGGCGTAGTGACAGACGCAAAAGGATAGTAAATCCTATTCCAGCATGATCGAGAACCGACAGATGAATAGCCGTGTCGTGACAGGGTGCGTTGACCATTTTCACTGAGAGGATAGGATGTAACCATTGACAAGGGTGATGCCTCCAGACGATTAGCCGTGCCGTGACAGGGCATTTGGATCATTTTCCCGAGAGAAGACCAAAAGTAGCCATTGACAATGGTGATGCATTACATAAAGCTAGCCATAGAAAGGAGTAAGATTGATTGGATGAAGATAGCAGGAAAGCAGAGGTTCAGAGGAACGAAAGCATCTCTACACGCTTATCTGAAATTCTAACCAATGAATTACATAAGTATTTCTATCTTTATTTTATTATTTAATTTCGAAAACTCCATAATTATTTTATATCCGCCTGACTGAGATTTACAAGGTGACCATAGCTTGCTTCATACCAACAATCTCCTTGGGATTCGACCCTTACTCACGTAAGGTATTACTTGGACGACCCAGTGCACTTGCTGGTTAGTTGTGCGAAGTTGTGAACCATGGTATTGGCATCATGTTTTTGGCGCCATTGCCAGGGAAAGAAAGAGCAATGAATTTTACATAATCAAAGTGTAATCACAATTTCTGCGCACCAAGTTTTTGGCGCCGTTGCCGGGGATTGTTCGAGTTTGGACAACTGACGGTTCATCTTGTTGCTCAGATTAGGTAATTTTCTTTTTGTTTTCTTTTCAAAAAATTTTCAAAAATATTTCAAAATTTTCTCACCTGTTTTCGAAAAAAAAAATTGTTTTCAAAAATATATTTTTCTTCAGAATTTTTAAGAATGAATTCTAGTGTTTCATGAAGCATGTTGAAGCCTGGTTGGCTGTAAAGCCATGTCTCAATTCTTTTGGACTGAGATTTCACTTAGACCCAAGAGAAGAGCTTCTTTATCTTTCTTAGCCAATTGGCTGTTGAAAGTAGGGCATGTTAGATGTGTCATGTCTGAGTTACATACTAAAGCTTGGCTGGCTATTCAGCCATGCCTGACCCTTTGATTGGAGCTTTAGAATAAGAATGCTAGATTCCTGGAATTCATATTAAAAATTTTGGAATCCTTATTTTTCTTTTTCAAAATGATTTTCGAAAAATTAAAAAGAAAATACAAAAAAATCATAAAATCATAAAAATAAAAAATATTTTAGTGTTCTTGTTTGAGTCTTGAGTCATGTTATAAGTTTGGTGTCAATTGCATGTGCATCTTGCATTTTTCGAAAAAAATCATGCATTCATAGTGTTCTTCATGATCTTCAAGTTGTTCTTGGTAAGTCCTCTTGTTTGATCTTTGCATTTGCATGTTTTGTGTCTTTTCTTGTTTTTCATATGCATTCTTGAATTCTTAGTGTCTAAGCATTAAAGAATTCTAAGTTTGGTGTCTTGCATGTTTTCTTTGCATTAAAAATTTTTCAAAAATGTGTTCTTGATGTTCATCATGATCTTCATAGTGTTCTTGGTGTTCATCTTGACATTCATAGCATTCTTGCATGCATTCATTGTTTTGATCCATAACTTTCATGCATTGCATCATTTTTCTTGTTTTTCTCTCTCTTCATTAAAAATTCAAAAATCAAAAAAATTATCTTTCCCTTTTTCTCTCTCAAAATTTCGAAAATTAGATTTGACTTTTTCAAAAAATTTTAAAATCTAGTTGTTTTTATGAGTCAAATCAGATTTTCAATTTAAAAATCTTATCTTTTTCAAAATCTTTTTCAAAAATCAAATCTTTTTCATTTTTCTTAGTTATTTTCGAAAATTTTAAAAATATTTTTCAAAAATATTTTTCTTATTTTTGTATCAAATTTTCAAAAATAACAATAACAATTAATGTTTTGATTCAAAAATTTCAAGTTTGTTACTTGCTTGTTAAGAAAAATTCAAACTTTAAGTTCTAGAATCATATCTTGTGATTTCTTGTGAATCAAGTCATTAATTGTGATTTTAAAAATCAAATCTTTTTCAAAAACTAATTTCAATCATATCTTTTCAAAAATATCTTCTTATCTTATCCTTTTCAAAAATTTGATTTCAAAATATCTTTTCTAACTTCCTAACTTCTTATCTTTTCAAAATTTGTTTCAACTAACTAACTAACTTTTTGTTTGTTTCTTACCTTTTTCAAAACTACCTAACTAACTCTCTCTCTCTAATTTTCGAAAATATCTTCCCTCTTTTTCAAAATTTCTTTTTAATGAGACTAATTATTTTATTTTTTATTTTAATTTTCGAAAAAAAATCACTAACCATTTTTCAAAAACAATTTTCGAAAATCCCCTCTCTCTCTTTTCTTCTCCTTTTCTTCCACTCACCTAAAGGGAACCTCTATACTTGGGTAAAAAGGATCCCTATTATTATTATTTTTCTGTGCCCTCTTCTTTGTCATATGAGCAAGAGCAAGGACAAGAACATCCTTGTTGAAGCAGATCCAGAACATGAAAGGACTCTGAAGAGGAAACTAAGAGAAGCTAAATTACAACTATCCAGCAAGCACCTGTCAGAAATTTTCGAACAGGAAGAGGAGATGGCAGCCGAAAATAATAATAATGCAAGGAGGATGCTTGGTGACTTTACTGCACCTAATTCCAATTTACATGGAAGAAGCATCTCCATTCCTGCCATTGGAGCAAACAATTTTGAGCTGAAACCTCAATTAGTTTCTCTGATGCAGCAGAACTACAAGTTTCATGGACTTCCATCTGAAGATCCTTTTCAGTTCTTAACTGAATTCTTGCAGATTTGTGACACTGTTAAGACTAATGGGGTAAATCCTGAAGTCTACAGGCTCATGCTTTTCCCTTTTGCTGTAAGAGACAGAGCTAGAATATGGTTGGACTCTCAACCTAAAGACAGCCTGAACTCTTGGGATAAGCTGGTCACGGCTTTCTTAGCCAAGTTCTTTCCTCCTCAAAAGCTGAGCAAACTTAGAGTGGATGTTCAAACCTTCAAACAAAAAGATGGTGAATCCCTCTATGAAGCTTGGGAAAGATACAAACAGTTGACCAAAAAGTGTCCTTCTGACATGCTTTCAGAATGGACCATCCTGGATATATTCTATGATGGTTTATCTGAGCTATCAAAGATGTCACTGGACACTTCTGCAGGTGGATCCATTCACCTAAAGAAAACGCCTGCAGAAGCTCAAGAACTCATTGACATGGTTGCTAATAACCAGTTCATGTACACTTCTGAGAGGAATCCTGTGAGTAATGGGACGCCTATGAAGAAGGGAGTTCTTGAAATTGATACTCTGAATGCCATATTGGCTCAGAATAAAATATTGACTCAGCAAGTCAATATGATTTCTCAGAATCTAAATGGAATGCAAGCTGCTTCCAACAGTACTCAACAGGCATCTTCTGAAGAAGAAGCTTATGATCCTGAGAACCCTGCAATAGCAGAGGTGAATTACTTAGGTGAACCATATGGAAACACCTATAATCCATCATGGAGAAATAATCCAAATCTCTCATGGAAGGATCAAAGGCCTCAACAAGGCTTTAATAATGGTGGAAGAAACAAGTTTAACAATAATAAACCTTTTCCATCATCCACTCAGCAACAGACAGAGAACTCTGAACAAAATACTTATAATTTAGCAAACTTAGTCTCTGATCTATCTAAGGCCACTGTAAGTTTCATGAATGAAACAAGGTCTTCCATTAGAAATTTGGAAGCACAAGTGGGCCAGCTGAGTAAAAGGATCACTGAAATCCCTCCTAGTACTCTCCCAAGCAATACAGAAGAGAATCCAAAAGGAGAGTGCAAGGCCATTGACATAAGCACCATGGCCGAACCTGTGAGGAGAGGAGAGGACGTGAATCCCAAGGAGGAAGACCTCCTGGGACGTCCAGTGATCAATAAGGAGCTTCCCTCTGAGGAACCAAAGGACTCTGAGGCTCATCTAGAGACCATAGAGATTCTATTGAACCTCCTTATGCCATTCATGAGCTCTGATGAGTATTCCTCTTCTGAAGAGAATGAGGATGTTACTGAAGAGCAAGCTGCCAAGTTTCTTGGTGCAATCATGAAGCTGAATGCCAAATTATTTGGCATTGAAACTTGGGAAGATGAACCTCCCTTGTTCACCAATGAACTAAGTGATCTGGATTAACTGACATTACCTCAGAAGAAACAGGATCCTGGAAAGTTCATAATACCTTGTACCATAGGCACCATGATCTTTAAGGCTCTGTGTGACCTTGGTTCAGGAATAAACCTCATGCCCCTCTCTGTAATAGAGAAACTGGGAATCTATGGGGTGCAAGCTGCTAAAATCTCATTAGAGATGGCAGACAATTCAAGAAAACAGGCTTATGGACAAGTAGAGGACGTGTTAGTAAAGGTTGAAGGCCTTTACATCCCTGCTGATTTCATAGTCCTGAATACTGGAAAGGAAGAGGATGAATCCATCATCCTAGGAAGACCTTTCCTAGCCACAGCAAGAGCTGTGATTGATGTGGACAGAGGAGAATTGATCCTTCAAATAAATAAGGACAACCTTGTATTTATAACTCAAGGATCTCTCCCTACATCCATGGAGAGGAAGCATAAAAAGCTTCTCTCAAAGCAGAGTCAACCAAAGCCCCCACAGTCAAACTCTAAGTTTGGTGTTGGGAGGCCACAACCAAACTCTAAGTTTGGTGTTGAACTCCCATATCCAAACTCTAAATTTGGTGTTGGAGAGTCTCAACAATGCTCTGAACATCTGTGAGGCTCCATGAGAGCCCACTGTCAAGCTATTGACATTAAAGAAGCGCTTGTTGGGAGGCAACCTAATTTTTATTTATCTAACTATATTTTTCTTAGTTATATGTCTTTATAGGTTCATGATCATGTGGAGTCATGAAATAAATATAAAAATTAGAAACAGAATAAAAAACAGCGGAAGAAAAATAACACCCTGGAGGAAGCACCTACCTGGCGTTCAATGCCAGAACAGAGCATGGTTCCGGCGCTGAACGCCCAAAATGGGCAGTGTCTGGGCGCTGAACGCCCAAAATGGGCATCATCTGGGCGCTGAACGCCAGAATTGCACCCTGGAGAGGAGCTGGCGCTGAACGCCCAGAACAAGCATGGTTCTGGCGTTCAACGCCTAGAGTTGTGTGCAAGGGCATTTTACATGCCTAATTTGGTGCAAGGTTGTAATTCCTTGATCATCTCAGGATCTGTGAATCTCACATGATTTCCACCCACCTCACCCTCTCTCTCTCCATTCATGATCATCCCTTCTACTTTCCATTCACCACTCACATCCATACACACATCTCTCCCTCTCCTCCATTTCTTCTTCTTCTTCATCTATTCTTTCTTCTCTTGCTCGAGGGCGAGCAATATTCTAAGTTTGGTGTGGTAAAAGCATAAGCTTTTTGTTTTTCCATTACCATTGATGGCACCCAAGACCGGAGATTCCTCTAGAAAAGGGAAAGGGAAGACAAAAGCTTCCACCTCCGAGTCATGGGAGATGGAAAGATTCATCTCCAAAGCCCATCAAGACCACTTCTATGATGTTGTGGCCAAGAAGAAGGTGATCCCTGAGGTCCCTTTCAAGCTCATCACCATGAGATCCCGGAGATGCCTCAAATGCATTTTCCTCCACAAAACTATTGGGAGCAAATCAACACCTCCCTAGGAGAATTAAGTTCCAACATGGGACAATTAAGGGTGAAACATCAAGAGCACTCCATCATCCTTCATGAAATAAGAGAAGATCAAAAAGCAATGAGGGAGGAGCAACAAAGACAAGGAAGAGACATAGAAGAGCTCAAGTACATCATTGGTTCCTCAAGAAGGAAACGCCACCATCACTAAGGTGGATTCATTCCTTGTTCTTATTTCTTCTGTTTTTTGTTTTCTATGTTATGTGCTTATCTATGTTTGTGTCTTCATTACATGATCATTAGTAGTTATTATGCCTTAAAGTAGTGAATATGAATCCATCACCTCTCTTAAATGAAAACTGTTTTAATTCAAAAGAACAAGAAGTACATGAGTTTCGAATTTATCCTTGAACTTAGTTTAATTATATTGATATGGTGACAATGCTTCTTGTTTTCTGAATGTATGCTTGAACAATGCATATGTCTTTTGAAGTTGTTGTTTAAGAATGTTAAATATGTTGGCTCTTGAAAGAATGATGACTAGGAAACATGTTATTTGATAATCTGAAAAATCATAAAAATGATTCTTGAAGCAAGAAAAAGCAGCAAAGAACAAAGCTTGCAGAAAAAAAAAAGGCGAAAAAAAATAGAAAGAAAAAGAAAAAGCAAGCAGAAAAAGCCAAAGCTCTTAAAACCAAGAGGCAAGAGCAAAAAGCCAATAACCCTTAAAACCAAAAGGCAAGGGCAAATAAAAAGGATCCCAAGGCTTTGAGCATCAGTGGATAGGAGGGCCTAAAGGAATAAAATCCTAGTCTAAGCGGCTAAACCAAGCTGTCCCTAACCATGTGCTTGTGGCGTGTAGGTGTCAAGTGAAAACTTGAGACTGAGCGGTTAAAGTCAAGGTCCAAAGCAAAAAAAGAGTGTGCTTAAGAACCCTGGACACCTCTAATTGGGGACTTTAGCAAAGCTGAGTCACAATCTGAAAAGGTTCACCCAATTATGTGTCTGTGGCATTTATGTATCCGGTGGTAATACTGGAAAACAAAGTGCTTAGGGCCACGGCCAAGACTCATAAAATAGCTGTGTTCAAGAATCATCATACTGAACTAGGAGAATCAATAACACTATCTGAACTCTGAGTTCCTATAGATGCCAATCATTCTGAACCTCAATGGATAAAGTGAGATGCCAAAACTATTCAAGAGGCAAAAAGCTATAAGTCCCGCTCATTTGATTGGAGCTATGTTTCATTGATAGTTTGGAATTTATAGTATATTCTCTTCTTTTTATCCTATTTGATTTTCAGTTGCTTGGGGACAAGCAACAATTTAAGTTTGGTGTTGTGATGAGCGGATAATTTATACGCTTTTTGGCATTGTTTTTAGTATGTTTTTAGTAGGATCTAGTTACTTTTAGGGATGTTTTCATTAGTTTTTATGTTAAATTCACATTTCTAGACTTTAATATGAGTTTGTGTATTTTTCTGTGATTTCAGGTATTTTCTGACTGAAATTGAGGGACTTGAGCAAAAATCAGA
This sequence comes from Arachis ipaensis, assembly GCF_059453495.1. NCBI lineage: Eukaryota > Viridiplantae > Streptophyta > Magnoliopsida > Fabales > Fabaceae > Arachis > Arachis ipaensis. The sequence goes on from NC_142440.1 coordinate 144,944,964, forward strand.
TTCAGAGGTTGAAGAAGGACTGCTGATGCTGTTGGATTCTGACCTCCCTGCACTCAAAGTGGATTTTCTGGAGCTACAAAACTCGAAATGGTGCGCTTTCAATTGCGTTGGAAATTAGACATCCAGGGCTTTCCAGCAATATATAATAGTCCATACTTTGCCCAAGTTTATAGGACGCAAACTGGCGTTCAACGCCAGCTCTCTGCCCAATTTTGGCGTCCAGCGCCAGAAACAAGTTGCAAAGTGGAGTTCAACGCCCAAACTGGCACCAAAACTGGCGTTCAACTCCAGGAATGACCTCTACACGTGTAACACTCAAGCTCAGCCCAAGCACACACCAAGTGGGTCCCGGAAGTGGATTTATGCATCAATTACTTACTTCTGTAAACCCTAGTAGCTAGTTTATTATAAATAGGACACTTTACTATTGTACTAGATATCTTTGGAATCTTTGAATCTTTGGATTATCTTTTGATCTAATCACGTTTTGAGGGCTGGCCTCTCGGCCATGCCTGGACCTTCACTTATGTATTTTCAACGGTAGAGCTTCTATACTCCATAGATTAAGGTGTGGAGCTCTGCTGTTCCTCAAAGATTAATGCAAAGTACTACTGTTTTCTATTCAATTCATCTTATTTCGCTTCTAAGATATTCATTCGCACTTCAACCTGAATGTGATGAACGTGACAATCATCATCATTCCCCATGAACGCGTGCCTGACAACCACTTCCGTTCTACTTTCGATTGAATGAGTGTCTCTTAGATCTCTTAATCAGAATCTTCGTGGTATAAGCTAGATTGATGGCGGCATTCATGAGAATCCGAAAAGTCTAAACCTTGTCTGTGGTATTCTGAGTAGGATTCAATGATTGAATGACTGTGACAAGCTTCAAACTCGCGATTGCTGGGCGTAGTGACAGACGCAAAAGGATAGTAAATCCTATTCCAGCATGATCGAGAACCGACAGATGAATAGCCGTGTCGTGACAGGGTGCGTTGACCATTTTCACTGAGAGGATAGGATGTAACCATTGACAAGGATGATGCCTCCAGACGATTAGCCGTGCCGTGACAGGACATTTGGATCATTTTCCCGAGAGAAGACCGAAAGTAGCCATTGACAATGGTGATGCATTACATAAAGCTAGCCATAGAAAGGAGTAAGATTGATTGGATGAAGATAGCAGGAAAGCAGAGGTTCAGAGGAACGAAAGCATCTCTACATGCTTATCTGAAATTCTAACCAATGAATTACATATGTATTTCTATCCTTCTTTTATTATTTAATTTCGAAAACTCCATAATTATTTTATATCCGCCTGACTGAGATTTACAAGGTGACCATAGCTTGCTTCATACCAACAATCTCCGTGGGATTCGACCCTTACTCACATAAGGTATTACTTGGACGACCCAGTGCACTTGCTGGTTAGTTGTGCGAAGTTGTGAACCATGGTATTGGCATCATGTTTTTGGCGCCATTGCCAGGGAAAGAAAGAGCAATGAATTTTACATAATCAAAGTGTAATCACAATTTCTGCGCACCACCAATCACTCAATCATTGTTGCTTGATCAATCAATCCTCGTAGGATCGACCCTCACTCACCTGAGGTATTACTTGGTACGACCCGGTGCACTTGCCGGTTAGTTTGTGAACTATAAATTCCGCACCAAGTTTTTGGCGCTGTTGCCGGAGATTGACTGTGATTGACAACTATTCATTGTTTGATTGCTTAGATTAGATAATTTTTCTTTTAATTAGTTTTATTTTAGTATTATTAATTTTTAATTTTTTATTTTTAATTTTTTTCTTTGTTTTTTTTTCTCAAAATTTTTCGTTTATCCAGCCCTATTTTCGTTTCTTTTTTTTATTTTAGTTCATTTTCGTTTTTCCTTTTTTATTTTATTTTCCTTTATTTTTTTTATTTTTTTTATTTTATTAATCTCATTTAAATTTTAAGCTTTAAATGATTGAAAATTTGCACAACTATTTCTTTTTAAGTTCTGAAATTAAGTTTGGGGTTACCTAGTAATTTTATTTTAATTTACCTATTTATATTTTTTTTAAATTTCGAAAGTTTTAATTTTTTTATTTATTTAGTTTTTTTATTTTATTTATTTTACACAGGTTACCTCATTGGAAATTCTCTACACTCTGACGTAGAGAGTCCCATCTTTTCTTATCTTTTGTCTGTTTATGAGTAGGAACAGGGACAAGAAACTTCTGTTAGACTTTGATCATGAACCTGAAAGGACTTTGAGGCGGCATTTGCAACAAGCAAGACTTTACAAGGCTGCAGAGTCCACTATGGATCATAATAATGCTGCTAATGCTAATATGGCAAATCCGAATGGGAATGAACAACCTAGAAGAGTGCTTGGCTCTTACACTGCTCCTAATGCAGATCTTTATGGCAAAAGCATTGTGGTGCCTCCTATAGCTGCAAACAACTTTGAACTGAAGTCACAGCTAGTTACTCTTGTGCAACAAAATTGTCAATATCATGGACTCCCTCAGGAAGATCCAAATCAGTTTATTTCTGATTTTCTGCATATTTGTGACACTGTGAAGACCAATGGAGTGAATCCTGAGGTATACAAACTCATGCTCTTCCCATTTGTTGTGAGGTATAGAGCAAAACTGTGGTTAGATTCTCAACCCAAAGAGATTCTGGATACTTGGGATAAGGTTGTCACTGGATTTCTGACTAAATTTTTTCCACCTCAAAAGCTGACTAAGCTAAGGGTGGAGGTTCAGACGTTCAGACAGAAAGATGGTGAGACCCTTTATGAAGTTTATGAGAGATTCAAGCTACTGACTAGGCAATGCCCTCCGGACATGTTCTCTAGATGGACTCAGTTGGATATTTTTTATGAGGGCTTATGTGAAATTTCCAAGATGCGCTTAGATAATTCTGCAGGTGATTCTTTGCACATGAAGAAGACACCAGAGGAGACTACTGAGCTTATTGAGTTGGTTGCTAACAACCAATACTTATATTCCTCCAACAGGAACCCTGTAAACTCTGAGACCTCTCATAAGAGAGGCGTTTTAGAAATGAAAGCTGTTAATGCTCTTCTTGCTCAGAACAAACTTTTGTCTCAGCAAATAAATCTGATTACTCAATGGTTGAGTGAAATGCAAGTTTCAGCTGTCAACACTCAGAATGCACCTCAAGAGGGCCCTTATGACATGACAGGTAATTTTATGCAAAATGAAAATTATAATTATGCTCAATCTTCTACTGAACAGGTCAATTACATGGGGAATGCTCCTAGAAATCCCAATAATGATCCATACTCTAAGATCTACAATCAGGGGTGGAGAAATCACCTAAATTTTGGGTGGAGAGAGCAACCTCAGAGGCCACAAAATTTTAATAATAATTCTCAGAGTGGTTTTCAACAGAATAATTTTAATAACCACCAATTTTAGTCATCTCAGCAAGCAACTTCTCAGTCCCAGCAGAACAATGATTTGGAAACAATATTGGCAAGTTTTAGACAGGAAACCAGAGCATCAATCAAGAACTTGGAGATTCAGATGGGTCAATTAGCCACAAAAGTTAATGAAATTGATCAGAGGACCACTAATAGCCTTCCTGGTAACACAATTCCAAATCCAAGAGAGGAATGCAAGGCTATCACCTTGATAAGTGGACAAGTGGCAAGTGCGGAAGCACAAGTTAATGAGGAGCCTGTTGAAAAAGAAGTTCCAAAGGAGAAGAAGGAAGAAGTAGAGCACGTCCCTCCAAAGCGTGCGGACAACCCATTCCCAGACTCTCTTGACACTTATCCTACATTGCCAAAGGCTCCTGAGTACAAGACTAAAATGCCATATCCTCAGAGACTTCAAAAGGAGACCAAGGACAAGCAGTTTTCAAAGTTCTTGGAAGTCTTCAGAAAATTGCAAATAAATATTCCTTTTGCTAAGGTTTTGGAGCAAGTGCCTCTCTATGTCAAATTTATGAAAGAGTTGTTGTCAAAGAAGAAGCCTTTAAAGGGAGATGAGACAGTGGTCCTGACTAAGGAATGTAGTGCCATCATTCAAAATAACTTGCCAAGGAAGATGCCGGATCTAGGGAGCTTTCAAATTCCATGCACCATTGGGAGCACAACCTTTGAGAAAGCATTATGTGATCTGGGAGCAAGTATAAATTTAATGCCCTTGTCTGTGATGAAGAAGTTGCAAATCCAAGAGCCACAACCCACAAGGATAGCATTACAAATGGCAAACAAATCTATAAAGCCTGCATACGGACTAGTGGAGAATATCCTGGTCAAAGTGGGTAAGTTCTTCCTCACAGCAGATTTTGTGATTCTTGACACGGGGGATGATAAGAATGCCTCTATAATTTTAGGAAGGCCATTCCTAGCCACTGGAAAAGCTCTAATTGATGTGGAAGAAGGTGAATTAGTGCTTAGTGTGCATAATGAGCAACTGGTCTTTCATGTTTTCAAAGATATACATTCAGCAGGTAAAGAAGAGAGGTGCATGCAGACTGAGCTTATTTATCCAAACCTTCAAGAACCCCCTGATGATGCACAACAAAATTTGCAGCTCAAACCTCCCTTGGTAACAATCAATAAAATTCCTCCTGACATCAAACCTAGGTTTGGTGTCGGGAATGCATCATCCACCAAGGCGGAGGTTCCCAAAAAGAAGAAAGTACTCAGGGGATGGAGAAACAAAAGATTTCCACTGAAGACTTCTCCCCAGAAATGAAGGTGGTATTCACTGCATGTCCAATCCTGCCTCATACAGTGAACAGGATCCTGTCTCTTGAGCATATAGAGTTGATCAATAGGAGCACAGGAAAGAAATTCATAGTGAGGGATGAAGAGCTGAGCCCCTATGATCCTCCTCCTTAGAGGAGCTGATCGTCAAGCTAGTGATGGTAAAGAAGCGCTTGTCGGGAGGCAACCCGATAATTTTGTATCCTTAGTTATTTTTTTTGTTGCGTTGATTATATTATTTTTTCGATTTTTATTGAATTTTTACTTTTTTCCTTTGTTTTACGGTGTTTGATCATGCAGAATTTTCAGAATAGGAACCGAACACTTAGAAAATTTTTTGGCTACTTTAGAGAAGGTTGGTTCTGCCAGGTCCACGCTGAACTTGGGATTTTCCAAGTTCAGCGTGGGAAGGGGGTAAAAAAAAGGGAGAGCCCACGCTGAACTTGGGCTGCGCCAAGTTCAGCGTGGAAGGAGGAGTTTCATGGTGTACATCATGGCACTGAACTTGCCCACCTTCAAGTTCTGTGTGGAATCACATCTCCTCATCAAATCTCATCCAAATCATATCATTCCCTAATCACAGCTCCACCCCTGCATATATTCCCAACACCCCTGTAACCCTCATTTCCTCATATATATATGTTACGAGGCCTGCTACACATACAAGCATTTTTGGCTTGCAAACTATACAAGTTGGCCCAAGTCCAAGAAAAAAATACGCGACCACTCCTTTAAATTGAGCGTCCAACGCACGCGCCTTACAACACGTTCATTATGCCGCACTCTTCCTCTTCTTCCTCAATCAAAACACAAACCATCGAGATTCAAGCGACATTTGAAACAAACTACGATTATGCGAAGAGTAGAAGAAATCAAAAAGAAAAGATACAAATTTCCATAAAAAATCACCAGAAAGAACGAAGAAACATTATTCAAGGTACTATTTTACTGTTTTTCTAGGTTTTTTTTCTAGATTGTCTCTGCCATGTGCCCCATCCTTAACCAACAAAACATTAAAAAATTTCAAGAAGAAATATATTGTCTCCCCCTGATATTGGGTGTATTTCTTAAATCATTTGGGTGTATTTTTGTAATCGTTTGGTTTTTTTTGTAACTATTTGGGTGTATTTTTGTAATCCTGATGGGGTTTCGTTCTCTTCAGACTTGTAAAGCTTATAAGCGCAAAACACTTGTATGTAAAGATTAATCCATATATATATCATAACCCCCCCCCCCCACATAATCCCCATCACATACGCCCCCCCCCCCCTCTTACATACAACTATATATATAAATCAATAAATAAATAACCTTATATATATATATATATAACAAAAAAAATTTTAAAAATTAAATTAAAAAAATAAATAAATAAATAATTATATCTATAAAAAAAACAAGTTTTAATTTTTATCTTTCTTGTCCTTTTATTATTTTCGACTTCTTTTGCATTAATATTTGTTTTTACTCCTCTATACTTTTTTTATGTCCCTTCCTATTTTCAGTTTTTCTTTGCTTGAGGACAGGTAAACTTTTAAGTTTGGCGTTGTCGCTTCGCTTATGGTTTTTCTGTGTATTTTAATGGCACCAAAGGGAGGCGAATCATCTTCACGGAGGAGCACAGCCTGAAGAATGAGATGGCCACTAGGATAATTGAGGTGGTTGAGTTCCTTTCATTCTATACCGTTCTTATTATGTTATATTCCTGTTTTCTGCTATTTTTGTTATTGCATGATCAGTTTTTTATTTCAATTCTTAGGTTCTAGTTTAATTTACTGTTTATTTTGTTATTTGATTTTTAGTCTGAAGGGATGTCTCATGTATTACTCACTGAGCTTGAAATCAAAAAGAAAAGAAAAAATATGTATTGCATGAGAGATTGAGTTTATATTGAAGAATAGTCTTATTTACTTAAATGTGGTGGTATTTTCTGTAATCCTGAATGCATGACATGAACAGTGCATATCTGAATTTGAATCAAAGGATATTGATGTATAAGGAACAAGAATTTCGAGAACTATTATGACTTCTCTGAAATTAGTGAAAGCTTAATCTTTGAAGCAAAAGAAACAGCAAAAGAAAAATAAAAGCAAGGTCCAAGGCTCTGAGCATCAATGACTAGGGAGGTCTGACATGATTAAAAGCTCAAAGAGTTGTTTTCCTAGTTATATGCTTGTGGTATTCTTGTTTCAAGTAATCCTTGAGACGGAATATTTAGAGTCGTGACTAAATGCATTCAGCAGAGTATGCCAAAGGCTTTGAGCACCACTATCTGGGAGAAGCTAAAAGAGCAATCAGAGCTTAAAGAGAGTTCCCCAGTTAAGTGCTTGTGGTGTTTTTGTGTCAAGTGAAGCTTAAAACAAAACATTTAAAGTCACGGTTAGGCTCAAGGTGCAAAGCACCAAAGAAAAGAGAATTAAAGTAAATTTGCTGTGTTCAAGGATTAAACTGGAGTATAAAGATCATAGAATTCATAATATAATCTGGATTCTAATTCCGAATGACACTGACATCCCTCTGATTCAAAGGAGAGTGAGATGTCAAAACTGTTCAGAGTTACAATAGATAAACCCCACTTTAAGAAGAGACATGAGCATAACTGAACTCTCGCTTCTCATGCAAATTCACATCTTGATCATGTACTAATTTTGGTTGCTTGAGGACAAGCAACAATTCAAGTTTGGTGTTGTGATGCGTGAGCATCTTCTCTATCTTTTCCTAGTAAATTTGCATTCAAATTGTTGAAGTTTAATAAAGATTTAAATATCTTTTAGCCACTATAGATGCTACTTTGAGTTGTGTGCATTTCTATTTATTTCAGGTAGCATTCGGATGGATTTGACGGAGTTTTGTAGCAGAAAAGGAAGGAAGCGAATGATGCTGTCAACCCTGACCTCCTTGCACTCAAACAGGAATAACTTGAGCTACAGAGGTCCAATTGACGTGGTTTCTATGGCATTGGAAAGCTAACTTTCAGAGCTTTCCAATGATGTATAATAAATCACACTTCTTTTCCAGCAATCTCTGCCTCCTCCATGCTGAACTTGGCTCCTTTCAAGTTCAGCGTGGGCTTGAAAACTCCAAGGGAAATCACACGCATCTCTCCACATTGAACTTGGGATTTTCCAAGTTTAGCGTGGATTCAAAGGAAAGCACAAGTAACACACTGTATCATCCACGCTGAACTTGATATTTTCCAAGTTCAGCGTGGACTCAAGGGACGCACCAAAGGAGACATTACCTCATCCACGCTAAACTTAAGAATTTCCAAGTTCAGCGTGGATCCTAATAACCCAAGTGGTCCCCAGACACTCATACAAGGCTGCGCATGAAGCTTAATTAATTTTGATCGAATTTTTATTTCATTTTAAAATAAAAAAAATATTATTTAGTTTTATAAATTATAATTTACATTAATTAGGATTAGATATAAAAAGGGAAAAGAATCAGCCCTTCAGGCTCTCTTCTCTTCTCTTGAACCTCATTCCGCAATTTACAATTTTACAGAATCCTAGTTTTCTCTTTGAACCATGAGTAACTAAACCTCCACTATTAAGGTTAGGAGCTCTATCTATTGTATGGATTGATACTATTATTTTTCTATTATTAATTCATATACTGATTTATAATTCAAGAATTGTTTTCGTTCTTTATCTTATGAATTTGGGTGGAACGGAAGTATGATCCTTGTTCTAATTGAGTTCTTGTATAACTTGGAAAAGCTCTTTACTTGAAAAAGAGCTTGAAAATATATTCTCTTAAATTTCTAATTATCTGGACTTAACAGGATACGTGACATATAATCCTCTTATATTTGGGTAATTAGGATTTTTGTGCCATATAAACTAGAATTGAACTTCACCCTCTAATTGAAATTAAGTGACCAAGAAATTGGCAGTTGATGAATTTTAGAGGAGACTAAAAAGGTCTAAGGAATTAGGGTTTAGTCACTTATAGTTTGCCATGAATTAAATCTTGCATGATTAAAATAGTTAGTAAGAAAAGTCAATCTGGAAAATAGATAACTCTGAAGCCTTAACTGTTTTTCCATATATTATTCACAACCTGTTTACTGCTTGCTTTCTGATATTCTAAATTTACTGTTAATACTTTTGAACCTTTAAACACCATTTTCTGTTTGTCTGACTAAGCCAATCACTCAATCATTGTTGCTTGATCCATCAATTCTTGTGGGATCGACCCTCACTCACCTGAGGTATTACTTGGTACGACCCGGTGCACTTGCCGGTTAGTTTGTGGACTATAAATTCTGCACCACTGCCGCCGGCAATGACGAGCGCAACGAAGGCGCGAGACTGACTGCGAGACGGTAAGGAGACAGGGAGAGACGATTACGACCAGTCCCGGGATCTGCTGCTTCTGCCGTCGGCGACGACAACGGCTGGGAAGGCGAGCGAGCGAGAGTGAGTGGGAGACTAGAGACTGAGTGGGAGACCAAAGACCGTGAGAGAGACCGGAGCCGAGAGAGCGACGAGGAGCTTGAGTACCAGACCAGAGACAGTGAGGGAGACCGGAGACGAGAGAAGGAGAGAGCTTGGGTGCGAGAGCAATGAGCCTGGCGAGAGAGATGAGAGATGAGAGATGAGAGAGCTCGAGAGCTTCAGTGAAGAGTGACGTTGAGTGAAGAGAAGGTCAGAAGGTAGAGTTTAGAATTACTGAACGATGTCGTATCAATAATTTTTTTAAAAAAATTAAGCATGTCCCAGTTCGGTTTTATGTAAACTAAACAGAGTTAAACTGGGTTTTAAAACCGAATTTAAAGAATAATTTATTAACCGATTTTTTAGATACAACCAATTAAAATGTGATATGTCAACAACTTTAAAAAAATGTTTGGAACATCTTTATGGGAGTATGTTCCTTTTTGTAATCACCACTTAATATTTTCTTTTATAATTTAAATTTATATTTAAGAATACAATAAATACTAATAATAATAAAAAACTATAATAATAATATTCATTAAATGATTTTAATTGTAATTGATTTTTAATTCTTTTATTTTATTTATTATCATTTCAGAAGTTAGCAAACGTTAAGGCCTTGTTTAATAGGTTTATCATTATTAGAAAAACTATAAAGGTGTATACTCCTTTGAGACCAAAAATCACAACTTTAGTTCAATTACAAGCACAATTGGGATAGGTCAAGAAAATTTACAAGAAGTCGCCTTTATTATTGCAAATAATATGACATTTGAATTTAACATTAACACGCTATTTATATCGGAAGGAGTTAAAGAATAGTTTGAACAACAGACGGTCTCACCCAATGAGATTATTGCCCGTCAACCAATTTTCGAGAATATGAAAAATCACATTAGCTTTAATGAGGTATGGTAATAAACTGATTTAATTTTTTTTGTATTTTTATTCGTATTTATAATTATACTGTACTAACTAAGTTCATACATATAACATTCATAAGTTCATATACATAACATCTATAATTACATACAACTAACATCTAAAAATTAAATTCATATTTATTAGATATTACATATATACACATATCATTTTTTAGTTATTGCATAAGTAACTATCAAGTTAGCACAGATGTTTTTGAATTTTATTATAATTGAATTTGAAAAAATGTTAAATTCTTAAATTAATTTATTCAATTGATAAATTTACTCATAACATTCATAAACTCATACACATAACCTCTATAGTTTCATATTATTAACATCCATAATTTTGTGCTCGTAATATTCATAATTTTATACATATGATGTCTATAATTAATAAATTTTTATAATTAATATTATCAAATTTTAAACTATATATCTTATTGTATTCTTCAAATTATCTCATATGAGCACTAATAGGTTATGATTTTAATTATTTTAATATTTTATTTAATATTCATATATATGTTTATTTATTGATTTTAATATAACGAATTAATAATTATTTTTAAAATTTTATTTTTAAATTTTTTTTATATTTTATATTTTATTTTTTTAATAGTCTATATCTAAAATATGAGTTGTATAGTAGAAGTTGTTAAAATTTTTTAATTTAACCTCTATAATTTTTGCAGAGAAATTATATTTTAATGGATAATAATATGATTGAAGGATGTTAGGAATTTGATTTGAAAAAAACTAAAATTGATTTTATAAAAAAAAAAATTAATAATTCTAAGCACGTAGAAAAAGGGTGGGTGATAAAAATAGTGAATGATAAAAAAATATGTCAATTGTTTATCGAGAGAATAAAAATTTTTATATAATATTTTTATATTGTAATTACTTTTTGACTACTTAGTATCACCGTATGCATCACCGTATATGATATTATATGTATTTATTTTTATATCTTTTGTGATTGTGTTGTTACATGTAACACTTTCTCTTTTGTAAAAATACACATTAATCTTTCTTCAGATTTAATTTAAACTATATATGACATTCCATATCTTTATTTTTGTGACATTAACTTCCACTACAAATATGTAGTATCAAAGATGACAAATCAATAATATTATATGTATTAATTTTGATACATGGTCAAAGTAAAAGAGTCTTACACACGTGTATTCAGTAACATAATCATATTTAACAAAAACAACTACTTCAAATATAATTAGACAACTATATAAAATTTTATACATTCTTCGATATTAAAATTAAATTCTTTATCGTAAGTATAATTATAAGTAAAGTCACTTGTTGTTCTTCTTAACCTTTCCAACACTAAAAAAAGAACCAAATCCAAATAGATTTAAACTCCCTTTGGAAACATAAGGAGTTGGTACATTCAAAACAGGGCTAATCCTAATACCACCATGGCCATAAATCTTACCTGAAGCTGCAGATTTTTGCACAGGAAAGAGGTAGTTTAAGCTAGAACATGACCAAAAATTTGATGATGATGATGATTTGTTGTTGATTGAGCTCATTCTCTTTTGATTATTCTGCACAGAACCGGTTGAGTTGCTTCTTGACAAAAGAGGCAAAGAACAAATCAAGCTTTTCTTTGTTTCACAATTTAGACTCTTGCTTCTACTGAATCCCCAGAATGATGATGATGAAGAACAATGAGAGTGCTTCTTCTTTTTCTTGTTGTTGTTCTTCTCTTCATATTCTTCACAACAACTCAACTCTAAAAGTTCTCTAATAATGGTTTCTTTCTTCATTTTATCAGCACTTGTATGAAAAGAAGAAGATGGTCTTGGAGGAAGAAGCTTTGTATGATGTTGAAGGTTGATCATGTGTTTTCTAGCAGCATTGTTTGTGGCGGTTTTTCTCTCTTGAATCTGAATTGGAAGGATCACACCATTTGAGAAGAGTTCATCAGCAGAAGATGATTCAAACTCAAAGATGTTGCTTGTTGTAATGAACTCAAATTCAGAATTTGAGTCATCATCATCATCATCATTGTTAAGCAACATTGTTGTTGTGTTCTTGCAAGGAACTTGTTGAGAATTTTGTTTCATAGGTAAAACATGTAGTTGAGCAACATCATCGTTTGACAATGATAAACGTGGAGGACTGTTTTCTGAGCACATAATTGGTAATAACTTAAAAAAAGCTAAAAAGATAAGAAAAATCAATGCTTTAAAATAGTTGTTGAACTCGTACGAGTACTATATAATATATTATTATACAGTATCGATTTAGAGCTTATGGTTTAGGGTTTATGCAAAATTTGAAGGAGTTAGGAGAAGATTGTGAGAAAAATTGCGAGATAAAAGAAGATTTTTAATGCTAAATATTATTCTCTGTGTAAAAGAAGCAGAAAAAGATTATTTTGTCCATTATTGTTGGGAGAGTAGGAGCAAAAGAGTGAATAATGTGACTCAAAAGGGAAAAATGTTATCCGTGACAGATTGGAAACTGTGACGAAAAGAAATTATATTATAGAGTAAGGAGCAGTGATGCTTGATTAGAGGAAAGTGAGTGAGGGCAACATCTAACTAATCTTGATTCTTCTCAATTAAAGGAATAATGTTTGGAATTTCGAGTCTTATCTCTGCTTGACTTGCTCTTTTAAGATATTGGACTTTTGGGATTCCAATACTAATCATTCATAATTTTTTAAGGATTTGGATTCTCTAAATTTTGAATTTCACTTTAGAGAGTAAAGTGTGATCTCTCACTATTTATTTCATAAGTGGGACCAAAAGTAAATATGAGAGAGAAACTATTCAATGGTAAAAGATCACACTTTACCCTCTAAAATAAAAATTCAAAATTTAGAAGATCCAAATCCTTTTCTTTTTGATATTGATATCGAGACTCTATTATTAATAATTCCATTAGTCTAATATGATGAATTATGACTACTTTTTAACATAAGTTATTATATTATCAAATAATAATAATAATAATAATAATAATAATAATAATAATAATAATAATAATAATAATAATAATAATAAGTCAGGTGAAGTGCTATCAGATACTTTTTTTTTTTCTAGAACCATATTTCGATCATCGTGTCTTTGGAAATTTCTTAAGCACATGTCGACAAAAATATTTTTCTTTTACTCTTGATAATGTCATAATATATGACACTAATTTGGTGGATCAAATTAAACTCCAACTCCTTTTGGTTTACTCACCTTGTAGCTAGGATTACACTCGATGTGTAAGTATAGTTATTAAAACCATCAGATTATTGAATCATTAAAATTATTGTTTTAATTAGTAAATTACAAATTGAATCGATTGATCCAGTCATAATTAAATAATTATATAAAATTTAGTTTAATTTTTTTATTTTCATAATAAATATTTTTGTTAGTTTTATTTTGTATTTAATTAATTATTATTTTTAAATTTTAATAACCCATCAATTAGTTTATATTTATTATACTGTTAAATGTTCAAGTATTTATAAATTTATATTTATTATATTCTTTAAGTATTTATAAAAAATAAAATAAAAATAATAATCATAAAAATAAAAAATATATTATAGTTAATAGAATATTTTTTAAAATTTGTAAATATAATTTAATTTTATTTACCTAACACATTTAATTAAAAAAATTATGTAACCAAATTTGACCAGATTGATTTAAACCAATTTAAAACGAGTTTGACTGAATTTTATTAGATTTGACTAAGTTTTACGAAGTTAATCACTTAACCAGTTCAAAGTTCAAACAATAACTCAATTCAAATTAGTAACTAAGTGACGACTGGATTTTCGATTCAACCGATCGGATCGGTCGGGTTTAATAACTATGTGTGTAAGCAAAGTTTTAAGAATATTTTGTATAATTATTTTGTTTTATATATATATATTGAACTAATCTACATTCATTATCATTAATTTTTATGTAAGAATGTAGAATGAGTTTTACACATAAAGTTGTGTTTAATTTAAGATACAAGAAAACAATTAATACAACTATGGTATCCGATGAGTTCGTTAACCCACGATGAGTTATCTCAATTTTCAATTTTCATACAAAAATAGTGATATCTTTTCTATCAATTATTAATCAGTTAAAATTATAATAATTATATATGTTCCAAATGCGAAAGATGAACACACTGACAGTGAAATCTTAATTCTTTCCTTTCTCTCATAATATATATATATATATATATATATAAGGCAATGATACACTAAAAACTATTATCCTTATCTTTGAAAGCAAGGAAAATTATGCGTGTTTTCTTGAATCATGATCAAATTACAGTTCCCAAAAGAGAGAGATGGATCAAATTTATGATAATCAACAAGGTTTAGTGTTGCAAAAATGTTACAATGAGACCACTCATCAATCTTCAGTTCAAATTAATTAGTCTTACCATCAATACAGATTTTAATGATGGTGAGTGATGATTTCCTATACTCTAAAAAGGAAGCCACCACAGTTTTCAAATTATAAAGTATAGGTAAACAATGAAAATATTAAATAATGTAAACAATAGATATATCGGATGTTCATTTTACTAGTGTACGGATGGTTATTTTAATATTAAAATTTAGAGGGTTAATTTGGAGGTATAGTGTGTTTTTATTTGATTGGTGATTGTTCATATTGTTCAACAAAGTTATTGTCCCCCTAGCATTCCCCATAATTATATTATGCAATCTAAAGTTCAAGATGTCACATTTAAAATTAATTTAGGTTAGTCAAATAGTTAATTTACTTGTCTATTTAATTAAGTATTTGAGTTTGAATTTCGTCTTATGTGTAATAACCTATTCATCAGTGATAAATCCTTAAATATAACTTTAATTTGTAATAGATTCATCTTTAACCTGTTAGATACAGAAATATTATGAGAATTAAACAAATTAATTGCAACATTTGACACCGAAATACTAGATAGTATGCTCATAAATATTTAAAAGGGGTAAGTTTACGTAACATGATATCCATCTGCTTATACTTGGTCAAATAAATTCATGATATACCAACTCCTTAGCATGCAATACTTGGGAAAAATTTGAAGCCATCCTTCACTGCTTCTATGGCATAATGCCATAATAGGAAAGTGAGGTAAGAAAAGATTAAAATGAAAGGGGACAAGTATAGCATAACAGATTAACAAGCAGCCTTGATGGGCTAACTCTATATAGAGCATGGGCTGTAGGGGCTAAAATTTGAGAATGGGACCCCAAAACATAACAAGTGTTTCTCCTTTTAACAAAAACGTATAATCAATTTTTGTCATCTTGTCATGTGAGCAGTCCTCTCAACATGGAATTGTGAATAAGCCCATAACCTTAATGACAAAACAGTCCTTAACTCCTTATTTTTTTAGATGCTCAAAACCTGACACAACATGGGGGCAATCCGAAGAGTATATCATCATTTTTTCTTTTTCATTGATATTGTGAAATATGATCTCTTATTATAAATATTTTTTATTATATATTTTTTTTAGTCCAACCTAGAGAGTAGTATATAGTAAAATATTATATTTGATAACATAAGCGGAAAAAAATTGAGAAAATCTATTTCCTTCTCATCCGACTACTTTTCTTTAAGATGCCCTACCAAAAATGCATGTATCTCTCAACCCCAGTGAATTGGCATTACAATTTTGTTGGTGAAGGGAAAAATGTAACCATAACCATATTCAGCACTAGGCTATGGTTTGCTTTAGTGGACCCAAATTGAAGGAAATACAGATAATTGTTGCTAGCATGGAATGCTTCACTTACAAGTGGTGGTTGCCTTGTTAATTTCGTTAAGAAAATAGTTTATTTGTTAGGGGAAAAGGAACTCTCGGAGTCGGAGGAGCATTTTGTTCCATCAATTAATGATAACTACTAGTGAGTAGCAATGTTGGGATTGAGATGTCAAAACGTAAAACTAGCATATGCAATTGAAAACACTTGAAATGTGCATTTAGATTTTATAATGGTCAAATTACATCTTTTTTAATTTTTAAATTCGTTGAAGAATTATTTTATCCAAACACACTTTTGTGTAAATACATTAACTTTTCAATGAATTAAAGAAAAAAACAGCTATTTTTAAAAGGGAGTAGTAGAACATAAGGAGTCTCAGACTCTAATATCCGAACATCAAAATTTAACTCTATAGTGTTAATAACAATTAACAAGTCACAGGAATGTTGAGGATACTTTAAGCAATGATTTTGAAATGTTTAGAATTAATCTATCTTCAGAAATTAAAGTTGAGGATTTGATTAAATCCTGAGTGAAGCATGAAAAGGCATTGATGAATAGTAAAAATCAGCCAAGAATAACAATCAAAAGGGCAAGATTTCTTCTTATACAAACATGGCCAAAACCTGCTTTCATGATGGCCACGGCAATGGCAAACCTTATATTCATAAAGAGGGAAAAAACATGGTATACAAACAATGATGAAAAAGAGTGTTGCTATCACTTATCACCGAAGATCAATTACATCAAATTTTAAATCAGGATTCATGTAAACATCTGTACAAGTGTTGTAAATAGGACCACCATCTGGAGGCTGACTGTGTGGATGAAAGCCGCGGTGCTGGCATTGTTTGATGACGTTCATTCCACCAGGGGTTGTCAACCGAAAAATGCCATGTTTTCTGTAGAATGCCATGTATGAGAACTAAATTCAAATACCCATTTTTTGTGTAAGGACCAATACTATATATTTTGAGGAACAACCATGATTAAGAGATTTCCTCCAAAGTTTATGCATGTATTATTATTTCGGTAAATTACAGTAACCTATTCTAAGGTTGGGCAACATCACACATGGGCACACCTTGATATATTGTTATGCAGACACTAATCTCTCCTCTTGTATTTATAAAAAAGGTCAATGTCACATTTTGTAAATTAGAATCGTGACGAGTTTAATATAACTTAAATTCAAAGGATGGTTGGTGTATGCCTTTATGAATAGGAGAGCATCATGTGTAATATCACTTAATCTTAAGGAATGTCAATGTAATTTACCCTTTATTAATTTTTCTAGGAAGGATTTTACATTCTTTTCAAGTTTCAACTTATGGCCTCTAATTGTGTTTCCAAAATTTATTAGGGAAGATGCCTCTATAAATCAAGAATTCAAGATACATCTGTAATGTGCCTTACCTTGAACTGTCTCTTGGTGCCATAACTATTGCAACGGCTTCTGGAAGCATAATCTGAAGAGAGAACATACATTTACATAAGCAATGAAAGAAAGTATAAAGGAATCACCTAATAAATAATAACTTAGTTCCGTAGAGTAACAAAGGACCGCAGAAATTTATGCCAAATTATATGGCAGGTCCATAAAAAATTTCAGGAGCATAGAGGCTTGTATGTTCTATATGAAGTATACTCTAAACTTTATGTTCAGTAGATAAAGGTTTATAGCTGAATCTATCATGACAGTTATGAAGAATTTGACATAAAAGTAGAAAACACCATCATAAATACTCTTGGTTTTCTCTCTTCCACCATTTTCTCTAAAAACTAAACAAATTCACCTCCAAAGACAAAGCAAAACAAATCCATAAAAATAATCTTTAATTAAAACTAATGTACTTACCTGATATGAGTAGTGAGTGTGCAGATCAATTGATGACATGAAACAAGATTGTGTAGGATGTGTCTGGAAATCACAAATAGTGTGTCAAAACAACAATTCAAGGCTAGCAGATAAAATACAAGGAATTTAGATTTTGGTTAACTCTATTTTATGAGCCAAATGAAAGAGTCAGATATTGAGAAATTACACCCTAAATGACATAATTTCTTATAATTTTTTTTCATTTAGGTAAGGAAATTAAAAAAAAAAAAAAAATCTTTCTACAGCATGAATCAGTTCCTTACAAAGGAAAGATTTGAAAACTCACATGTATCCACCCAAGGGGGAAAAGAGATCGTTTATCCTGCACTTCAAATATTTCCTCTTCATTTGTAGCCTGACACTGCTCAGAAAGTAGTAAAGTACATAATAATTGTAAGGTTTTAAAAAATAATAGTCATACATATGCCCAAAAATATTTATAAGGAAAGATTTCTTACAGAATCTGATGTTGACTCCTGCTTTGGGATTATTAGAGCAGTAATATAAAATTTTCTGTTTTTCTGCAATCAGATGTATTGCAAAAATCACAATCTCACAATTGAACTATATAGTACTTAAGGCATTAGGAAGCTCAACCACAACAGCAAAATTTTCCTAAACTACCATATTAGAATACCTTGCATCTTATACATCAATCCCTTAACAGAAACATAGCTAAAGTAAATAAGAACATTGTTGCTATTGCAAAAGCACAAGACCATGAAAATAGGAAACCTAGTTTCTTTGAGTCTCGGATAGATTCTGCAATGGATAAATTATCGTTTATATAATAGGTAATATGCAACTCAATTTCAGGGACCTATGCTCCTTTTAGATCTATCTTTGCACACCAATTTAAGTTAACAAATTGTCGACATCACTTACAAGCAAACCAGCAAGGATACCACAAGTCTCCAAATTTTTGTCCGTATTTGACTTGGCAAGCTTCATAAAATTTTCCATCATAGAAGTTGACTGCAAATAGAAGCATTTATTAGGAACAGAGAGAAAAACGTCAAACTTTTATTAACATTTAATTTTTCAGAAATTATCAGCACACAGAAAACATTTACTTAATAGAATACATTAAAGATGGATAAAATGTTATTGGCTCTCACAACGTGCAGCTGCAGAGGCGACTCAGCATGAACATAACCACCTGATGATGGAATATCTGCCTTGCATCCTGCCTCGTCAACATGAGGTGACACTGCAGGGACCAAATCCTGTACTTCAGCAAGTACAGGTGGAGGAGAAGGCTGCCTGACAACTTCTATTTGGGCAGGGGGTTTTGTTGCTTCAAAAGAGATCAGAGAAGGAGATTCTTTAACCCCGATTTGAGCAGGGGCTTCAGATTCTTCAAAAGAGATGAGAGAAGGAGGTTCCTCAGAATGCTGGGTATTGCATTCCACGCTCTGGGCAAGATTTGAATCTAAATCTGATCTTTTGTTTTCTGTGATGCTATTGTCTTTTTTATTACGACATCCATCTTCCAAAGAATGTTGTAGGCTGTATACGGGAGAACTTGGTCAGATGGATGTAGTTAACGTATGAAAAAATATATAAACTAACCCGAGATGCATTATATAGCTGCAAACCTGTAATTTTAAAATATTTAAACTCTCAAAATCAACAAACCCTCTTAAAGTACCAACAACTTTAAATTGAGTTCCATTATTTTAGAAAGACCAGGATACAACATACAATTTTTATTTCTTTTTTTCACAACAGCAGGAGGCAAAACAATAGAAAAGGTCGGAAAATCATTGCAGAATAAACTTAAAATAGGTAATAACCTTGGTATTTCAACTGGAGATAGATCTGTGATAGATGGATATCTGACCTACATCAAGAGAGAAAAGTCAGGATGATCTTTGAATAGAATTGAATTTACAGATAAAAGCTAGCATACCCCTTTATCACTTGTAGGTAATCTCAAATGCCCATTAAGCCCGTGGGGACCAAGGAAAGAATGTTTAGAGCGAGTTTCCTCCTTTGCAGGCGTAAGATTTAGAGATCTACAAAACAGTAAGAAAAAATGCAACAGACATCTTAGTCAAGCAACAGGTAATCCAACTGGGAGTTTGGGAATTTATTTTGTATATCTGTTTCATTAAGAGGATTGTATTTTAACCAGCTGGTATAACCAAAGAAAGGACACATTGCAACAGTTTAATGCTCACCCGCCTAACTAGGTCAAAGTTTATATTATGAAAATCAATGCAGTAATGTAACACCTCCACTATTATTGGCATCGGACAAAGATACCACCTAGCTTATCAACCTTCAAATGTATAATTTAATCTCATGAATATGATCATTACAGATAAAGTAAAAAGAAGAATGGAAGTTTCACATAACTTAATTCTATGACTGAAATTATGCAATATCATAACCAAAAGGAAACCAATCATAAATTAATGAAGAGTCCAATACTTACCGTCTTTGCAAATGCTGTTGGACAGGCCTGGTATAAGAGAACTGTTGGGTCCTTGATCCTTGGTAACCAAATTCCATGGCAGTTGGTCTGACTGTCTGGTCAAATATACAATATCATAGGGATGCAGAACTTCTTTTCAAGGAGAACATGAAAAATAGAGATTCATTTGCGCAAAAGAAAGTATGTAATTCTAAAGAAAGATTACCACCGGCAAACTACAATCTTCAAAACAAATTCTCCTGCAAATATTACCTTTATTTGGCCATAACTGCCCACAGTTTGCTTTTTCACTGGAGAAAAATCCATTAAATTATTTGAATGAAATTTTCCATGCTCATTTTGTTGGTAAGAATGTCTACTGTTAAGCTCATTGATCTTCTGTTGTACCAGTGGTTTCAACTTCTCCAGTTCATTCATGGAAATTATCAATTTCTACAGAAAGAATTTGAAACTTAGATTACATCAACTATTTTATAATAGATTACCATTTGAAGGAGAGTAGGAGATAAACCTTTTTCAATGATTCTTTTTTGCTTTGTGGAGATGTTCTATAATCTCGGTGTCGTGGTATTGTCTCGGATGCCAAACTAGTACAAAATAAAAACGATCATCAATTCAGTTTGACGACAAAATTTCATATACGACGAAGTCCAGCTACTTTAAACCATTCAGCTTAAGCAATCATAATTTGAGTCCAATAGTCATTTATTACAGGACACTTTTTGTGTTACCTAGAAAATCTTAGGAGCATGACATATAAGTCAATAATATTCCTCTCTGTCCGAAAGATATCAGCCTGCAATGTAAAATTCAATATTTGGAATTTAGATGCCACGCAAGAGAGAACCTAAACAAGAAGTGCAACTACGAGAAAGAACAAAATAATTATTCCAGCCAAAGGATAATTTAACTATTACCCTTATATCCAAAATATATCAAGACTGTAAGGGAAAGGAAAATATGAAAAAGATGACAGAATTCACGCATGTCATTTTTCTCATCATGCTCACTTTTTAAATATTTCATTCATCTACTATAGCCTATAGGAAAGTGTGTACTAAATATTTTTATTTCAATAATTCGTACTCCCCATTCTCAAGTTAAGAGATTCTCCATGAACATAACCAATATGCTTCCAAATTCAAGTACAACAATGCATTCATGATGCATAGTAATTAGCAAGAAGCTCTTAACTAGTGCAGATTGTAACATCTCAATAAACCCTTTTGCCCCTCTATCTCTCCCTCAACCTTAAGTATACCCCAAAACAACCAATAGCAATTCATTAAAAAAATACAAAATTACAATAAAAACAAAAAGCAGCTCCATTTTTTTCCTTAAAAAAAGGAAGTAAACCACAAAACTCCTATTAACTAGGGAAGTACATTGAAATCCACCAAACCCTAAATTAGACCCTAGTTCCAACAAAGGGTTCCCCTTACAATTATATTCTCCTACACACAACCACAAAACCAGCTCAAAGCAGCAATCTTTATCATCAAACTTAAAACCCTAAGTCCCTTACTCATTGCTAAACCCTTCAAGACTCAACCACAGAGATTAAGTTCTAATACCAACATAGCTAAAATAATTAGAAGAGAATATAGAAAGAGAAGAAGAACCTGTCTGAGGATGTTATCAGCGATGCGATAATAGAGTCGCAGGCCGATTCGATTATCGACATCGAGTCTCTGTGTGCTGGCGGCGATGTTGATCGTGTTCGAAGAAGAAGACCTCATTTTTTATTCCTATTTTCTTTTTTCACTGTCTTCCTTGTTAGAAACGCGGCGACAACAACAACAGCATCGTTATGTGCGAAACTGTATGATGTTGTTGCTGTCGTCGGTGAGGGAACTAGGATTTTAGTCGTTAATGGCGGCTTTAGATCAAAGAGACAGAGAGGGAAGAAGAAGATGGGGAAAGCAATGACCAATGGGAAGAGGGATTTGTAATTTTGGTTTGTTGTGAGGGCAAATACGGAAACGCAGCGTCCCCAGGATCTGTTTGTAATTTTGTTTCAGAAATGTTACGTTAGAGAGCCAATTTTTTAAAATTATTTAATTTATTTAAATTATAATTTTTAAATTATATAATTTAAGAAAAATTATAACTTTTAAAATTTTAAAATAATTTTAATTAAAAATTAATTTTTATTTTTTTCCCTTTTTTTAATACTAAAAACTAGCGACCGACAGTTGTGAAAAATGAATTTGTAGCCAATTAATGAATTGGAATATTTTATAGGATAATTTTTAGGCATATTTATCAAATTCGGTCCGATTCGATTAGTTAAATTAAAAACAGTTATTTGGTTATAAAATTGGATTGGAGTATTATTTGAATTGACTAAACAATTAACTCGATCAAATTTAATTAAAATCAGATAAATTCAGTCAAAATCTATTAAAATCGAATAAATTGATTCTATTAAATTCGATAAAATTTGATCAAACTAGATTAAATTATTATTTATTATATATAATTCTTTATTAAATACATTACATATATAAAATTAAATTATACTTATAAATTTTAAAAAAGTATTTTTTATTATTTATGATATATTTTTTATTTTTATGATTATAATTTTTTTTATAAATACTTTAAGAGTATAATAAATATAAATTAATTAATAAAATTATTATAATCTAAAAATAATAGTTAATTTAATATAAAAAAAAACTAAAATATAAGACATTTATTATGCAAATGAAAAATTAAAAATAAATTTTATATAATTATTTAATTATGATCAAATCAACTGATTTAATCTGTGATTTATCGATTGAATTAGTAATCTAATAATCTAATAGCGTAACGGTTTTGATTATTTATTCAGTTCTCCTAATTATATTTTTAGGTGATACGAAAATATTAATGTTTTAATAATTTTAATTATTAATTATATATATAATAAAAATTAACGAATAAAAACATTAAAGCACTAATGTTCCATTTATGTCAGGATTAATAACCTTTTTATGTACACACCACTTTATTGATCTAAATAAACTGGATTTTTGTTAAATAAATAATTTATTTATCAAAATATATAATTTGTAGTATTTTTATTAAAATTTTTTATATTTTTTATTAAAATTTGTAAACGAGAGATAAGGCATGAAACATTAAATATGTTTATTTCCTTTGAAAAAGTATAGGTAGACATAATGAGAATACTAAACAACGTGAACAATACATATGTCGGATATTTAATTCAATAGGTATACAAATAATTATGTTCATTTTTTTTAATTGGATGGTTATTTCTTTTGATTCGATTTACTTATGCACGATTAACAATGGCTAAATGTTCAATTCATTAGGTGTGCAGATGATTATCCTAATGTTAAGATTTATGAGATAATTTGGGTTGGAGTATTTTTTTATTTTATTGGGTTAATTTTAGAGTCTATTGTTCACACTGTTTACAAAAATCATTATCTACCTAGCAAAACTGATTTCCTTAACAGTGTAAATGAAATATGTGCACTCTTATTTGTTTATAAATACATTACAATAAATTTTTAGCAAGTATAAAAAGATGTGCAATATTTGTATTCTTTACAAACATTTCACTTCTTCTTCTCTGATGGAAAAACTCAACAAAGGTTCAAACAAGAACCTATCTAACAGCGGAAGCACCAAAAATAATTTTTCCACAACTTGTGCGATTAAATAGACAATGCCAAAGATACTCCAAACAATAAATATAATAGCAGAAATTAAATAATCAGACACCAAAACTTTAACGTGGAAAAACTCCAAAGAGAGACAAAAAACTCATGGGACCTAGTCTAGAAAAATCTTTCACTATCAAAATAATGTGTACACAATCAGTCTTCCTAGTAACACTAGGGCATCTCAACAATAAACAAAATACATCATTAAAACTGATAGAATCAACATAAATATTTCACAAAGTCGTATCTCAAATCAGGCAAAAGAGAGGGTAATATAACTAACAAGTTATATGCTAATGTTATACTAAAATTTTATAAGAAATGGAACAAATTTACTCGTTCAATCGGATCAAAAATAACTTACTCTTTTCTCCCAAATTTCCTTCTTCTTCCTCTGACGCGGAAACCCTATTTTTTTTTTTTCATTCAAAACTGAGTGAATCTTCTTTCTCTTCAACAACAACAACAAAGCCTTGTCCCACTAAGTGAAGTCGGCTACATGAATCAAACGATGTCATTGTGCTCTGTCATGTGTCATGAATCTTCTTTCTCTTTGTGGCTTAAAAATGAATTTCTTTCTTTTTTTTATTTTTTCTTGTTTTTAATATGTGGGTCTACTTAGTTAAAGATCCACCAATATTTTCTTCCGTTTCTTTTTCTACAAACAATAAACTAAAATCTTTAGTAGTAATAGATATATGATTATAAATGTGTATCTCAATTGTCATATGAAAAATAATAACACCAAAATTATATTTGAGTGTGATAATTTCATTCTATTGTTCATCCAACGAGTTAGTGCTAACCATCACCAGACCTTACTCCCATCCGTCTTTCCCTAAAAAAACCTTACCTATAGTAATAGTGATACAATCTTCCTAACAACTGCTTTGGGCATATCGAAAATGCTCAAGTAGTACATGGGTAAATTATTGAGCATCGCTTTATTGAGTACAAGTTTACCAACCTTTGTTAGATACCTACCTTTCCATGCTTTAATCCTATCTTCCACTTTAATAATAATCGGCTTCCATGTCTCCAATCTTCTGATACTGAATAGATAATGTACCCCTCTTACAACGCCCAGCAACCTACATGCTACGCTAACTTCCTCTTCCTTACAATTTAAATCAATTAGGATTGATTTTTCATAATTTATTTTCAATCCAATCATAAGCTCAAACCCTTGCAGGAGGCATATGTAGCTTTGAACGGAGTCAAGATCACAAGGGCAAAAAAAAAAAAAAGTATCATTCACAGACTGAAGATGGGTGATACTAATCCTTTCCCTTCCGACATGTAAGACTTTGATGTTAATTACTTATACTTGCTTGCTTAGTAACTAATTCAAATAACATAGATGTTAATAAATAACCAAAAAAGAAAATCTTATGTAGCTAAATGTTTTTTTTCAATCATTGGAAGAGAGTCTCAACATAAAATAATCTTAGGGATCAAAAGAAAAATACACCAAAAAAACAAGATTAATTTCTGCCATAGTAAAATATAGTATCTTATACTTTTATGCCAATCTCACTTGCAAAAGGGAATCATGTTCGATTCCATTAAAAACCCTGTGAATCAAGTGAGGGACGAGGCTTGTAAACATCATCTATATGAAATTATTTCAGATAGACCATCAGTAAAAAAAAGTATACGCAAAATACTTAACTATCTTCACCATAAAGCAATTGTCATTTCCATCGTAAAAATACTCATAATCTTCAAGTTGATAAAAAAAAGTACAATTAAAACTCCTTGGGACTTCAAGCCTAACCTATAGAAAATTAAAGATACAAAAAAAAAAATCAATAATTCCGTAACTCGAATAATACTTACATAATTAGTCAACAAAATGAGATAACAAACTAAATCTTTAATACATATAGTAGTCATATATTGATTGAACATTGAAAGTATGAAAAAAAATTGAATATAACATAACTATATCAACTTATTAACCGGCTAGAAAAAACAGGACCAACATTAAAATCAATGCAAATGAAAATACATTTCAACATATTATAAAAATTAAAAATTAAAAAATATTAAGTTATTTAGCACACAAAATCACTTTTAACATGTAACATACGAATTAAAATTACATGTTAACTTTACTTTTTTTCGAATCTTATTTTCAATGTATTACTAATATTAATATTAATATTATAAATCTTATTATTATTATTATTATTATTATTATTATTATTATTATTATTATTATTATTATTATTATTATTATTATTGTTGTTGTTGTTGTTGACTAAACATATAAAATATGTTCATTGCAAGATCCTAATAAGTTCATGAAAATTATTGCCAATATAAGCCTCATGTAAGTGTACAAATTTAATTAACAGGAATTTCAGTTTTTCCACCAAAATAGAATAATTTATACAAAAAAAGAAAAGTGGCTATGAAAACTCACAACCCTGGGATCAATGGGTATATAAAAGCCTTTATAAAATTTCAAGTCAGCCACATTTGAATCTTTAGCAAAGATTTTCTTAATTAAATAATATATGATTAAGTAGGTCTAAATAAACTTATAAAACACATACGAATATAAACTAATGCAGAAAAATCTCAACATTATAAGAATGGTGCAATATTAACTTATTACCTCTTGTCACCAGCCACTCAGATAAACACGCCTAAAACGTCTTTTTTTAAAGATGTCTTTATGTTGTGTTTTAATTGGTTTTGGTATAATTTATTCGGTGTTCCTCATCACATATTATTAAATTTTTCAAAAGATTTTCTTTCCAAAAACAATAAAAAATATTTAATTTGGATTAAAACAAAAAAGGTAATAGATTAACTATTAGATTTTTTTAAAAGATTATTTACATAAAAAAATATATCACATTCATCAATAAATATATATATATAAGCTCTTAAAAAATTTTATAAATAAAAAAATAATTAATTTTTATTCGTATAATATATAAAATAATTACTATATTATTATTATATTATAGATTAAAATTTACTAATTTAAATTTTGTTTTTATTTTTAATATAAGCATTAGAAATAAATAATTTTTTATAACAAAATATATTGTAATAAAATATATATAATATTAATTAATTTTTAAAAAATTCTGAAAAGATGGTTTTTTTCTAATAAAGTGTTATTAAAAAATTAACATTATAAAAACTAATTTCAACCAATATGATATAATATGATATAATAGGTTATTAAATATATTTAATACAAAACACATTGAATATAAATTTTTATTGAGTTTAAATTTTAAATAATTTTTAATTAAATTTTGAATATTTTTATTTTAAAGAGTTAAAATATTTTAACATCATTTTTTTCGTATCTTTTTAATTGAGTCTTTGATTTTTTAAATTATAAACCTTATTTATAATTAAGAGTAGGTTTTAACACCACCAATTAGTCACACAAATAAAAATACAAAAACAATTCTATTGTCATAATTATAATCTAACTTTATAAGCAATACAATACTATGAAACTATATATAAGTAATATAACTAAATTTTATCTACATCTATAGTCACATTTCATAAATAATATAATTAAATTATATTTATGTTTATAATTAAAATATAAATAAAAATACAAAAAAGTATCAGGATGGTTAATTTTTTTCATTCATAATTTTTTATTATTTTTGTTGTGAAAAATTTAATTATTTTAATAATTAATTATTTTTTAAAAAAAGATAATTGAATAACACAAAAAAGTCTTATTAAGAGTAATTTATTTATATATGATTAAAAAATAATTGAATAATTATATACGGTAAAAAATTAATATTATTAAAAAATAAAAATAAAATTTATTTTAAAATTAAAAATAAAGTTTATTTAAAAATAAAATTAAAAATCATGGTTTTTTTTCTTTTTTACAAAATTTTTCTACGAGTAATTCTATAAATATTTTATGATGAATAAAAATATTAAACTCATACTAAAATTTATTCTAATAAAATTTATTTTTATTCTACTAAACGTTAAATAAATTATTGAAAAGAATTTTGTTTCCTCCGTTAGAGAATAATGATAAACTTCCATACTTCTATTATGTTATGGCAATAATTTGGCCTGTTATTTTTTAATGTACATAATAATAATAATAATAATAATAATAATAATAATAATAATAATAATAATAATAATAATAATAAACAAGTATATCACAGTAAAAAAGAAAGCACGTCACCAAATAATTTATCATCCGAATTATATATGAATCAAATTGATAATATGAGAGCTAACACTACAAAAATCGACAATAAAGTTAGAGACTTACAAAACCTATCTTAAGATCATAGAAAAAAAAACGTTTATATTTGTGTGATATACAAAGCAATTATCATATTATTATTATTATTATTATTATTATTATTATTATTATTATTATTATTATTATTATATATATATATATATATATATGAGCAAAAAAAGTCCAACGGTATGTTTTAAAGTAAAATTTTTTTTTTAATATTTGATTAAATGTTCTTGTATTTAGTACTTTTTTTTTGCACTTCCTCTTAGTTAAAAATATAATCATTATAATTTTTTAGTTATTATTGCTAGGGGTGTTTATAGATGGGATATGGCTGAAATTTCGATCCAATCCGCACTAAACTCATTAGATCAAATTCGATATTCGCACTTTTTATGTTTGGATCAGATATCAAATATATCCATAAAATAAAAAATATAAAAAAAATTTATTTTTATAAAAAAAAGTCAATAATTTTTTTTGTTTACTTTTTTAAACATATTTACTTCTATCTGATTAGAGTGTGGATCCGATTCGATCCAATCCGATCATCTTACAGATCAGATCATATTCTCAAATTACAAATCAGTCAACTTAATTACCATTATTATATCCATAGTTGTAAAAAAACGAACTGGATCGGTTGGTTCGACCAGAAAATTAGTGAACCGGACTAGAACTGGATTATAGTCCAGTTCGGTTTACTCTTTGGACCGTTTAAGGAATAAAATCGGTGTGAACTGGTAAGAACCGGTGCAAACTGGTCTGCTTGAAAATTTTTTTAAAATGTCTCCACAAGATCTCGAACCAAGAACCTTGGAGCAAAAGTAACCTCTACTTGCCACTTAGCCATTGCACTTCTAAGTACTATATTTGACAAATACTAATTATATAGTATACATAAATATCTAATTTAATTTAATTTTTGTTTTTTCTATTTTTAAAATTAATTATATTTTAATTATATACTATTATTAATATAAATATAAATTTCACTAAAAATTTATTAATTTACTTGATCTATTTTATTGCTAGTATTGTGATTAAGGTTATTTGTTTTGATGTTAGTGTTAAAATCTACTGATATTATAGTTAGATGATAGGCTTTGTGAATTAATTATTTTTTTATTGTGTCAAAATAAGATACTATTGTAGTATTAAAATTTTATGGTTTTTTTTATATTAGTTATTTTTAGAAGTTGAGACTTGATTCTTCATAAAATGTTAGTGAAGATATGCATTTCAAATTTTAATTTTAAGTTTTTAACTATTTTATATTTTATATTTACGTGAGACCAGTTTTATCGGTTCAACCAGTGATTTATCAGTTGAACCAATAAACCAGTGAATCAGTAGCTTGATCGGTTCGATCACTGGTTCAGTTCTAACAATTATATTTCAATCTAATTTTAAAAATTTCGATTTACTCAATTTAATAGTTATGACTCACAATTGGTTCCTAATCAAGCAACAACAAATTATGTCTCCCAATTGGTTCCTAATCAGTTCTAACAATTATGTCTCCCAACTTAATAGTTATGATTCACATTGGTTCCTAATCTTATTTTTGTCACTGTCTCACAAAATCGTTAACGACATGCCGAAATGGACTAACGACTGCTACATTATACATTCTAGCGACTATTTGATGTGACAATTGAAATTTTTTTATCTTATTTTTTATTTTCAAGTAAACACTTAAAACCCTAATATGAGTCACGGATACCTAAGTTAAAAAATCAAACTAAGTAAATTGAAACTTTAAAAATCAGATTAAAGCTCGAATATAACTTCAAAACAGAACTTTAACTTATGTAGTGATTAATTTAAATGAAAATCAAATAAATCAAAATTCAACATAATTTTTATCAATGTTTTTAAATTCGAAATTTCTATACCAAAATTAACCAGGATTTTTCTTTAAATTAAAAATTTAATGAAATAGTGACTTTAATTATCTTAACCAATGTCCTAATTAATTACTTTTATGTCTTAAAAAAATCGTATATGAGAAGAAAATAATTAATTTGTCTACTTTAATAAATAGTTATTTTACTAAAATGAGAAACTATTTTTTTAAAATTTTTAAGAACTAATTAATATTATATATATTTTGTTACACTACATTTAATTATAAAAATTTTATTTATGTCTAATACTTATATTAAAAATAAAAAAAATTAAATTAGTGAATCTTAATCTATAATATAATAATAATATAGTAATTATTTTATATATTATACGAATATAAATTAATTATTTTTTTATTTATAAAAATTTTTAAACGCTTGAGCTTGTTTTATATATATATATATATATATATATATATATATATGAATGTGATATATTTTTTATGTAAATAATCTTTTAAAAAATTTAATAGTTAATCTATTACTTTTTTTGTTTTAGTCGAAATTAAATATTTTTTAGTGTTTTTGGAAAGAAAATTTTTTGAGGAATTTAATAATATGTGATGAGGAACACCGAATAAATTATATAGAAACCAATTAAAACACAATATGAAAACATCTTTAAAAAAAGATGTTTTAGGCGTGTTTATCTGAGTAGCCTCCTTGTTAATGAAGACTCTTCGAAATGAACGAAAAGATAATGATATTGAAAGGAAACAATGTAATAATTGAAATAATAAGAAACACTAACTAATAGAATAAGAAATTTATGTGAAGAATGGTGATGCAAATAGACTTGATCATTTATATAGTAAAGTCATATTTTGGATGGTTTAGGAATTTTGATGTTTGTTAGATGAAATGAGAGAAAATCAAAGAGTGAGTGAGAGGCTGGGAGAGAGGAGCAGACCTTAGTAAGCAGAAGAAAATATGGATACTATTGGAAACCCAAGCAACTAGCCACACAAAACATTATAATAGTTACAGTAGGGAACATGGGTGGAAGAGAAGGGTTGAAGGGATGACCACGCTTTTTGTGGATAACTTGCCTACAAACACAATGAAAGAGTGGTTATGGAAGTCATTTGGTAGGGAAGGCAAGGTTATAAATGTGTACTTGGCAAGAAAAAAGAGGTTTAAGAACCCTCTACTTTGTAAGGTATGAAAGCAGACAAGAAGCTAAGCAAGCAGTAAAGAAGTTGGATGGATGGTTGATTAATGGATGCAGGCTCAGAAAAGGAGAAAATCTTAAAGAAACAGAAATGCATAGCGGTCTCAACACTAAGAGAATGGTAAGAAACCATCAAGGGAGAGGAGAAGATGCAAAAGTGGAGTAGTGGACAGAAGATTGTTCTCAGACGTAGTTAGAAGAGAGGAACACATGGCTCCTCCCGTTACAAACATGACAGTCGCGAACTCAATCCAGTTCTTTGGCAACTCCAAGCTAGTCCTTGCCAAAGATCATGTAATGGCAGAGAAAATGCCAAGAAGCCTAGTAGCGTCATAGAGTTGGAGGAGATGAAGAAGACGTTGATGAGAGAGTGGCACACTATGCACACTCAAGGTTGTCATGACCTTTGATAGCATGGACAATATGAAAAGAATCGGTGAAGTTTGAGGTTTAGTGGTTAAATTAGAAGATAGTCAGAATATAACACAATATTATAACTCTTGTGCAAGCGAGATTGGAAGTGTGCATAGAAGATCAGGTCTTCGCATAAATAAAAAATATAAAAAAAAAACAAATGAGACAAAGGAAGCATATGAAGAAGTTACAGAGAGAAGGAGACATGAGGTACACAATAGCAAGGACTATGACAAAAGTAACAATGTTTGTGTTGAAGTAGTAGTGGAAATGCCTAGAGATGGAGAAAGGTAAAAGGAATAGACATGGCAGAAAAGAAGATCGAACGAGGAGAATCAAGGAAACAAGATGCACTACCTTTATTCTTACTCAAGGCTCGATTGAAGCAATAATGAGTAACGGCAAGTATGATTAATGATGAAGCAGCAAGGGAGAAGGGCACAAGAAATAATTTATCAAAAAATGAAAATTGAGCTCAAACCAAAATCACTCAAGAGAGGCCCAAGACAATCGCAAGGCCAAGTATAGATGATATTTCAACCCACTCTTCAACCCATTGGAAGCTAATGCACCTGACCCGACAATAGTTGACAGACCAGCAAAAAAGAACAGAGGAAAGAGGCCCAAGTCTCTAGAAAAGATAAGAGAAGGAAAAAAACTCCTAGTCAATAGAAGAAAAAGAAAAACGAAAGATTCAAGGAAGAGAATCAACAAGAGAGAGAAAAATGTACATTCAATAAATGAGAGGAATTCAGGGACGTGCACGAAGAAGCAAAAGAAAACAACATCAAGATGCACCTTGTAGATGAGGAAGAAAAAGAAAGAGTCAGAATAGCGTCAGAGCCAAAGAGAAGAAACTGAAGAAGGAGAAAAAGGCGAGCTCAAGTAAGTGATCATGTTACTACTTTGGAATTGCAGGGGTATTGGGAGTGGGGTTAAAATGGGGTCTATTAAAGATAATGTAAAGATGTTGGGTTTGGTAGAAACAAAAAAAAGATAAGATGAATGATTTTATGGTTAGAAGATTGTGGGGAAGAAATTGATGCAGAAAATGGGATAAGGACTTGTTCAAACCTCAAAATGTGGTAAAAGGAGATAGATGGATATGTATGAGGGGAATCATTAGGGAAGAAAATAGGAGAATCTATGGCCCAAACCTGTACAAAGAGAGGAGAAGAGTGTGGAAAGAAATTCTATAAATAAAACAACAATTTAATGAGGTCCTGTCAACAGAAGAAAGAAGCAGTGGTATGGTTAATCAAGACATGGAAATTATGGACATCCCAATGTTCAGCAGGAAGTATACTTGGAGAATTGATAGGTTCCTTGCTCATGCAACATTGGTACAACAGTTTCCAAGTTGGAGAGTTAGTGCCATCAAATTCTCAAAGTCTGATCACATGCCAATTCTCCTTGAAAAAAAGAAAACCACTTGATGTATGGTTCAGTCATCCTCAGTTCAAGAAGATGTTTTATTCTGAATGGAAGAAGCTGGAGAAAGTACCGATAAAGAAGTGGAGCAGAGAAAATTTTGGTAGCATGAAGGAGGAAATAAATTGTTTTGAAGAGGAAATATCTAGAACAGAAGAAAAGATGGACCAAGGTGTTGACTATGAGGAAAATGCATCAAGAAGAGAAGCGCTGAAGACGGAAAAGCCATATCTAGGGACAGATTTGTGAAAGATGTTGATGAGAACACCAAATATTTCCACACAATGGCTACCATTAAAGGAAGAAAAAAGCAAATTCTTGAGATTAGACATCGAGAAGCAATCAAAGCTTAAGCTCTAGTGAAGAGATATTTTAAAGAATTGTACAGACCAGGTTGGTTCCGAAGATCATCTTGAAACAAGCCGCAATACTTAAGGAGATACCGGATGAGAAAGAAATAAAAGATGTAGTGTGATCTTGTGGATCCACCAGAGCACCATGGGGGAAGACTTTAGCAAGATGGTAAAGGATTTCTTCTAGAACTACAACTTGCTGAAGGAAACTAATATGACATCAATTACTTTAGCAACAAAGCCAAGAGAGAAAAGAAAATTAATGACCTTAGACTAATTAGTATGATTGGGAGATTGAGGCCTCTTATGGAAGCATTGGTTGGGGTACAAAATAGAAAAATTTTGGATGGGACATTAATCGTCTGTGAAACAAATCAAGAAAAACAAGAAGTCAGGGGTAATAGACTAATAGTGAAGCTAGAATTCAGGAAAGCTTATGACTCGGTTCAATGGGATTTCGTCGAATTTGTGTTGAAGCAAATGGAATTTGGTGACAGATGGAAGAGATGGATAAATGAGATGATGAGAACAGCGGCAATGTCAATCATGGTCAATGGTTCCCCAACAAAGCCATTCGATATGGAACGGGAACTTAGACAGGGCGACCCGTTGTCCCCATTTTTATTTATCCTGGTTGCGGAAGTGCTTAACAAGATGTTACAGGAAGCAAAAGAGACAAAGCTAGTGAAAGTGAAAGGACTAGAGGTGGGAACGCATAGAGTTTTGTTATCGCATCTCCAATTTGCTTCTTATTTTATCCTGCCAAACCCAAAGTATTCACAAACTATAGAAGGATACTCAATGTATTTGGACTAATGAGTGGGCTCAATATTAACTATGAAAAATTCCAAATTATTAGCGGGATTAGAAAGACAATGAAATGCTCAATTGGATGCTTGCCGGTGCAAACCCCAAAAGGATCCAAACCTAGGCACCAATCATTAACAGAATTGAGAAGAATCTGAATGGACAGAAAGCGAGTTTGCTATCTAAAGCAGGGAGACTAGTTATAATAAGGTCAATAATAAATAACCTTCTGATATACTATCCTGGCCTGTTTAAGATGTTCTGGGGAACAAAAGATGGTGATAGGATAATTTCCATGGTTAAATGGAGCAAACTTCAATTACCAAAGAAATACGAAGGCTTGGGGTAAGCCATATGGTAATGCAAAATGCTTCCCTTGTGTTCAAATGGTGGTGGAGGTATTCCGAAGAAAATCAGCCTCTGTGGATGAGAGTGGTGAATTCTTGCTATGAGCCTATGACATCAAGTCAAATACCAAGGTGCATGGAGGATCACAGATGCAAAAACAATAAATGGCAATGAGATATTTACAAGGGTTGCAATAGAGGGCATGAAGATATATGTAGGAATTGCTTAGAGATAAATGCCTGAAAGATATATATTGTCTCGAATATGAAGAATACTGTTATTAGTGATTATGGGTTGTGGAATGGCATGGCATGAGTCTGGAATTTTCAATGGCGTAGGAACCTATTTGAGAGAAAAAAAAAATCATTTAGTGAATTTAATAATACACTAGGGAGTATTTGTTTATGTGCATTGTTTGGAAGTACAATGATGAAAATTTTACTTCCAAAACATTCAAAGAGAAGGGGATTGAGATGATGCTTGAAGAAATACTTTTGATAAGTTATGAGAGTGGTCTGGTTCTCCCGCGGGTAGAATTACTAGCTTGGTTTGTTATAGTAGGATATTTAAATACTAGAGATAGATTACATAAATTTAATATTGTGTAGTCTCTGGTGGGAGCCTTGAAATCAAAGAACGCCTTTTTATTCATTGTAACTTTGGGTTTAGTCTTTGGAACATAGCTTTTTTATGACATTAGAATATTTTTTGATATTTGGATAGAGTAGGACGTAGGTAGAAATCAATATAGAAAATGATTGTGCTTGTTTTTTGCAATTATTGGGACTGTCTGAAAATGCAGGAATATGTTAATTTTTGAAAAGAAAACAATGGAGTGATGAATTTGGTAAAAAGAAGAAAAGAAATAGGAGTCGACCTAGGCAAGAGGAAACAAGTTCTGATAGCAATTCAACATGGTTATGGTGGATTTGTGCACAAAAAGTAGAAAGAAAAAAATTTCATTATTGGAGGGTATCCAACAGACAATAATGGAGTATGGGTGAAAAGATCATAGCCAAATCAAAAGAAGAGGTAACCATTATGGCAATTGAGATATCAACACAATTTGTATTGAAGGAATGTAATCTCATGGAAGGAGAGGGTACCATCATTACATCATACAAGAATACTGTAGAGTGGTGTGAAAAGGTGATTTCTTATACAATAGGTTTTTTACAAAGAAAAATTACTTTCAAAATCCGAAATTAAAATATAGTATGCACAATGCATTTGATTGGTGGTCAGCATGGAAATCTCAAACCAATACAAGGGAAGAGACTTGGATAATATGGTGTTAAAACATTACTCATCTTCTAAGAAAAAGAGAGCAATTAAATTTTAATATTATAAGTCTATGAATGATGGTGTAATAAAGTATATTTTAG
Source organism: Arachis ipaensis (assembly GCF_059453495.1). Taxonomy (NCBI): domain Eukaryota; kingdom Viridiplantae; phylum Streptophyta; class Magnoliopsida; order Fabales; family Fabaceae; genus Arachis; species Arachis ipaensis. Next base: position 144,980,914 of record NC_142440.1, read on the forward strand.
TATGTAAGATAGTACTAACATAGTGGATCATAGAGGAAGATGATGTAAACGAATTTGTAGCAGGAACCTTTTGTAATATTGTCATTTTGGATCAAGAATTTAACAGAACTAAAAAAAAAAAATGGTAAAAGCCATACCTTCACTATAATCATGAAAATAAATCAACGAACACTAATCAGAATATGTACCAATAGCAAACCTCAATCACACATGAGTAATAAAAAACCACATCTCTATTATATGTCTTTGGTAATGTCTAGAGTAAATAGCCATTTTGGGACCCAAAAGATTCAATTTTTATTTTTTAACAAAATAGAACTCAACATTTATTTTTGACAAAATAACTCCTAAAAAATATATTTCGTTTGACAAAGTGACCGAAACGTTTAATAATGTTTAATTTACCTAGTCAATTGTTAATTTTTTTAGGAAAATACTAATTTATCCTTATCTTCTCTTATAAAATTACAAATTTATTCACTCTTTCTCATCATTACCTACCACCATTCTTCCATCCTTCGCCCACATCATCGCACATCCTCCCCTTGCCCCCATCTCTGCTTCCACCACCACAATAACCAATCTCCAATTTTTCATTACATAAACCAAAATGAGTAAAATATTAACTTAATAACCACCAAGGTTTGTGAAGGATAAAATTAAAGAGATTACCCTAAAATGGGATTAAAATTTATTGTTGTTAAATGATGGGAATTCAACTTTATTCTAGTAGACTACTAATTTCAAGGTTTAATGGGTAATAACAAATTATTTAGTAATTGGAGCACTAAAACATAAGATTTAGTGCTATTTACAATAGATTAGGAGGGTGAGTTAAAACTCTTAATAGAATGATAATATTATTTATTAAAGGATTCCACCTATATGAATATAGGAGTGGTGCCGCTCTAATCGAGAATTTTACATATTTTATTCTTGTAAATATTCATGAAATTAGGATGAGCACAAGACATATAAGTACCTAAAATTATAGACTCTTGAACTTAGAGGGTATAAGTAATGTGTGTAATTTTTGGTAGTAGCATATGGAATATAGGTTTAATCGATTAGACACTTATTATTTTATTAGAACTTTAAAATTTATACTAAAAGAATATTTAATCTTAGTGACACGTTTTTTATACATATATTTGTATGACATTTAAATTTGTAAATAATGAGAGATTGAAAGGTATTTACAAATTTATAATATTATTATTAATATTTGTACTGGATGCCTCCGGTACGGGTTGAGAGATGGATCAAAAACTTGCAGGTTGAGGCGGATGCCGGATTATTTGACTGGAGTAATGGGGGTGGTACCTGCAAAGACACTCCGACGCTCAAGTCAGAATGGATCTAAGAGGTAGGAGGTGTGAGGAATGAATGAATACCTGGAGGGACCTGGGTCCTCTATTTATAGGTGATAGTAGCTATCTTATCTTATCTTGTTCGGCTAAGATAAGGGAGACGTTTGAATTCGAAAGTTGGTTAAGAGCTCTAGAGGGCCGGTCTTCGGGCCTTCTAAAAAGGCGAGGCGGGTCGGACTCGGATAACCGGTTTTGGGTTTGATCGCGGGTCATGGATCCATGGGCCGGATCTGTAACAGTTGTCCCCGCAGCGGGAGAGCGAGCAAGGTCGGTCTGTCGCTGGGAGGTGTGGTTTCTGACCATGAGCTAGGTCTTTAGTTCTTCTTGGATAGTCGTTTGACTCTTTTTTAGGGGAAGTCGGTGTGCCGGCTCTGATCTTGATGGTCGTGCCGAAGGTTCGTCTGGCCGTTTTGGTCCGACGCGACTCTTCCGTGTCCAATGCGCCTGTTGCGTTTTTCGAGGCGTGCTTTATTGGTTTCTTTTTCCAAGGGGGCATTTAATGTGAGGGGACGTTTTTTAGGTGTTTTTCCTTTATTGCCTCTACGCACCTTTTTATTATTTAGGGCTATTTGCGTCTTTTTCTGCCCTTTTGAAACCGTTTTGGCTTTCCTCCTTACTTCCCTCGTTCATTTCACTTTTTTTTCGTTCTCTCTTCTGGAAAAACTCTTCTTCTCTCTGTGGCGTTTCTAGTGTTTCTTCGAGGTTGAATTTCTACTTCTCAGCTTTTTCCAGGCTCGTTTTCTGCATTATTAGGTTGGTATGCCTCCGTTCTTTCTTGTTTTGTTTTTGTGATGTTTTGTTGTTCTGTATTTGCCATGCCATTTTCTTTCCGTGCTGCATTTTGTATTTTTTGGGTGGTAGTATTCGTGTTTTGAAGGGGCTGAGCACTGCCGTATTGGTTTGACAGTGGGCAGTAGGTTTTTGTCTTCCTTGCTTCTGCGTAGGGTTAGTAGGCTGATGGTGGTGCTCCTCCCTGTTTTAGGTATGCATCGGCGGAGGAGTGAGGGTGTGGGTACTCCGATAGCCCCTTCCAGGGGCGTCCCTGATCGCTATACTTGGGTGACTAGCGATGTGTGGGGTGTTCCATCACGGATGACGGAGGCCGATCTTCAAAGGCTCCGTGATCAGGGGGCGATTTGTGGTGGCGGCGACGTGGAGTGGCAGTATGAGCTTGCCCTCCCGGATGCCGATGAGCGTGTTTGCTATCTGAATCTCAATTCGCCCACTGTACCGGACTGGATGTGGGTTTACGAGTCGATGTTTACTCGGCTCGGCGTGCGACTCCCTTTTTCGCCGTTTGTTCAGGATTTGCGGAGTCGGTGTTCCGTGGCACCGTCTCAGCTTCACCCGAATAGCTGGGCCGCCGTTCGGTCTTTTGAGCTGGTGTGTCAGTACCTCGACCTTCCGCTTTCTGTTCCTATTTTTCTTTTTCTTTTCTTATGCACTCTTCCGACGAAGGAAGGGAAGCAAAAGAAAATGGTATATGTCGTTCCGGGCTCAGTCTCATCGTCGTATTTTTGGTTTGTTTGAGGATTCTTTTCACGGTTTCAAGAGAGAGTATTTTAAAGTGCTCCCTGTCCAGGGGCATCATCCATTTTGGCTGACGTCAGAGGGCGAGCGCCGGTTTCCGACCTATTGGAATTTCGGTGTCGGGCCGTCGGTTTTGACTAAGGTCACCTATGATGGTTTGTCTTCAGAGGATAAGGATATTGCTGGTGTCTTGTGGTATTTGTTCGGGGAGCGCCCGTTAAATCCTCGAGATGTCATGGGGGATCCTGTGGCCTGTCGGACGTATATTGGTGTGTGGCTATCTCTTTCTTTGTTTTTCCGATTTTGTAACTTGATGTTTTTCTTTGGGTTTTTCAGTTGAGATGGCTGGTGGTTTGACCTCTCTGGCACGGCTGAAGGCGGCGATGGATCGGGAGGAGGGGTCGTCGGCATCTTCTGCTACCCATGTCTCCAATTCTGCCGCAGATTCTCGGGCTGTTTCCCAGGAGGTAATTTCATCTGGGGTGAGGGCTGGTGCTCAGGCTTCTCCTGGTCCTGTGAACTCGCCTGAAGTTGTTGTGGTTACAGCTGCTGAGGCTTCTCGGAAGAGGAAGAGGCCTGAGGAGCCCAGTAGTGATACCTTGGGGGAGGAGGGTGCCGTTCCCACTGTGATGGACCGACGTTTTGATGCTTCAGGGTTCATAGATCAGTACTTGATGCCTGGCACAGAGCCGTTTTTTTATGATTGCGATGTCTCTTTTCAAGCTAAGTCGGTATATCGCGCCCTACTTTGCTCTGCTGTTATTGTCTGGAAGGCTGAGCCCGTGATGGCTCAGGTCAGTTTGTTGGACAAGAAGTTCCGTCCTTCGCAAGCTGAGGTGGCTAAGTTGAAAGAGCAGTTTGAAGCTGCCGAGGTAGCGAGAGAGAAGGCAGTGAAGTTTTCCGAGGAAGCTGGGGCGGAGATCCTCCGTCTTTCCGAAGTAGAGACTTCGCTTCTTTCTCAGGTGGGTGCGGAGCGGCAGCGGGTTTCCGACGCGGGTTCTCAGGCTGTCGTGCTTCTTGGCGAGCTGGAGGTTTTGAAGGCCGAAGTTTCCGCTCTGAAGAAGGAGAAGGTGGAGTTGTTGCCCGATGCGAAGGGTGCGATCGTGGCCACCGAGGAAACGATGAAGGCTCAAGCTTCGGTGTTGGCTCCGGGTGTGGACGTGTCTGCAATGGGGGCTTTCAAGACCGTCCGTGATGGCCGGATTGTTGACCTTGAGTAGTTTTATTTTTAGTTTGTTTTATTGTTGTTTTATTTTGGATATTTGGTAGGCCGTGGGCCGTGTATTTGATATGTTTTGAACTCTGGGTTGTGCCATCGTGGCCGCTTATAACTTGCTTTCCTTTGATGGTTTGTGTGGCCGTTCGGGCTTTTATGTTTTATTTTGAGCCGTTTATATGTTTAAGCCGTTGTGACTTAGGACCTTTAGTAGGCCGCTAGTGTTTGGAGATATCCGTTTGTTAGGCCCCGAGGGTGATCAGTTCTCGATTTTGTGGCTGTGTCTCTATTCCGTTTTGGTAGGTAGAAGGGGGAAGAGTAAAACATAGTGGAATTTTATTTGGGCCTCGTTAAAACCCTCCGTTATGGCGGGAAAGAGTACCCGTGCTTAGTACTTTATAAAAGTGGAAAACAAATGTAGTAAAGAAGGGAAATGAGTAAAATCTAAAATAAAATTAGCAAGACAAGGGAGGACCTGAGGTGGTCAATCTAAGTGTAGTAGCGCCGTAAGTTGGCGGCGTTCCATGTCCTCGGAATTTCGTCGCTGTTAAGTCGTTCGAGTTTGTATGCTCCCTTTCCAATTGTGGCTTTGATTCTGTATGGTCCTTCCCAATTGGGGTGAGTTTCCCTTTCCCTGGGGTCGGGGTTCCGATGTCATTTCACCGTAGGACGAGGTTGTCGGGTGCGAATTCTCATTTGATGACGCCGTGGTTATACCTTAAGCTGATTCTTTGTTTCAGGGCTAGCTCTCTTACATGGGCTATGCTTCTTTCTTCGTCGATGAGGTCTCGTTCTGCTTCCTCGTCGTTACCTCCGACCGTTTTCCTTGGGCTTGGGTCTCCTATCTCCACTGGGATGACGGTCTCCACACCGTATGTTAATCGGAAAGGGGTTTCCCCCGTGGTCGTTTGGGGGGTTGTTCGGTATGACTATAGGACCGATCCGAGTTCGTCGGCCCATAGTCTTTTGGCTTCGTCGAGCCGTTTCTTGAGTCCTTTGACGATTATTTTGTTTGCGGATTCTACCTGTCCGTTTGTTTGGGAGTGTTCCACCGAGCTAAAACGGTGGGATATACGTAGTCCTTCTAGGAATTCTCTGAATTTTCTGTTAGCGAATTGGGTTCCATTGTCTGAGATGACGACCTCGGGGATCCCGAATCGGGTGATGATCTGTTGCTAGAGGAATTTTCGACATTGGGCTGCTGTGATGGAGGCCAGGGGCTCGGCCTCGATCCACTTAGTGTAATAATCTATGGCGACGATGAGATATCGGAGTTGACCGGGTGCCATAGGAAAAGGTCCGATAAGGTCGATCCCCCAGGTGCCGAATGGCCGCTCTGCCGATATGATGCTGAGCTGGTGCGGGGCGGCCTGGTGGATATTGGCGTGCCTTTGGCATTTATTGCAGCTTTTTACTAACTGCATGGAGTCCCGGATAACCGTGGGCCAGAAGTAGCCAGCCCGGATGACTCTCTGGGCTAGGGTTTTACCTCCGATGTGGTGGCCGCAACAACCTTCATGGATTTCGCGAAGTATGTACTCCGTGTCCCCAGGTTCGATGCATTTGAGCAAGGGTTGCGAGAATCCGCGTTTGTATAGTTGTCCTGCGACAACTGTGTAGTTGGCGGCTTCCCTTTTTGTCCGTCTTTCCTCTTTGGGGTCTTCTGGTAGTGTTCCGTCGAGGAGGTATTGTAGGATAGGGTAAGTCCATGATCCTCGGCTGGAGAGTGTCAGGTAAGCGTTAGTTGTTGTCGATATGGACGGTGACTTAACGACTTCCTGAATTAGCGATTTGTTGCCGTGTCCTAGTTTGGTGCTGGCTAACTTGGAGAGGAGATCTGCTCTGACATTTCGTTCTCTGGGAACGTGCTATATGGTTACGCGATTGAACCCTTTTTTCAGTTTGTTTACCTTGGCGAGGTATTGTTGGAGTAAGGGGTCTCGCGTTTGGTAGTCTCCGTTGATTTGGGAACTGACTACTTGTGAATCGGTGTTTACTTCCAGGACTTTTGCTCCGACGTCTTTGGCTAGGGCTAGGCCTGCTAGGAGAGCCTCATATTCTGCTTGATTATTCGATACTGGGAACTCGTACCGTACTGACTGTTCGATTATGACCCCATTTTGACTTTCGAGTATGACTCCGGCACCTCCGAAAGTGATGTTTGACGAGCCGTCGACGTGTAGCTTCCATGACTCGGGGGTGGGGTTTTCCGGCGTCATCTCGGCAATAAAATCGGCCATGGCTTGTGCTTTGATTGTATTTTGGGGTTCAAACTTGATCTGGAACTGAGACAGTTCGATGGACCATGCTAGCATTCTTCCCACTAGGTCGGGTTTTTGTAGTACCTGTTTAACCGCTTGGTCGGTTCGAACCGTCACGGGGTGGGCCTGAAAATATTGTCGTAGGCGTCGGGAGGCCGTGAGGAGCGCAAAGGCTAACTTTTCTAGTCGTGAGTAGCGAGTTTCCGTGTCTTGTAGGACTTTGCTTATGAAGTATATGGGTTTTTGTTCTTTTTTCTCATTTTCGCGGATGAGTGCTGCTGCGAGTGCTTCTTCCGTTATGGAGAGGTATAGGTAGAGGGTCTCCCCTGTTTGTGGTTTGGCGAGGACTGGTGGTTCCGCTAGGACTCTTTTGAAGTGTTGGAAAGCCTCTTCGCATGTTGCTTCCCATTTGAAGGGGGCTCCTTTCTTCATCAGTTTGAAGAAGGGGGTTGCTTTTTGTGCCGATGCTCCGAGGAAGCGGGATAGTGCGGTGAGCCGGCCGGTGAGCTTTTGGATGTCGTTAAGGTTTTTTGGGCTTGTCATTTCGAGGACGGCACGACATTTCTCTGGGTTAGCTTCGACTCTGCGTTGCGTGATCGTAAAGCTGAGGAACTTTCCTGCCTCCATTCCGAAAGCGCATTTTGTTGGGTTGAGTCGCATTTGATGCTTTCGTAGGGTGTTCATTATGAGTGTGAGGTCGCTAATGAGTTGTTCGCCGGATTCGGTCTTGGCGAGCATGTCGTCCATGTAGACTTCTAGTTTGGTTCTGGAAAGGTTCTGAAATATCTTGTTGACAAGCCTTTGGTAGGTAGCTCCGGCGTTCTTCAGGTCGAAGGGCATGACTGTGTAGCAGTACGTCCCGTTGGGGGTGATGAACGCTGTTTTCTCCTCATCCGGTTGGTGCATAGGTATTTGGTTATAGCCGGAGTATGCGTCCATAAAGTTGAGGTATCGATGACTGGATGCGGCGTCTACCAATCCGTCGATGTTTGGCAGGGGAAAGGCGTCTTTTGGACAAGCTCTGTTGAGGTCCGTGTAGTCGACGCACATTCGCCATTTCCCATTGGACTTCTTTACTAGTACAAATTTGCCAACCATGTCGTGTAGGGTAGTTCCCTGATGAAGTTTGCTTCGAGAAGGGCTTTTACTTGTCTTTTGACCTCGGCTGCTCGGTCTGGGGACATTTTTCTTCTCCTTTGTGCCACTGGTTTGGCTTTGGGGTCTACGGCTAGCCAGTGGGACATTAGATCTGGGTCTACTCTGGGCATGTCGGCTGGTGTGAAAGCGAACAGGTCTCTATTTTGTTTTAGGAATCGGGAAAGATCCTCTTTAAGGTCGTACGGGAGGTTCCTGTTGATGAAAGTGTATTCGTCTTTGGTATGCCCTACTTGTAGTTTTTCCATGTCGCCTTCTGGTTCTGGCCTAGGCTGGCCCTCTTGTCGGGCATCCAGGTCGGCTAGGAATATCCCAGCCGCATCGCGAGACTTCTTCCGTAAAGCTAGGCTGGTGTTGTCGCATTCTGCTGCGACTTCCCGGTCTCCGTGGATAGTACCGATGGAGCCATCTTCCGTTATGAATTTCATAAGGAGGTATTTGGTAAAGATGATGGCAGAGAAGTCGTTGATTGTTTTCCTTCCGAGGATGACGTTGTAGGCGGTGGAGTCTTTTAGGACCACAAATTCAGATAGAATTGTCTTCTTTTGGTTGCTTGTCCCTATGGTGAGAGGGAGGGTGATGGAACCGTCTGGTTTGAGGAAGTTGTCTCCCAGTCCTGTGACGCCGTTGCGGTATGTTTGGAGGTTGTCGTTGCGGAGCCCGAGTTTGTTGAAGGCTCCTCGGAAGAGGATGTTAGAGTCAGCGCCGGTGTCCACCAGTATTCTTCGAACTAGTCCTGTTCCGATTCTTGCCGAGATGACGAAAGGTGCGTCTTCCGCCGAGGTGCCATTCTGGCAGTCCTCGGGTAGGAAGGTTACCGTTTGGTCAGCAGTGGCGGTTGGTGTTTGGTTTCTGACGGCAAGGACTTTGAGGTCCTTTTTTAGTGTCGATTTTGACTTGCCTGCGACGTCTTTGCCTGTGATAACGTTTACTATTATAGTCGAGTCGTCTTCTGGGCTTTCCCTGGTGGGTTGTTTTTGCGTTCTCGGGTTACGTCCTTCTCTTTCTGACAACCTGTCTCTTTTCGCGCGTTTTGGTTCTCTGATGATTTTGAAGAACTCTGGGAGCTTGCCTTCTCTTATTGCTTGTTCGAGGGCGTCTTTAAGGTCGAAATAGTCTTGTGTTCTGTGCCCGTAACCTCGGTGATAGTCGCAATAAAGGGTTTTGTTGCCGCCTGTTCTTTCTTTGAGTTGCCGGGCTTTTGGGATAATACCTCGATCCGCTATTTGGTGGTATATCTCGGTAATTGGGGCTGTTAGGGGTGTGTAATTAGAGAATTTTTCGATTCTGGGTGGTCGGTTTGTGCTTATTGGCTTAGGGTGGTCCCTCTGATTTTCTCTGGGTGGTGGGTTATGCCTGGCCGCCGAGTTTCTGTTTTGAGCATTGTTGTGTTGCCGTTTATTGGCAGCAACGACCTGGCTGACCTCCTCGTCATTGATGTAATCTCTGGCGACGTTCTGGATCACGTGCATGTTCCATACTGGTTTGGTGGTAAGGTGCTTGCGAAAATCTTCGTTCATGAGCCCGTTGGTTAAGCAGAGGCTTGCGACGGAATCCGTGAGTCCGTCGACCGTTAGGCATTCATCATTGAAGCGGTCAAGATATTTTCTTGTGGATTCGTCTTGTTTCTGCGTGACCCCTAGTAGGCTGATGGAGTGTTTGGCTTTGGTGATTCTGGTTGTAAATTGGGCCATGAACTTTCGTGAGATGTCGTGGAAGCTGGTTATGGATCCGTTAGGGAGGGCGTTGAACCACTTGATTGCCGGCCCAGCTAGGGTCACCGAAAAAGCTCTGCATCGGATTGCGTCGGTTGCGCCTTCTAGATTCATCCTGGCTTCGAAAGTCGTTAGGTGTTCCTGGGGATCTTTGGTTCCGTCATACTTCATGTCCGTGGGTTTATCGAAACCTTTGGGGAGTTTCGCTCTTAGGATCCTTTCCGTGAAGGGAGTAGCTCCCATTATCGTGTGCTCGTTTCTCGTGCGCTTGGTATCTCGGTGTCGTTGATCGTCATCCGTGTGGGAGGGATCGCGGGAGATGCTGCGGTCGTATCTTTTGCTGTGTCGTCGTTCTGGTGATCTGTCGTGTCTTTGGTCCCGCGAGGTGCTCTTATCATGCCTCTTGGCATGTCGCCGTTCTGGTGATCTGTCGTGGCGGGACCTGGATCTGGAGGTCGCGTGACTTCCGTTTCCGGTGTTGTGCTTTTTCTTGGTGGCAACCCGGCCTTCGAGTTCTTGTACTCGGTGGCAGAGTTCCTGGATTATTTGGGCTGACCTATCTTCGGGATTCTCGGGATGCCGCGTTTTTGTGACGACGGTGCCGTCTCCTTTGTCATGGATGGCGCTCGCTATCCTTCCGTGGGGTATGGCTTCCTGGTGTTCGGGGGTAGGATTTCGCGTTCTGGAGTCGTCTTGGTGGCTGATGGAATGCTCTTCAAATCCGTCCGCCATTCTGACTCAACCGGCGTTGGTCCCCACAGACGGCGCCAATGTACTGGATGCCTCCGGTACGGGTTGAGAGATGGATCGGAAACTTGCGGGTTGAGGCGGATGCCGGATTATTTGACTGGAGCAATGGGGGTGGTACCTGCAAAGACACTCCGACGCTCAAGTCAGAATGGATCTAAGAGGTAGGAGGTGTGAGGAATGAATGAATACCTGGAGGGATCTGGGTCCTCTATTTATAGGTGATGGTAGCTATCTTCCTCGCCCTTCTAGAAGGCCCGAAGACCGGCCCTCTAGAGTTCTTAACCAACTTTCGAATTCAAACGTCTCCCTTATCTTAGCCGAACAAGATAAGATAAGATAGCTACCATCACCTATAAATAGAGGACCCAAGTCCCTCCAGGTATTCATTCATTCCTCACACCTCCTACCTCTTAGATCCATTCTGACTTGAGCGTCGGAATGTCTTTGCAGGTACCACCCCCCATTGCTCCAGTCAAATAATCTGGCATCTGCCTCAATCCGCAAGTTCCCGATCCATCTCTCAACCCATACCAGAGGCATTCAGTACAATATTATTAATATTATGTTTAATAATAATGAAGTAATTAATGGTTATTAACCTTTTAGCATGGTACAAACAAATTGTATTGTTTTACAAAAACATGTCTTTTGAGTGTGTTTCATAAAGGAAACAACATATACACTGATAAGACATATTTGTTAAATGGAATTGTCTATGATAGGAAAAGTATTTTGAGGAGCTTAAAAGACCAATTTAAAATAGGTGTTTGTTATAGTGCCTAAAAAGTATTGCCTAATTACTAAAATAGATAAAATAATTAATTTTAAATTTAAAAGTATAAAAGTTAAAATTTTTTAAATATTTTAAAGTTACTATAAAAAGTAATTTAGGAAAAAGTTAGGCACCAAACAAAAGACACCATAGAATTGGCCTTTAAAATATTCCATTTATGTGATTGTTATTCATTCCTTATCCAACTATTAAAATTTGCTTAAATGGTTTATGAAAATGTCAAATTAAAATTCTACTCCAATTCTAAATGTTTCACTAGTGATCCTTTCTCATGTTCTGAACCTACTTTTTTTTTTCATGGTCATCTCTCTCATGTGCTCACCAACAATGGTAGATACCAATCAAACCTTATGCTATGAAAAATAAATAAATTCAGATATGCAGATATGCCTATGTTGCATTATGAGTTATATGTTACAGTATATTTGTGCTCTCCCCACTCCCCCTTTCCCTCCCTTTCTTTTTAATAATTTTTAAAATTGTTTAATGAAATTGGATTATTATTATTATTATTGAAGAGTTTTAAATAAAGAATTCATGAGATTTGAGGAGAAAATTTTAAATTTTAAATTAAAGATTAGAGATTCATTCCATTCAAAATCTCTTAATTCAGAACTACAATTATATATTGACATTTTAACTTATTTGCTCTCTACCTAAGGTAGAAGAAGGAGAAAAAGAGAATGGCGTTAAGGAAAGAGTAACTAAAAAAACAGAAGAAAAAATTGTTAGCCGACTCAGGAAAGAACAATTCGTCGGTGAATATGAAGTCGGGGGTCTACAACAGCAGTAGAGAAATTGAAGGTGCCGTTTTCTGTACAGTCCAATAGAGAGGGGATTTTTTATTGTGAATGAGATTTTTTATTTTAATAAATAAATTAATCATAATAATTACTGAAATAAATAATTTAAAAAATATTTATCGAAATAAATATTTTTTTTATTTTATTTACACTGTAAACGAGATAATTTTATACGTATCTTGTTTATAATATACACTGTAAACGAGATAGATGTATTTATAAATATAAAGATATATTTTCTGAAAATAATAAAAAATATTAATAATATCAATAATTCAAATTTTTAGCATGCAATTAGTATTTAAAAAGGTTGGTAGAAGAGATTAAAATAGATATATTTGATCAATTAGTATTTAAAAAGAGTACATAAAAAATTTTAGATTAAATTATAGATTCAATTGGATTAATTTAAATTTGAAAAATTAAAAACTCGTACGTGTTCAAGTTATACGATGAGAATAAATACAGTAATTGTGCCCACTCTTAAAAATCAAAAGATGGAGAGCATGAAGTAGATAGATAAATAAAATAGAAAAAAAAGGGAGATAACCATTTTAATTGTGTGTTAGGGGGATAAATAAAATAGAAGAAGAGTGGGAGATAGCCGTTTGTCAATTGTTAGAAGAGGTTGATGGGGATAAATAAAACAAAAGAAGAGTGAGAGATAACCGTTTCAATTCTCTTCTCATTTTTTTTCTGTTTTATTTAGCGTGCACCAACTTCATGCTTCCCACAAACTTTTTTAAGTACTACTTGTTAATAATGGTATTTTAATAATCGTATTTTAATCGTGTTAACAGTATTCTATTTTTAAAACGTCCATATTTTCTATTATATAAAACCGTTCATCTTTCCTATTATTTGAAATGTTTCATTTTTAAGAGTTTGGGCCAATTTAAATTATTAATATTTTTTATTAATTTTAAAAAATATATTTTTATATTTACAAATACATATATCTCGTTTACACTATAAATGACATATGGGTAAAATTATCTCATTTACAGTGTAAACGAGATATGAGAGGCTGACATATTTTTGTAATAATTTTTAAAATTATTTATTTCAGTAATTATTGAATATATTTAAATAAAAAATTCAATTTTTTATTATGTTTGTAAAAACAAAGAAAATACCTTCTTCATTTCATCAATAATTTGTGTTATATTTTATTTCGTTTATAATTATAAGATATTTTGATAAAAAATATATTATGTGTTTATTCTGTTTGAATTCATATACATGTTTTTACTAACCGCATAACGTTGAATGACAAAAATATATATGTTTTGTTAACTAAATATACAAAATATTAATAATATATCTTTTGTTATAAAATAAAAATAAAGGCCAAATATAAATTTATATGCAACAAGCTCAAATATAAATAAATTATTTTTGAATTATTAAAGTTTTTTATGACCCAACATTCACTCAACCTATTAAATCAAACATTAATATTTAAAAAAAAAAATCAGTTATGATATTATTGGTCCAACCGAACCACAATATACTGGTTTGTAATTAGAGTAAATATTGGATCATATGTAAAATCATAGAAAACGTATATCTAAAATTAATTTGAGTTACACATTAAAAATATTTTTATTTGGTCCACCAAAATTCAAAAGATATTTTTTCCCACCAAAGATATTCTCTTATTAAATTTAGAACCCATTATAACCCTTTAATATTTTAATAGTTTTTGAAGGGAAAATGCATAAAATGAACAAGAATAGAAAAAAATGTCTAGCCGCCAAACTTTATGGTGTTCCTAAAAGAAAATTCACAATAAAAAAAAAAACAGGTTGGTCTATCTGCAATAGTTCAGTAAGAGTCAACAGTGTCCTATAAATTTCTAATAGGATATTTTAACTAACTTCCCATGTCAGTACAGGATAATAACTCAACCAATAAATTATAGGAAGGTTTTTTAATGCTCCAGTCCACTTTTCTGGTTCTTTGATGATCCAGGATGCAGTACCCTTGAGATATATTATTAAAAATGTTGAGGGTGCATATTTATTAGGATTATTATGGTGTAGAATCATAGAAAAAGGGTACAAATTGTTCCCAAAACATATTGAAAAGGTGACAAGCAAAACTTACAGGAGTTTATTGAGATTGGGGGCAGCTGTGGTGTGTTGTTAAATTATTGAGCCGCAGCTATTAAGCCAGCGCGGTAGCGGAGTCGTAGCATGGAGTTGGTTTTTTTGTGGACTAACATGGGCCTGGTTGTTTATGTTGGATCGGGTCAGTTTTAAAAACCATGTCCCACCCCCATTTGATTACCTGAATATCATTAGTCGTAACCTAGCACAGCCATCGTAGATGAAACTAGAAACCCCGCTCTCTAAATGCGAAACCCAACCCCACGCAGTCCTCCCAGTGCCTCGCAAACCGTCGAAGTCGCGCGGAAGCAGCACCTCACAGCCACTCCCAGTCCCAGGAACCAACGTCCCCTAACCGCATGCGAGTCCCGTTGAAGAACCGCCTCCAAGCAGCGCCGGAGAGCCAAGAAGCAGCGTGGACCATCCCCTCCCAACAGTGGCATACCGGCGAACCGAACCCCTTCGACTCCAGATATGGAGACTCCAACTTAGGTATTAATTTGAACGATTTCTTTTCTTTGGTGTGTAATGCAGTGTAATTTTCTTTGAATTTCCTGGTAATTGTTATTGATATCATTGTTTTTGAATTTTTGCATTTCTTTGAATTTGTCATTTTATCTTGTTTCAAATAGCCGATTGATTGTCATTAACAGTGTTTGTAATTGAAACTTAATACCTCGCAGATCTAGTAGTTCCAGCTGCATGCATCATAGGGATAGATATGGGTTGCCCTTGTTGTTTGCTACCTAAGTGGTGGGGCCCATCTTCTCCCATTCAGGTTTGTGATATTTTTCTTTGTTGATGTCAAACTTCGTTTAAATTTGGTTAATCTGAAATCTGTTTGATAGAGGCTGAGAGAGATGCCTTCCGACAGATCTGAAAGTCGGTTGTATTAGGTGGATGAAATCCTGAGTGTTTATGTCATCGATTACCGATCGAGTGTGCAGTGTGGTGGGACAAATGTAGGAAGCACACCCAGACCTTGGAAAAACTGTAAGTATAACCACCTGTATTCGGAGATCCCGATGTTCTAATTTTGGTTATGAAAGAGGTTATTCGTTCGTTGAATTTATTTTATATAAATTTTTGGTTATAGAATACTGCCGGAATGTATGGGATGAGAGATCTGGATGCAAAACCAATATTGTTCTGCCATAGGCCATTCAGTTAGTGTGTATCAATTGGCGAGGTGAGTGATGTTGAAGTTTGTCCTTGTGTCATTTATATTTTTTAATCAGTTGATGATTGCCTTACAATTATTAAATAATTAATTAAGAAGGGGATTAGTGCTGGTAAATAAATTCACAAATAGTTGTTTGGTACCCGAAAATGGTGAATAAGTTGATGATTCGATTTGTTTCATGTTGCATCAGAAGTTGCTGGCTTTTTGGTTATGGTTTATTCTGCCAGTTAGAGATCAAAGAATTATTGTAATGTAATTTGAAAACTTGAATATTGTTGGACCTACCAGCTGGGGATGGAATAGAAGTAAAATGGAGGCAGAGAGAAGATTTTAGCGTTTGTTTGAATGAAGGTTGTTACAGAGTTGTATACTTACCGGAGTTAAAGCAAGATTATTTCGTTGTTTTTGAGTATAACGGGGAATTTAAATTTAAATTCCCGGTGATTCATTTGAGTGACTCCGATATTGATCAAGTTTGATAAGTTTCCATGAAGATGACCGCCGTATGGGAAATAATTTTCCTATTCATATGATGGTGATCAATATGGAAACCTCTGAAACTCGAGTAATCAATTTCGGAAGCAGTCGAACGAATCTCCGCGAATTTAAATTTGGATTCTCCTTTGTACTTAAATGCCACGAGAAACTCTTGCTTTAGTTCCGATAACTCTACAACTCTGTCTCAGCCTTCGTTCATTCAAACAGTATCATTTTTTTTCTTGCTCCATTTTACTTCTATTTCATCCCGGTTGGTAGCTCTAACAATATTTGTTTCCGCAGGCGATTCAAAAATTTCTGTTTTAAGTAATTCGATGCTACCTCGTGATGTTGGCAACACGGTCTATAATGATTGTTGTTAGCACGATATCCAATAGGAATGCAGGAAATTGAAACTGATATGATTTATAATCTCTTTTTCCATCGAATAATTACGCAATAGAAATAAAAAAATGCAGTAACTTTTTGTTAATGTGCACGTCTTTGTTGCTGACTTCCTGAGGACGAGGCCCACAAGGGGGGATAAGAAAAGGCTGCATGCGCACATTGGAACAGACGTGGAAGAATACAAAGGTTATGCCGACATGTACCTTGGTCTTTGGCTAGAAATCATGTTTTCGTCAAGAGGGAGGGACACGTGAAGCAATTTAAAGTGACCAAATTTCACAAACGGGAGACACATTCTGCGCAACATGAAAAGGGTATTTTTTTGGAGAGGTACATATATGTTGTTGACATCTTGTTTCAGTTTTGCTACCTTATAAATTTCAAAGCATGACATGCCGTACACGTGATTGTGTTTTTTGACTTTGCTGGCCACATGAGGCTGCATATATTCAGCATTTTTTCTTTGTTGGAAAGAAACTTATTGAATTTAACGTTACTCTACATTTCTTTACATTGTGTATCTTGTTGTGGCGCAATTTTTTGTTCTGTTCTTCTATGTTATTTGCACTGAAAGCTTTATTAGCATAAGACTAATGTTGCATCTTTCTGCATTGTTTTGGCTTGGTTCTTCAGTTTTAGTATGTAACATAGGTTCGGTGGTTTCTGTTGTTTTACATTGTTGGAAGGTGCAAGTTCGGTTCTTTCCATTTTGCTATGGAAAACAAAACATGGGTTTTGTGTTTTGTTTAGTGGAAGGAAAAGACACGGTTTGCTCTCTTGGCTGGAACCCATGTTTGTCTTCTAAGCTTATCCGGTTCAGGTATGCTTCTGTTTTATTCTTGTTTTTGTTTGTTGTTTTTCCCATTGTTCTGACACTGTTTCTTCTTCCCTTGTATTGAAATTTTAAATATTTTTTTGAATCATTTAAAGAGGCTCGCTTTACTTTCTATTGTCCCTTTAAATACTTTTGTTCTTATTTGATGAAGAAAATAGAAAAGACGATGAACCACTTTAGCTGTTTTGTACTTTGTTTTTGCCAACTTTATGTTCTGTATTGTTCTTTTCGGTTGATATTTTTTTAGATTTCCAAAATTGACTTAAATTTTAACACTTTCAACTCAAATGTGTCACTTGCATGATAGGTGGTTGCTGAAAGAAGTTCTCCAATTCATCACAGAATGTTGAATCTATAAAAGAAATGTCTGTTTCCTATAAATGTAACAACCGGGTTGTACAGAATTTATATGTATTTAGACTTCGATTCAAGGAAGAAATACAGTCTCAATCGGATGCATGAATGTGAATAATCTGACCATCATTGAAGTGCACTAGTATTTTAACTTGGACAATTCATCTCATGCCATTCCTTTTCCTCATGTCCATTTCATCAAGTCTCGTTTTCTACTTCCTAGTAGGGCTGAGAGATGAATTAAACTTCTTAATGTACTTTGTTCTATACATTTTCATGTCTCTTTTAGCAAGTGAAGCAATTATGTTTGTCACGGAAGTTGTTTATCGTTTTGCTGTGTTCATTTTATTACGCAGATAATAATCTCTGCTTATCAGTTGTAGGTGTTAGAGAGTCGGTACAGAATTTAGTAGTTTTTTTGGCTTACTTGCATCGTTGCATTGTACAATGAAATTATTTTTTATGCATTTTGCATTTCCTATATCAGTTTTCAGTTTATAATGAATTTTTGTAGCTGTATGTGTTTCGTCAAATTATTATCATTAATTAAATGTGTGTCATTCTCAATCCCTAAAGGAAGCAGATCTTAAGATTCCTGTGGTTTTTTCTTGTGACTTACATTGGGGAAGTTATTTTGTTTAGGGTAAAAACAAATGTTTTTTTTTACAAAACGTGTATGACGTTTTGTCTTTTTATAATAAAAAAATATTTATTATTCAAAAACGACGTTTTGTCTTTTTATATTTTAAAAAAATATTTGTTTTACAAAACCTCAGTAACGTTATGTACTATCATAACAGGAATGTAAAATATCAAAATGAACAAAAATTATCGCATTTCACATTAAAATTGTCTATATCTAAAAATCTTAGCATGTATGTACCGTATGTGTTCAGATGTCGTAAACAGAGGAGGAGGGTAAATGGATTAACGGATTAAAGTGCTAAAATCACGTATGAATAATTATACTTCGCTGAGTTAATAACAGTTATGCTGGAATAATAAGCTGATGTTATGCGTGAAGTGAACATTAGACTAATTAATACAATAGAATATACGTTAAAAGTAAACAACGAAAGACAGTAAAAAGTAAGACTGCTACAAAGCAGGTAACACATGGTGGTAGGTGCTGTTATAACTAAGGTTAAGAGGAGCCTACTTCCTAACCAGAGTTAAGTATAGGATGAAGATGGTAACGAAGATAAATAGGATACACGGGTAGGGATTTTGTTGCCGGCGCCTCTGGTTAGATCGGTTGGTTTGACGGACAGTTGAGTGGTTGTCCCCTCGTTCAATTTGACGTTGCTCCTGTATGCCTTCGTCGAAAGGGAGTAGTTGGTCAGGAATCGGTGATGGGTTGTGCCGAATGGATGTTGCATGAATATAATGCACTAGAGGACCATTGTTGGTGAGTTGAGTCTGTAATCGTCTGGCAGATAGGAATTGTTCGAACGCCATACGAGCTTCATCGAAGGTTTCGTAAGACTTATGGAGGTTGCCACTAAATTCGTTAACTTGGCTATGACAGGCTGGCCAGGAACTATAGATACCAGGGACCCTCCCTAGGAAAACAACATAGTATTTCTTCTTGGCACGGACCATGTTGAGATTCCAAGGGAGAGTTGTGTTGAGTATGTTTAAGATGGGA
The DNA here is from genome assembly GCF_059453495.1 of Arachis ipaensis. NCBI lineage: Eukaryota > Viridiplantae > Streptophyta > Magnoliopsida > Fabales > Fabaceae > Arachis > Arachis ipaensis. The sequence continues at coordinate 144,999,523 of NC_142440.1, forward strand.
TGTTGGTTTTGGTGGTTTTTAAAGGCAACGAGGGTGGCTCCTGTGATTTGAACAGGAAATTGAAATTGTGCAACTGTAATATTTCCAACGGTTGAAAATTTATCGAATGTGGGGCTCACATGTGTCGTTTTGCAAGGAGCATAAACTAGCCTAACTTTTGGTTTGATGAAGGACAGGGTTCCGGTTGAAATAAAATATTATTAAATAAAATATAAATTTCAATACTTAATTATAACAAATGAAATATAAAACAAGTATGTAATTCAATTGTATCGACTCATTTATTTAACGTTTAATATACAAGTTGTAATTAAATTGTATTACCTCATGGGAGGTTGACGAAGGCTTGCAGGTCGTAGTCTGCGCGACACTGGATGCAGGGGATATGAGCGGCCCCTCCGAAAGTATGGACGGAGTTTCGCTCTGCTGCACGTCTGCGATTGTCATACAGAAGAGGCATGTGGCCCCTGGTGGAGCACCTAGGTGAGGCACAGACGGTGTGTTGTTCTTCTATACGGGGCATTTGGACCTCACCTGGCCACGAGATTGTCAGAATTGAAAAGCACATTGCCTTACAATCAGCGAGTGAACCAGCCGCATCAAGCTCGCGATACAGTTCCAGCCCTTTTTGTTTTTTGTCGTTGTCGTCTGTGCGAAGCAGCAACGTCATGGTCAGTGCGTATTTGGCTGCTGCATGGCCTGTACTTGTTGCACTATTTAGCATCTGGAGGCCAACGTTTTCGTTACGTCTGATGAAGAGTTCCCGAAGTGCCTCCCGAAACAGAAGCTCTGGATGGCCAGCTACCATGCATCGATCAAAGAATCTCTTTGCCTCCGGGCTGAGGCACCACCACCACGGCGTGGCATGCGGTGGTGGGATGGAAACACTCCTGTTAACAATATCGGCCTCTCCCGCATCGCATGCAGCCTTACAGGTCATTCTGAGACTGCACAGGTCGCGAATGGAGTCTGACGCAACTTTAATGGTTATTGCTACCCAGATGTCGTTGGGAATGAAAGCGATATTTGAAAAATAGTCGATTGTCATTTTCAGTTTGTTCCTGTTGGTTCCTATTTCGATGGGAATGGGGATACATGTTTAGATTATAGGGTTTGGAGTGTGGCATAGGAGTGTAGCCTCAATATTTATAAGTCCACCGACCCTGTTGGAAACCTGAACTTGAGTGTAGCAGATACGTTCTCAGTAATGCATGCATAATATTAAACGTTAGAGTAAAGCATAACTATATTATGGTGATGAAAACTGAAAACTGTATGGGGAATGGTATTAATTATTGGAAAAGAATAGATGACCAAGAAGATTTTTCAACAATGTTCCCCTAGCACTCTCCTAATTAAATTTACTCTATTAATGTTATTATAATACATTGTTCAGACGTTGTTAAACAAAAGTTGTTACTTAGCTATACTTTTCTAGACCTGTAGTAGTATACATTATTCCACGTGCAGTCAGAAGAATGTTAAAGGTTCGGGCAGATACTTAGCCGTTTAATATATGAATAGTTAATAGTTAATTTTTTATGTAATCTGCATAGTTTAGGGTAGTTTAATATCATGGATATGAATTTTGTGTTTTTTAAATTTGTTTCGTGTATCACATAGAAAGGAGATAATGTGACGCGTTTAATGTGAAAATGAAAAAGTGTTGAACATATGGTGGAGGGTGGGAAAAACGGATAGGTGAGGTTAATGCATTTATTATCGAATTTAAAGTCCTGGGGAAGCGGTGTGACTGTCCAATGAGATAACTGTGTATACATAATTGGATTGGAGAATGTGATGAGGCATGTCGTATATAAATATAAATAAGTTTGATGTTTGAGATTACTTCGCTGAGGAATTTGTTAATAAGATTGAAGATTGTTACATCCTTTTGTGACTGAATCGCTGTTCATTGGGTTGGAACAATGTCGAGCCCCAGCGTTGGTGATGGAAGTGGTTCTTTCGGAGGAACTCACCCTGGCGCCCCTCTCCGTGACGACGGTAGGCAGTTTCACATTATCTTTTTTCCCAGTTATCCTTTACGTTTACTCATTGTTATTGTTTTTTCTGGTTTGAAAGTCTAGAGGTTGTCCCCACGGTGAATCCTGACCAGTTTGTCATTATGGAGGACCTTGAGCAGATGCTGCGTAGGGCATTTGACGCCCTTAAGACAGAGCCTCCAGTGTTTGAGCCCCGCGATTGCGTATACGTCCAGGGCGACCGCTACTATGGGTTTGTGGTGCATGTGGGGGGCCCAACGGACGGAGTCAACTTTGTGGCCTACAGCAGGTTCTCAGCCGACGAACGCCTGGCCAGGCAAGATGCCGCTTTATCATCCCTGCAAGCGGTTATTGGAGAGTCTGGGAAGGAGATCCTCGACTACAGTTACTACGTGGCTCAGAGTTGCAGGGAACGTCTTCTGGAGTTGGAGCGGATATCTAGTCTGTCCGTCGACTCCCGTGTCGCTGAACTGGAGGCTGAGAACGCTCGGCTTAGGGAGCGGCTGGCTTCTTGGGACACCTTGCACGGCCGTGGATAATGTTTCTTTGGTCTTGGGCTGACGGTTTACTGTTTCTGGGGTTTGGGGTTTGTTGGTTAGGGTTCATGGTTGACGGTTTTAGGGTTTGTGGTGAATGGTTTATTATGCATCTTTTTGGGTCGTGACTCTAACATTTATCTTCTTATTACGTTATTATATAATACTTACAATCTACTTCTTAATGCGTGGTTTACAAGGGTTGGCACAGAAAAAAAATTGAAAAATATCGTTACACACAGCTTCGAATATGATATATTATTTTCATTGCATAAATAGTCATGAAGCTAGGCGTTATTTTGTTCTAAATTACAGTGCATTGCATGCAATTGAAGTTAAATTTAAAGTCTTTCCACGTGTGGTTGAAAGTTTTTAGGAGATAGAAGTGTAACATTTAATACGGAGTAAATCGAAGAGCACACAAGTTTCTATCGTAACTGTGGTAGCCGAAAGGGTAGAAAGTGTTTGCTGGAAGGTTGTGAAAACGGATTATGGACATTAATGTATTGATTATGGAATTTAATTAAGTCCCTCGGGAACTGGTGTCATTAGGCAGTTCCAATTGGAATGGAGAGGGTGAGGACATGGTCGATGGGTCATGGTTCATGCGGTTTGGTGTTTGGTGTTTGGCGTTTATGTAGTCAAAAGACAATAATTTTTCTATTAGTACTTTTCTAAAGTTAGTAATAGGGTTGCTAATAACAAGAAAATTGGTTTAAAAAACTTCTCCACCTGACAGTCTTGTAAAGAGTTCATATGGAACATAAATTTTTTCACATTCTTGGTTAGGGATCACGGCTAAGCAGTGTTTAAAGAGAGGAAGACAGCTGTTGCAAAAAATTTTCGAAACTTCAGATAATGTCCCTGATTTATATTTAATAATGTAGAATGTGTTAGCATAATGAAAATGATTAGGTTTGTGGGCTTTCTTGTTATTTGATTTATAATTATTTTAAAAAGATGGATAGTATTGATAGTTGATATTTCGTATCCATGAAACAAATAAAGAAATAATGAATTTTTTTTGTTATAAAATCTTCGCAGCTATAATAATAATAATAATAATAATAATAATAATAATAATAATGATAATATTAATAATAATAATAGTACATTCAAAGTATGTTAATCTTGAACCTAGTTTTTTCGAAAATCTAAAATTTATTTTCTTTTTAATAAAAGAGTAATATTATTGTAATAAGAATAAAATATAACTATGATTTAAATTTTTAAAAACTAGCAATCGAAATAAATAATTTAAAATTAAATGTTTAAATTAGGTAAACAACCTTCAAAATTAAATATCGAACATCGTTAGAAAGTGTCTTTAAAATTTTAAAAAGTAACGGTTTAGCTAGATTACTTCAAATTTAAAAAATACCAACTTAACCAATTAACTTAAAATTTAAAAAAAACAAGCTAAAAAAATTGTTTATAATTTAAAAGAATAAACTGCAAATAACTCAAATTTAAAAAAATTACAACCTAAGCAAATAACGCAAATTAATATTAAGATTTTGTTGTCCATAAGTTTGCTAAAAAAAATTCGATGAGATAACAAAATTTATGACTGAAGTTATTTTATCTAAATAGTAAAAAACAATAAACATACAAACCAAATAAGTGTAATCAAACACATAAGTATTGCAAGTGTCAAAACTCAAAAAGTTAAATCTATATTGTAGGAAACTTAAGGATTCCAAAAATATGTGCATATCGGTACCTTGGTTTAAATCTATAGTAGTTATTACTTGAATTTAGTTTCTTAGATAATTATAATTTATTTGTCTTTTCTTTAAATAAAAGGTTAATTATTATATAATAAGAGTTAAATGTAGTTATAATTTAAAAATTTAAAAATTACCAACATAATTAAATAATTCATAAATAAGTTTTTGAATTAATTCAATAATATTACAAAATTAAATTCCTAATCTATAACAATATATAAAGCCAATACAGAGAGTTGACCATGACTTTGGTGTCCAATTTTTTTGGACTATATTAACCCTATAATAAACTATTTAATAAAGCAAATTATATGGACAAAACAGACATAAAATTTGTTTTGAAAAATCTAATAACTACCCACTAAAATGAAAACAGTGTTGTTACTTCTATTAACTTCCCACTTAAATGAAAACAGTTTTGTTACTTTTATAACCATAATAACACATCTTCCATTATCTCCATTCATTGCAGTTTGGAATTTACCTTTCTATATTTTTCTTGCTGTTCTGTTCTTCTCCTATCTTCAACACTCTCGCCTCCCTCATCTTCCATTGGATTCATCCATTGCAGTTGTAAATTTCTTTCAGTTACTACTTTTACGCATAACATTCACTTATATCTCTTCTTCTCTTTAGTTTACTTATCTAATCCATATTTTCAGTCATTTCTCTGCTTTTTTAGTTTTTTCCCAACTTTTGACGTATGATAACAGTACTGTATCTCCTTTTGTTTTTACCAATTTAATGTAAAAAGAAATATTTTTTTGTCTTATCAATTTGATGCAGAAAGAAAACAGTTTCTTTTTATTTGATATCAATTTTTATTTTTTTCATATGTCTGTGACTATAAATGATTGAATGAAAATTTTCATTCATATTTTGTCAATTTTTTTAATTGCTTTGCAATAATTTTTTTTTAATTTTCTAAAATATTGATTATGTAGAGTATTATGTTCGAATTTTAAAAATATAAATATTTACTTTGAAATTAAAGTAAATTATTAATTTTGTCTACCACAATATTATTTTTTATTGATTATTAGTTTGACAGATAACACAATAAATCTAGTAATATAAGAACTTTGTCAATTGGTTTTTCAAATAATTTGGCAACCTAAAACAAGAATTTTGTTAATTGATTTTATTAACTTCTTTTATATTTTTAATCTATTTTACATTAGATAATATTATTTTTTATTAATTATTAGATTGACATGTAACATTTAAATGTGGCAAGACAAGAACTATGTTAAATATTTTTTATTGTTTCAACCGTCATCATTATTTTTTTCTCCTTATTTTTCAATCTCAGGAGCCATGTAAGTTTTAATTTATTATTTTTTCTATATATATCTATAACAATATATAATGCCAATACATGGGGTTTGGTCTCCAATTTTCTATTTTCTATTTTAACCCTACTAACATAATTCAAAAATTTTGTACAGTTACTTATTTCTCTAACATATTTCACTAACAATTACAAAAACTCACGTATAACTTCTATTCAATTCTTTACTCCTACAATCTCTCTTTTTTATTATTTTTTTTGTGGTCACATATAAAATAAAATAAAAGAATAATTAGAAGCTAACAATTGTTTAACTAGTGATGATAAAATATTTTTCTTATAGATCTTATTATATTTTGAGGTATTCATTTAAATTATATTTTGTTTAATTTTAATTTTAGTCTTTGTTTGTATAGTGTTGTTTTGAGTATGTCTGTGAATACTGTACTCTGATGGTCTGTCCAACAGATTAGCCTCATTCTAATTATTTTATTAGAATTTTTGTTGTAATCATAAAAAATATATCTTTTTTATTTTTTTTATAATTTCATCCATTCCACTGCTTCTTTTTGGACCTCTTAATATGCTTTGTTATATTTCTCTTGCCGCCATTATTTTTTTACGTTCAACACTATCGATTACATCACATTCATCGTTACAAATTTCATTTAGATTTACTGCAGTTACTACATTCACGTATAACTTCCACCAATACTTTTTTCTCTATAATTTACTTACCCAATTAATATTTTCATCATTCTTTTTACCTTTTTAATTTGTCCCCACTATTTCACGTAGAAAGATAATGTTCTATATTTTTCTCTTACCAAGGAAGAACTAATTTTTTCATCTCATATGCATTCTTAATTTTTTTTTAAAATGTATGTACCTATCAATGAAGATAATTACTATGTTCAATATAAGATTAAAAAAATAATTTTTTATTTATTAGAATTGTGTATCTTCTAAAAGAGTGTTTTGAATATGAAAATAAATTTATAAATTTATTCTAAAGTAAATATGATTGAGAAAATAAGTAAATTTAATTTATAAATAACTAATTTATAAATAATATTAGTAAATCTTTATCTTGATTTTGTTACACATAATAACGTAATTTTTTTATTTTTTAATTTAAATTTATTTATTTTATACTTTTTTACATATATTAAATCACTAAAAATATTGTATTTTTTTATAATCTATTTTTTAATTATTAATATTAAATTCAAAATTTTAAAAACAAAAATATAAAAATATTTTTTTAACTCAATAGAAAAGCGGCTGAACAGCAGTGCCTGTTGAGCCGCTAGTAACGTAATAAAGCGTATTTCAAAATTCAAAAAAGTTGTTATATAAGAAAGTAATAATTTTTAATTGATAAATTACATTTTAAAAATCTGGGTGGCAACACCTAAATAAAGTTTTGTGGCCCATGAGGCACGAAACCGAATGGCTTCTAGAAGAAGACTTCATCGAATGCTAAAGGCACATTCTTCTAGGTACTGCAACTCTTAATACATTACTTCACTTAATGAATTAGATAAGATTCACCGTTGATATCCGCTGGATTCACACGCTATCCACTATGTACGGGTTCTTGTACCTCAGAATATCCCCATCTTCGTCTGTGTTGGTGCCCTGACGAACAAATGGCCGAAGAATACGCCAAAGGTGACGCCCTTAGGGTTATCAAAGCGGCAGGAGAGCCGTCGCGGCCCATGGTAGGTTAACGATTCCGCTTCTTTTGTTGCGATTATTTGTCACTCTACTCTCCGCATTTTGTTTTATCTCTTACGCCGACTCCTCATGTGCCCTTATATGCAGCGTTTGCCATTACCGAATGGGCTCCTCCCCAAAGGTAGCAACCATCTGTACGTCACGGTCGCCGATGGGTCAAACCATACTTACAAGATTGCATGCAGCCCTAGGGGGTGGAAAGAGATCACTCTCAGCAGGGGATGGCAAAGGTTCTATCATGAATACAAGCTACAACCATCTAACATTCTGCTGTTCAAGCACAAGGCCAGAGACGACTTCAGCTTCGCATATTTCAGTCACCGGGTGTGGAAAGGACGTATGATACGTCCGGTGATGACTCGGGCGACGTCACACCCCCCAAAGTGCCAAGGAAACGTACACCCGCTACTCAAGCGCCTCGGCGTCGAATGGGGTGTATCAATGCCCCTAGGAGCGCAGCTGCAGCTGAGGTGGAGCAGACATTTCAGTCCGAGCACCCCTTCTTTATCATGCACATCACAAAAAGGCTCTTGGGCATCCACTTCCTGGTAATGGGTTTCCCCCTCCACGATATATACACCTGTTTCTTTGTCGAACTTTGGGGACCACAATATCTGTTTTGTTCCCCTGCTGTTCCCTCTATTGAGAGTTATCTAGCGGCCTACCTGGTCTGCATCAACTGTGCTTCTTTCGCTGGTACTTACTTTGTTTGCCAATGTGCCATTCTACGTGGGCCATATGTTGTGTCTTGTGCTGTTGCTTAGTTGTTAATGGTTGGCTATCTGCTGGAGCAGTTTAAGACTTCAAATTCATTACGGATATTTGCTGGCAATGTCTGTTGTTGTTAAATACTTATATTCATTACAGAAATATGTTGGTAATGTATTTGTTGTTAAAATCTTAAATTGCATTGTTTAGGGAAAGAAGCAGCGTAATGCATACTAATTGTTCATAATGCCATCATCAGTAGTAGTCGTTTCATTCTGTTTGACTTCATGCACATTGCAATGTTGTGACAAATCCCCTTAACTCCGTATCATTCTCCATTTTGGTCTGCCCAGCCAAATGTGCCGCACTTTAGAGACGACGTCAACGATGATGTCATGGTCACTCTGAGATCGGGGGAGATCTCCGTCCGGGCCGTCTACAGAAGATACGTTGGCCAAAGAAGGCACAATTGTGGCAGCATTAGCCAAGAGTGGGCGGAATTCTTGAGCAAGTGCAACATAACTGTGCCCAAGCAGGCCGTGTTTGAGATCTCCAGTACCCAGCCAGACGTGGAGCTGTTGGTCCAATTTGTTGATTTTGAATGAATCCAACTGGGTTGAATAACATGCTGACTATGTTATTTTGGATTGCCTATTTCGATTTATCAAAAACTTTATGTGCTGTGTTGTGAATGCTGATGTGTTGCAACAGCTACACTTAACTCATTTTGTTCATGATCCAATGTTCTGTCCGTTAACTAAGTAGTCCTGACACAATCTATGTTCCTTAGATTAGTTTACAATTTCAATTCGCACAGCACCATTGGTTACTCTCTACAGTTATTTGCCTTTTCAATTCACACAGCACCATGCATGGTCTCCAGACTTATTGAATTTAACCTTATTCTCCTTTTCCTTAGATTGTGTACATTGTTGCTGCGCATTTTTTTTGTTCTGTTCTGTTATGTTATTTTGCACTGCAACCTTTATTAGCGTTACAGGAATGTTGCATCTTTCTGCATTGTGATGGCTTGGTCCTTCACTTTTAGTATGCAACATAGGTAAAAGAGGAATCTTTTCATCTTTCTCAGTGGGAATTTGTTCTTTTGCATTCCTGGAAGGTGCAACTACGGTTATTTCTTGTGATTCTGTCACCATTTTTGCACTGGAAAATAGAACATGTGTTTTGTGATTTGTTTACTAGAAGGAAAACAGATGGTTTGCTCAGTTGGCTGGAAGCCATGTTTCTCTTCAAATATTTATTGTTTATCGTTTTGCTGATTTCATTTTATTATGCAGAAAATCATCTCTGCTTGTTAGTTGTAGGTGTCAAAGAGTGGGTTCAGAATTGAGTAGTTGAGAAGGCATACATGCATCGTTGCATTGAGTTGTTTATTGATAGATAATCAAACATCGCCAAAATTATGTTCTTTTTGCAACCCAAAACTGCAATGTACGAGTAATTAATAAGATTTTAAGCGGAAACAAAAAATATACCGGTATATAATGGTTCACAGCATGGTCGTATCACTATTTAAGCTAACGAAATTATTATCTAATTAACCATCTATTTTAGCTGTTTCCCAGTCTCATTTCATCAGGACATAGATGATATGTAATGAGAAACAAAATATTTCCAGCAAAAAGTATTTTCAAAGTAACCACCGCTATGAGCTGTTTCCCAGTCTCATTTCATCAGGACAACTTAAGATGTATAATGAGACACAAAATACTTCAAACATAACATTGACCTTCTCTACTAGGACCAAGTCAAAGATACTCGAAAATTACAAATACCAGAGAACCATACTAAGTAGCAACAACGAAACGTGTAGGTCTGGGTAGTTGCCATGATTTTAAGTTCAATCTACGGGGTAATGCATTCAAGGCTATTGTCGCAGATAGATTCCAGCATGTGAATCTTAGACTCCAGCCTCGTTATCTCGTCCTGAAGATGCGCATTTTCCCTCTGCAAAGACTTAGCAAGAAGGTAGTTGAAGTCTCTGATCTCATTATCAGTGTTTGCCAAAAGGACCCGCAACATGCTGAACGCAGCGTCCTCCCGCGCGTCATCCTCCAGGAACGTGTACCGACCCTTTGCCCAGATGTCTGGTCCAAAGGGGTTTCCAGGGATTATAACATTGAATGCATATATGGGTCCGAGATGGCGGTGGAATTTTTCCTCACGGAAGAAACAAGGGTTGGGTATTTTAGCGTCGTAGCAATACATCAATAGCCAGAGCTCCATGCTGTTGCTAAGGGTGAAGTGATGCGACGCACACTCATCTGCTGGAATCAATGGTGCTCCTGGAAATGAAAACAAAACACGATGAACCTAAGGTAGTGTTTGGTCTCTCATAAATCTATGTGAACGTTATTACTAAGGTGTTAAATGGTAAATATGGATACATTCATGGAAAGGTATATCAGAAATTTACCACCAACAACAGATGCAACGCGTCCGTTGAAAGTTGGGATCGTTCGGGGTGGCCGCGGCGGCGATTCCGCTGTGCCTGTCTCCGCCATAATGTCCAAGGTGGCCTCTTTGTCCGCCCGTAGCATTTCCATCCTTGCTTCATAGGCGTGAATTGCGAGGACATAACTATTGAACCCGGTGTACTCCGGTTCGGGGTGGTTGACGATCTGCCTGTTGGCTTCTTCAAAGGAGACGTATACCCCCGTGTTGTGTCCCTTCGTTACAACAAAAAATGTGAACTGCTGCATGCTCCGATCCATTGGGGCCGGACAAGCGTAGCTCAGTTAGTATTTCTGGGGTATTGGGGATAGGATGATGTAGGGAATGAAATTTTGAGCGGTTTTGCTACCGTCCCACTCGGCACAAATAATGGCTTTGTATGGTTAACGAGACTTCCTGGGGAAGCTTTAAAAGTGATATTTTCGATAACAACACCCAAAAAAACATGAAGACAGCGTAATGTCTCTTCAATCACGTCACATCAAATTTTTTGGGTTGAATGATAGGTCTGCCGTTATTCGACAAACTTGCCCTTTCCGGACCATCTAAGATTAGGCAAGGATATACGTGTGTACACACGCAGTTTGCTTGCAAAGCCATGAGCATTGGTGGCCCACGGACTCCAGCTAGGGGGGAGGGATGTGGGTTCAAGTCCCGTTAATGGAAAGACGTCAGGATCCACTTCATCATTGGTAATATAAGGATGTGACATGAGGAGATCGTACTCGTGTGTCCAGTTGAACACGTCTACTGTAAAACCTTTGACCAACGATTTTTCCCATTACATAATGAATACCAGGGTGAAAGCATGTTGGTGTCAAAGCGAATTTTGTCATAGGAGTTGTTTGTTATAGAAATTTTTATAGCCTTTACTCTTAAGACATTGCCGATTTAAATTTATTTTTAGTGAGACTACTAGGAGGGTTTAGTGTAATTGAATTGAATCAGAATTTATCTTCATTACTATAATGTAAGCAAATTTGAAGTGTTACCACTTGAACACATACACCACCACCAAAATGGGGTTTAGCCACCAAATTTTAACAACAAATATTGAATCGTAATAAAAATAAATAAGTGTGTCTTCTATTTACTATGAAACATTGTTACAGTGGCTAAAATTTAATCTTTTGCCACAAACAATGTTTCGTAGCTGTACTTCCTGCTTACATTAACGTGTCATGGCTATTCTATCTTGAATAAATTAATTTTTTAAATAAATTTATCAATGTCTAGTATTATTTTTTTAAATAGTCTGACATTAACACATATTCATAAAATTAAATCTAAAAATATAAAAAATAAATTTAGATAACGTAAAAAATTATAAAAATAAAGATAATATTCTAATAATTGAGTTAATTTAGCTAAAATAATATAATTTAAATAAATAATAAAAATTTCAATAATTTTTTAGAATAAATTTCTTTTCAGTTTTTATTAAAAATAAATTATTTTTTCCAGTTTTTAAGTATAAAATTATTTTTCAGTTTTTATTAAAAAATTCAATAACTCATCAACTATCAACTGCATGAAATCAGAGATTGTGAAGGTTATTTACTTCTATTAGATTGGTTTTTTGGTTATTTATTGTTATTATAATAAAAATTAAAGATAAAAATATTACAGACTCAAAATTTAAATTTAAATTTAAATTTTTTAATCATATTTGACCATTAAAAAATAAATAAATAATTATTGTATCAAAAATAAAATCATTTAAAGTGTATTTAGTAGTAAACAGTGCAATAGAAAAAAAAATTTTAAGATTAAAGAAATTTAAAAGACGATCTTAACAACAATGACCAAAATGAATTTTTTGATATTTAAAATTTTAATGTGCACTTAGAATTCTAAGGTAGCTTTTGGCGGAAAGTTAAAGTAATCACGGACAATATAACTTCCCATCATTCACGTTGTTCTTTAACTCATACTTTTCTGCAGTACTTGAAAGTACTTTCTTTAACCACACTATATGAACTTTATTATATAATATGGTATCCTCCAAACTCAAAATACTGATTTTTTTTCTTTCTTCATTGTTGTGTTATTGATTTTTTAAACTGATTTTTCTTCAAGAGAAGCCCTTTGAGCAGAACTACGGTAACCACATAATATCAACAACAATGAAGAATTTGCAGAAGGTTTAGACGAAATAGTTCAAAATCAACTGTACCTATCAAAGAAGATTATAATGCCCCTTTAGTTGTGAATGTCAAAGGTATATGAATTTTCAATTTTTACCGCGTGGTTTTTTTAGTTCTAATATATAGTTTATTTCTTTTATTCAATTTTGTATTCAGTTGTGAACACTTCTACGGGAGAAATCAGAACTGGTAAAAGGACGGCAAATCAAGTTTGACATTTGAAAAAATGATGAAGAATATTTAAAAAGTTTTTTGTTTTGTTGTTAGTGTTATATATATAAATATAATTTTAATTTAATAAAATTATTTAATTATAATAAATTAGCACAAATTAGCCACGGATTGTATGTGAAAAATCGACTGAGTTAGCCAAGAAAATAGTGTGATTAAATAACCCAACGTTAGCCACACAAAAAACTGTGGTTGAAAAACCCGACCTGCACACATTATTATTATCGGATGAAGTGTGGTAGAATGATATATTATTTTATGTGATTATTCTTATTCAGCCACGGCATTATGCGTGGACAATGACACACAAATTGTGGCTCTTTGAAGGTCTCCACGATGTCCAAAACTGTGGCTAATAACACTAAACAACGCCAAATAAATTATACTCAACACTAAACAATGCCAAATGTAAACATAATAATAGCAATTTGTTGTTGTCCAATAGAAAAATGATATATATGTTAAAATTTCTGGGTCGTTTGGGCAACGATATGATATGGTTACCCTGTTGGTCCGGACCTGATTAGGCCCCATTAAGGTTCAAATATGAGCATACTCCGACCCCACTCACATCCCCATTGAACTCCTTAGTCGGGAATCGAGTTTCTTTTCAATGGTGTTGCTCCCGTAGTTCTCGGGACCGAATCGGTTTTCGAACCGGTCAGATAACTGGGTTACTGGGTAACTGATTCAACCAGTTATGTTATGTAATATATCGACTGATTAGCATATAGAATTACAAGTGAATACCCCCAGCTTGGTGGCGTTGCTTGTTCGAACCTCCCAAGGAGAGTTGGGTTCCACAACCCCTGAATTCATTTGTTGGATATTGGGAGAACCACAGGACCGGCCGGTTTCATCCGATTTGTATCTCAGTTTTGAGCGGTTTGAATAATTCTTCTATTAAAAGCTCGAACCGAATCAGCCAGACCAAAGGGTCGGTGTTTTATGGCCGAATTGGCTGGGCCGGTCCAGTCATAACAAATATGGTTATAGTTAAACCTTCTCCGTTATCGATGTATCTTTAGTTAACAGTAATTTATGAAGCAATCATATCTAGACGGAAGAATTTAAGCTGTTCTATTGAAATTAACAGTAATTTATGAAGCAATCATATCTAGATGGAAAAATTTAAGCTGTTCTATTGAAATTATCGGAGGTTCATGCATAGAATTGGCACATTAATTTCAGTTTACATAATTTAGATGGCAGGTCGAACCGGTCGGCCTCATTCGTCATGGGGGCTCTTGCGTGGATGGATCGGTGTGGGCGGGCGGGCCCACTATGTCACTCAGTGTTAGAAGGCTACCTATTCTTCTTCTACCTCTCGTAAGGGAGAGGGAAGGAAATCGTGGGAAGAGCCTAAGAACAAGAACCCAAGTAAATATTTTTTTAATATACTTTTTTTGTTTCGTTAATATAAATTTTTTAAAATTTAAAATATTTATTAGAAATAATTGAATTATGTTTTTTAATTAATTTAAAGATAGTTTAGGTTCAGCATGAATAGAATGAAAATTAAGTATTTTTGTATAATTAACATACATATCAGTTTCGTTATTTAAATTATAAGGATGGTTTTGCTAAATAATGGTAGCGAAAAAAAAAAAGAATTTTTATCTCTCAACATGGAGATCTTAGCAAATTATTGATATCGTTTTTTCTATTTGTCTACTTTATTATTGTATCCGCAGGTTTAAATTTATTATCGTAACCAAACAAGAAGCATTAATTTTTATCCACTTGTGATTTTATTAAACCGCATTGTAACAAATGCTTAAAACATTAAATTTGTTCCAAATTTCTTTCAAAGAAAAAAAATTTTTATGGGAATTATTCTTGTCATAGTTGATGAAAAGCGATTTCATTATTCTGTTAAAAGTTTATTCATAGTTATAGTGAACCCTTCTAATTGGAATTTCATGAATAATATTCCATGTCTAAAGGTTTATGTAGATTAAATTGCGCTTTAATTTCAGCTCCATTATTTATTAAATGTTCGCGCATCAAGGGAATCTCTTCGTTGCATCCATGGACCTAAGGAGGGTTTATATGTGTGTCATCCAGTCGTTGGAAATGCCAACCTATGAAAGGCATGACTTTTCGTTTTCTTAACAATATAAAGGGACTACAAGGAGTATAGAGTGAACAAACAATAAGGAGTATTTCCACATTGGCATTGGGGTTGGTAGCACGGAACTAGGTGGGTCAACCTGAAAGGGTCACATCAATCATTTTTTTGTTCCCACGCTTCACCCCAGGGATCTCTATAAAATCAAATCTTTGCTGAGCCAAGTTGGAAACACACAAGCTAAAAGACGCCTAACCTCGGTACACCTACCAATTAGGAAAGACATACATTAGTCTCAAACAGCAAATGGCTGGAATGGACGACTGAGAATCAGCTGGAAGACTCCAACGATCCTGACACCAATGATGCGTAAGTAGCATTTTCTTTCCTGTAAATTGCTTATCCGATGTTGGTATTCAGAAGCAACCATGTTCTTTGTCCGAATCGGGATGTCAAAATATCATCTTTCTTCCTTATTAACCGGTTTGTGGTATTTACTAACAATGTACACCTTCTCTTCCAGTGTTGTACCCGTGATAGATATCGGAACGGTCCAAAGCGTCTCGGTCGCAGATGGAACCTCGACGCTTAATCTAGAGCTGACGATGAACGTGGTACGAATGACGCTTTCCTTTAGTGATGTCTCCTCTTAACTATTGTTTCGAAACGCTAGCTGGTTATTTTTGTTTTGTTATCTCGATTTTGGGTACAGAGCGCTAATGCTGGTCAGGGAGAAAACCTAACAGAAGAGCCGAAGCCCCAAGACGATGGACTACTCCTCCTCGCAGTGAAGCTGCTCGAGGTACGTATGTAAAATAAAATTTCAAAAAAGCTTTATTCACATTATCTACGAAGAGATACTCATGAAATGTGACTGGGTTTGGAACAAAGGGAGAACCTTTCTCAATAAATATAGGACATGCCCTGTGTTGGTGAACATGTGGTGATCCCATTTTCGTGCACAAAAATTTGTTTCAAGTGTTTGACCCAATGGACAATGTTTAGCTACGTCAACTTGTCTTATCAAACCCAAGTTTGACCCATTATAGCATGACGGTTAGCTTCATAACTAGGATTGAAATGTGATATTCTATGTTTTTTGTGTTTTGTGGTTTGTTGACTGAGTCCACAGAAGATCGATGCTCGGATAGTAGCTTTGGAGGAGCGCATGTCGGCACTGGAGCGACCCATGTACCAAACGGGTAAGTCCGTCACTGAGATCTAGTCAATACTGGCCATCCAAGGGGGGAGTCCAATTGCAGCAGCCACTATTTCATCCACACCTGCCGTGATAATGGCCAGTGTTGGTAACCTCCTGGCTGAAACCAACATACCAGCTCAAAGGCAAAATAGAGCAACAGTTACTAACGACATTGGATCACTAGCAGAAACAAAGAAAAGCTTGGAAAAAGGAAAGGGTTTGGCCCCGTTGAATGTTATGTCGTCGCTAGACATAATCATCCCAAACTCTCCCGGTTTCGACGACGACGTCATCATAGACGAGTCACTGTCAACTCCTCGCCCTACTAAGGGCACGAACAGTTCAGGCTTGCCTAAGCGAACCCTTGCGCAGTACTGGTGCTCTGGTGTGGCTAAGAGGACTACCACCTCTGGGACCACTACACATGACTCAGTTGACGGTGTTTGTGAAAAAGTAAGTTACAGCCTTCATAGCTCCACTAACAGCATTCGTTAATCTTTTAAATAAATTGCTAATCCATGAAACATGTGCGGTTCAGATTTTCAGGGACCTACCCAGCATGTCTACGCTTGATTGCACAACAAAAGTGTGTGAGATGTTCTCGCTGCAGGAAACATGCCGCATTCCACTGAAAATTCCGAAATTGGAAAAAATTGACTCTAACCATATGACCGGGGAGGAACAGCTGGATAGTAGGAAGATTGCAACTAATGCGCAGAATTGCCAGGCGAATGTTAATGGCTCGTCTTTAGGGGATGGGAGTGCATTCAAACCTTATGGAATGGTGAATGTAATGCAGTCTCCCGTGCTATTAATTCCTCTGGCAAGGATTCGAACCACTAAATGCTTAATATATAAATCATTACGCATTTAATTTCTTAGTAACATATTTCAAGTGAAGAGCTAACATTGAATTGGTTTTGGTTCAGGGATTCCAAATGATTTTTAGGCCAACCGTCCACATGGACCTCACAGTTGAAGAATGCAAGATGGCCGCTTACATTTATGGGAAAAATGATCAATTTTTGTAGGGATAAATTCTGGTTATTCATAAATTTAGAATGTGTATTATATTTATTCGAAGATATTCGCAGTAATGATTCTGATTATTGTTTCCTATATACCAGGGAAATGCTGTTCAAGTTCTCAACATTGGAAGTCCCAAGAGCAGGATTCCACTCCTTATCGTCGGTTTATATGCCCAATGTTGACGTGAGTTGCATCCAACCGTGCCTTCCATATAAGAAAAATAAAATAGATAGGAATGCTAACACATTTGTTTTGCCTTTGTCAACAAATTATGAACATAATCCTTATGAGCACGTCCATGAGAGCCTGCCAGTATCTGCCTCCTCGTGTTTGGTACACACCTTCCATGTTTGCTGAGGACGTCCTTGCTATGAGGCCATTCGATGTCATTAGAAGAAAATACATGAACAGATGGATGCCGGCAACTAGTCGTCTAGAACATGTTGTTAACATGATCATTCACTCCACATTTTAACGTTTTTCACTCAAGTTATAACCTTTGATTGATCTTTCTTTATTGACAGGTTTTGGTCCCGGTGTGCGAGCCAACATACACATGGTATCTGATGGTAGTGGACGTTAAGCATGGAAGGGTGTACTGTCTAGATGTGACGAGAGCTCCGGAGCACACGGAGCGGAGGGAACGCAACATGCAAACCATTGTGAGTGTAATCGAATTTGCCCAACATTTTACCTCCATGCAATATGCCACAAGTTTTACAGTTCTGAATGCGACTATCATTCGGTTACTTGTGACCATTCTGCTTTTCTTGGATGCAGCTACTAATGCTCAGCCAGTTTTTCAAACTGGAATGTAACATGCTGAGCTTTTCCCATGTTAGTTCTGATCCAACCACCTGGGGACCAATTAAGTATCCTGATGGAGTCCCTAGTTACCCCGAATGGTAATAATTTTGTTTCTTAACGTGTCACCTGTCAAACCCGAAAGCAAATGTGATTGAAATGTCGTTTTCCGATTTTGCAGCAACGATTCATGTTTGTGGATTTTGAACTGGATTCAAACAGAGGGAAAATTCAAAGTTTCCAACCTTCCTTGGCAGGTATGTGATGCCTTATGTTACCATGTGTCTCTATTAAGGAGTAGATGAATTTTTACCGTCTCCCTGTGTTACAAGCAGATTGACCGGCTCAAATTAAGGATGAAAACCGCAACGAAAATTGTGCTTTTGGATTGTAACGAGATCAGGGCAACAGTGGTCTCGAAGGCAGACGCAGCGTGGAAGAAGCTTATTCGCATTAAGGAGTGAAACACTTTCCACATTTGGCCAAACGATGCAACTCTAGAGCTTTTTGTTAAAGATAACCATTTGGTTTTAATCCTGGAAATTGTTTTTCGTAGTAGTAATCTTTTTAGTGGTGTCGTTAAGTTATTTTGATTTAGTGTAGTGTATCTTTGTCTGCTTCTATATGTGTAGGATGGCCACTTTTGTGTGTGGATGCTAGTGGTCCTGTCGACAGACTAGAGCACAATATCCACACCCCCCAAGTTACGGCAACTGTCATTGAAAGGGGGTATATGGCCAAAACGAGTTTGTACCCAGGTTGTGACATTTTGCTTTGCCTTCATGGCATATATGTTTGGCTTCTTTTGCTTGAAAACTATGTTAACCATAACTAATTATATTAAGTAATGAAGTTATTGCTAGTTTAAAATTAATAGCAGGACCTGTCCCCATTCCCCATATGTTACCTGGTGATTGAACAAGAAAATGGATAAAAACTTTCAGCTGACTTTGGTCATGTTAGTTAGGAAAAGCTATAAGACTGATATCCAATTGTTGGTATAGAACCTGTGCAGCATTACCATGTTATGAAATGAAAATCATAAAAAGAGTCTGGGCATACAATTAAGTTGTACTTTTAACTTTTAAAGAACTTCGTTGACAATGAGGATTTGTTTATTGTAATAGAACCTAAAACCTGTTTGCAAAAATTTCTAAAATTTTTATGCGTTCGTTTTTAGAAGATAGAATAATTAGCAATTTTAATTATATCAACAAAATTTAGGAAACAAGCAAGATTAGTTTACTTCTTAATAACGCTATCTAATTTTGTTTAGTATTAATTGTTTATTACTAAACTAACAATATAATCTAAATATTTTGTTTAATATTAATTGTTTATTACTAAACTAATAATATAATCTAAATATAACGAATATTTATTTAGGTATGCTTAATGAAATTATTCTTTAAATTCAAGATCTCTAAGATTAAAGATTTTTTGTTCTCATGAAGAGAAAAAAATTGTTAAATTTCAATTCAATTGCTTTGAAGGGGCTTGATTATTTCTGAATCTTACATTTATCAATTTTGCAAAGCAATCAAACTAAAACTTAGGATTATTTATGATTTACGGAAAGAAAAATTTTTTAATCTAGGAAAACTTACATTTAAATGAATTGTTATACTAAACATGTATAAAAACTCTCACAGTTTACATTAGCAAACTCAGTAGCTTCATGCATCGATTCTGAATGCAGAAGGTCAAAATCATTGGGTAAGTGCAGGGAAAATTCAACTTAGCAGCATAATCCCGTCGATAATGGAATTTATAATTCGAATCCACAAGGCATCATTTGTTATTACCAATAAAAGGGAGTAAGGCCAGAGTCAAACATTCTAGCCATTAAATAACATATAAATTAGAGTTAGCAGTTTATGATTAACAATATCCCCATATGCATACATAAGTTCTCAGATAAAATGCAGTTTCAGCATAACATGTTCTTGGTTACAGCATAGTTGGAATAACAGCTCACAAGTCAGTCGACCGTCGTCAGACTTCTCCATGCGAAAAATGATCCCAAATGTCGCCTACGGGTTGACATGGATTTTCAAGCTGCGATTTATCTGCGACAACGACGGGTGCCTGTTGCATTAACAAGAACGTCAAACCACAGAACTGTAAACACCAACATAATGAAATGATAACGGATGGTGTTGAAGCATGAACAATGTAGTGGCTAAATAGTGCGTATGCACTCGGTAATTAGCAAGAACAATTTGGTAAGAATCTGCTTTAAGAAAAGCCCAGAAGGATGTTTTGACTTTAATTTTATTACGACGATGACTGCTTCTTCCCCATCGTCGTGACCATATCATATACCTGCAAAACTAGTTACTTGTTAACATACAGCTCAATGGTAAACAAAAAAATAACACATCAAGAATGCCCTACGTGCATTAATTACTATGTTTATTTTCTTTACCCACAGCCTTATTTTCTGAATATTGGAGATAAAAAACATTGAGACACATAATAATGAAATAACTACTGCAGTTCCAGAACAGCATTAATTTAGTTAAAGGAATTAAATTGCATTAGTATTGAACCTTTTTATAGAGTTAGTTTTATTGGTAACGTGTCATAGTAAATAGTCCATGCAGGAATAAGTAAGGTGGTAACCTTTGATCGCTTGCGTTTATTTATCCCAGCAGGTGATTTATCATTCCTCGCTGAAGGTTGTGCGCCTCCGTTGGGGCATCTAGTCCTCCGGTGCCCTAGCTTCCCGCATGTGCTGCACTTTCTTTTGGTTTTCGGGGCAGACCCACATGCTTGACTCATCCGACCCGTGCCTTTTGTTCTAACACGAATCGGGTCCTTCACCCCGCAATCTTGTGCTGCTGTGATATCATCCGTTGATGGTCTTAGGCCGTGCTTTATTTCAAGGAAGAGAGCATCACTCAGAAGCTTCTTTGAGTAAAGCTTGAAGTCTTCATCACTCATGCAAGCAACGCGCCCTAAACGCTTACATAGCTGGGAGAAAGCACCCAATCGTGTCCTATAGGTCACACTTCGGTCAGCAGTGTGTTGCTCAACACATTGGTTATGGACCTCCATTTTGGCTGCCTTAGACCACCTGCGCAGCACTAGGCTTTCAAGGATTTCCACTAAGTCAAGCCTAACACACACGGAAAGGATATGCACACAAGGAATACCAAACGACTCCATACGCATGCAGGTGCAAGTAAATCTGTTCGCGACAGGGTCCCTATAAACCTTCCAATTCATCTCAGGCCTTCGATACTTCTGGAGAGTGTATGCATGAGGGTTGTCAGTGTCATTAAATTCACATATTCTAACACGAACACACCGTTTCAGGCTATCCCGGAATCTGAGAAACATTTCGCGGGTGAACATCGTCCACCCGGACTTTTCCAGCTCAACAAAGTCTGTTTGTAGCACAGGTGTTCCGTACCATGAACGAAAGTCTAGCTCGTCCTCGGTGTCACGCAGAAAATCCACACACCTTTGAAAATTTCTGACAAATTCTAACACCCCGTACCTGCTCTCGACAAACCTCCCTAGTTTGGCATGTAGTGACTCGCACCTAGAGGTAGTCCGTACTCCAGCAAAAAATCTACCGCGGATGTATGTGGTGGCCCAAGCATGCTTTTTGGTGTACAAGTCCTTAACCCACTCAACCTCTCTAACACCGTACTCGTTGAGCATTGCCTCCCAATTCGCTTCGAACTCATCGATTTCCATATCTGCCAACATGCAGTGTCTAAACATTTGTGTGAATCTCGGGTTGCTTATGTTAGCAGTCGCGTTCCTCAGCAGATGCCAGGCACACAACCGATGATGTGCATCAGGAAATACAGTCTGGATTGCTATCCGCATGGCCGGGTCGCCATCCGTGATGACCGATTGCGGCGCCTTACCTTGCATGCATTCCAGAAACTGGCGAAGAACCCAAATATATGACTCCTGCGATTCGCAGGAGACCATTGCTGTTCCAAATACGCATGTCTGGTTGTGGTGGTTTACTCCGGAAAAGACTACAACGGGTAGGTTGTACTTGTTGCGGCCATACGTAGCGTCGAATGCTAGCACATCGCCGAAAATCCCATAATCTTCCTGGGAACGACCATCGCTCCAAAACAAGTTGCATAGGTGTTGCCCTGCCCCCAACTTGTAGCCAAAACATTTTCCCATCCATGCGTGCCAGACCTTCCAAGTACCTAATAGCCGCACTTACATCTCCGCCTTGCAGACCTCTCTGTTTCCGTATCTCATTATACATATCTTGATTTGTGAATGTTACCAAATTAAAACCCCCTAGTTGTGCTGCGAAAGACTCATAAATCTTAGGTATGCTAATCCCAATCTCCCTCATGCTTGTTAGCTGAGCAACTTCTACCTCAGATATCTTCCTGTGTGACCGCAGATAATCAACAAGCTTCCCATACGCAAGTTCGTGGTTATGCTCCTCGACAAAACGCGAGACATACCACCTCCCACTACCGTCTTTCCTCTTTATCCTCATCTCCGCCATGCATCCGCATCGGGTAACTACCTTATGCTCCCTTTTGCGATCAACCTTTTCCAACCATTTCTTCTCTCGAAATCCTTGCCTATTACAAACAAAAGTGTACCACACGATCTCTCCGGCAGTGTTTCTAACAGTCTTGCCTCGCCGTGATGCAAAGCCCTTTAGTCGGCTGTAATTGTTATAGAAGCCGCCTGCCTCCTGAGGTGAAGAGAACTCCATTTCAAGAACATCTTCTGCTCGCAACCCATCCAAACCCAAAAAGCCGGGCAACATTGAAGCCCCCCTTCCTTCCCAATCGGATAACTCAGCATCTTCCTCCACTCTCGTATCAAACATTGTGTCCTGAAAAATTAAGACAAACATTTCGCTACCAACTTCATTATGTGGAATGAATTCTGTTTAAATATTGCATATCCATGCATATTAACGCTCTTGTCCATCAAAGCCTTTCATTTTAAATTAGTTTCAAAGTAAATTTTGCAAATGCAATGTTCATAAGTACTAACATGGTTATTAATTCAACCCTGAAAACTTGACCTGAAAAACTCCTTTCAGGATTATAAAATTAATATAATTATAACATTATCATGTTATAATTTAACATACAGTTTACCCAACCATCATAGTGGTTGGCCACTACAACATCTTCATGCCAATCTATTTAATAAAGGATTTGCTTGTCGACGTTCATTGTCACAGATGCAAGTAGTGCATATTTCTTTAAAATGTGAAAGTTCAATTTTGCAAACGTAACAAATACTACAGCCACCGCTAACTTAACAAAAAAACACCAATCTAGCATTTCTTTTACGCATCAGACTCATCACATCGTAGTCATCACATAGTATATTAGTTCTCACAACATAACCCTCACACCTGCTAAGAGTACAACCAACTGCATGAACCATACCACCAATATGGTGTATCAGACCATTCCCATCCAATTAGATCCCACTAACACACTATAAAAACAGAATGGCACGTATACCCATCGTACCTGTGGATTCGACACACCAGCATTGCCCTCCATCCAGTAATCTGCAAGAGGCTCATTCCACATACACGCATCCTTCCAAAACTTGCTACTTGATGCCATTATTACCTGAAAGACAAACATGTCAAACTGTAACAAACAATAAACTAGGGATTGCACAAACTTCTTTGGCACTTACGTAGATAAAAAAACCCTTACTTTACCACCTCATCTACTATCCAACATGATTCCAACATCCTCACAGCCTCCACTTGCCAACTACAAACACAGACTTCCAAAAACACCACATGCATTACAACTACGACACAGAGAACGAAACACATTCACCACTACCTCCTAACATTGCTACCAATACAGCTACAAACCAAGTTGTCACAAAATAAATACCGAAGGATTTTACACAAAAAAATGAATTGTATAAAGCATTCTTTGCAGCAGCAAATTCAGGGGTTTGTCACGGGATTAAGCAACAAACTCGGTTACCTCAACTTTTTTCACAACACAATTTATGCTCAATCACCTAATGAGGTCGACAATGCGGTTAAACCAACATTAACACATCGCAGAAATTTTCAACAAGATCATAAAATATTTATCAGAATTTTCAAGAACAACAACACCAGATTTCAGTAGTAAAAATTCCATTATTTCAGTGACAGGTTAAACTTTCAACAACAAAGTCACAATGGAGAAATTAAATTGAAAACAAAATGAAAATTGCCAGAATGAGTCTCAAAGGTGGACGGACTTACACAGGGCGATGGGAACACCACGTCTACTCATATGCTTACCTAGAACTTCAACTCAAACCAACAAATTAAGGCCACTATCATTTTGGCCAACACATTTAATTATAATAGCTTTCAACCGCAAAAACATCATCCATTTCAGCTAACACATAACATTACTTCAACAACGATAAAAACATTCGGCAACAGATTCAATATAGGTAAATGAAATCGAAAAATAATTAAAAATAAATTAAAATGGCTAAGGGACGCTTACTTGCCCGGATGACTACCGACGGCGATGGTAGATGAGAAACTAAACTGATGGGATAAGCAAAGTGACAACAACGACCACCACCCCACGGACCGGTTGCTGGTTTTGTCTGCTGGAGCTTCCGGGAAAGCAACAGCAGGAAGGCAGCGACTGACCTTCAGAGCCTCACGCCCTACCGCGACGAGCTGCACCCACCACCGGTGATGAACGACCTCCACTCCAAATAACTTTGTCCCCAGGTAAGACCTAACCAATCCGTAGACGCCGACACGAGTTGCATGCGAAACTGGAATCCACGGTGATTGAGGTTACGCAGCCTCACGTTGACAGTGTAAGCAAAAGCACAAAGCGAAGAAAGCATATAAGGGGTAAGGCCAGCCTCCAAAACACCACGGCTGGGTTCTCACCTACAGATTAGGGAACTGGTTGAGATTTGAAAATGACAACGTTTTCCATTAACAAGCAAAATTTTTTTGCCGTTTCCCCACCAGCCCTCCCTGCATCATTTCTTTATTTATTTATTTTTTTTTTAGGTTCATATCCCTGCATCACTTCTAGAAGAGCCTTCATTGTTGTACCCTAACACCATCACCTAAACTAGCATTTTTTCAACAATGCGGCCACCAAATACCAAACCCAACTAAAATTTCAAACCTCCACACATTACTTGCCTTTTCCTGTAATTAGGCCCAATGCCTACTGACCAAAAACAATAATATAAAGCCCAATGTCTACACATGTTACACCGGCTGGCTCACCTGAACTTTGGCTTAACTTTTACTCTCAAGCTTAACAGCTATCACTGCCCTTGTGGTCAGTTTTCATTTTATTGCAGGGACATTAAAGACATTACACAACCTACTACAAGACAAATTTTTTACTGATTACCTAACCGTACATGGATCACCAAAGATCCAAAAAAGTGGACAGGACCATTGGAAAAGTTTCCTAAATTATAACTCAACCAATAAATTATAAAATACCATCGAAATTTTGAAACATGAGTGTAGATAACAAACAACTCGGTTCCTTTCGAACGAAGGAGCAGAGAAGCTGATTCTTAGATTTGGGGTTTTAGAGATTTAAAATTAGATAACTATTCTAATAAAAATGTTAAAAATATATTTTTATGATAATTTTTGTTTAAAAAATATAATTTATTTATTTGGTTACACTTTAAATAAAAGTAACATTTTTATAACATAAAAATCAAATACTACATTTTATCATCTAATGATTAAAATGAAATATCTTCATATAATAATTGATAAAATTTTTATTGGAGTAGCCACTTTAAAATTAATGATAAATTTGAATTGAGTATAAACAAATAATTTGAGATAGCATTTTGAACATATTTTTATAGTGTTCATATTACAGTCTATATCATACAGCAACATGATAATTAACAGTCCACATCAACATATCATTAACGCTAGTTAACAGAAAGATTTACGTTTTGCAATTTAAAAAATTTATTTAATCATTTTAAAAAGTTAGGAACATAACTAAAGCGTGTTAAAAATTTTAGAGACTATTCTAAGCATTATCTCCAAAAATTAATCAGGAAGAGATAGAAAACAACACGTGAACATGTAGAATTTGATTTTATAGGATTAGTATAGATGAATCCCACATAATAACAAACATCAAAGTTACATTAAAATAAAAATGTTCCTCTAAATCATCACTTAGTGATTACTATTTTTTTTGGTGACTCTTAGTGATTACTATAATGTCTAAAAATATTTATTTAACTTACTAAAAAAAATTAAAAATTAATATTTAATTTTAAAAATATAAAAATAAATAATTATTAAATATTTAAAATTTATTATAAAAAATATATTAAACAAAAATTAAATACCAAATTATAAACACCATAAAATTTATGGATACGACTTATGCACCATAATATTATACAGCCTGATTATACATATTCTCTCCTTCCAGTATGTTTATGCAGACAATAAAACAGCTGACATGGATCAGGAACATGAAAGAAACGGGAGCAGATAACTTAAAAATGCCAAACTAATTTTCCAAATGTCCAAATCCTTTTTAACTTAGTCGATAATATGATTCCAAATTTGGGATTGTCATTGTCCATTTCATTAATACAAACGCGTAATACAAAGAATTTAGACGTGGACAAAGGTATAATGGAACAAACGACTAAAACAATAATGACCTGTATTAGATATTTGTATATATATTTATTGTACATCTTTTCTTTTTATAAAAAAATAAATAAAATTGTAGTATCAATGCACATAATAAAATTATATATATATACAAATATCTAATACAGGTCATAAAGTTATACACAAAAATTTATATAAATGTCATTATTTTTGTTCTAACAGCAAATTACATTTGATCTGATCTATTCACTCAAAAAAATATTTTATCTTAAAGATAAATATTAAATTGATATCTGAAAAATTTTGACATTGATAAAATAGTACCTAATCTTTATTATTGATAAAATAATCTCCAAAAAATTTTAAAATTTGACAAAAATGACCAACTTTCAATTGAATTATTTGAAATTAAGATTTAAGAGTGACGTACTAGTTAACAATTATCATAATTATAAAATTTATCCACTTTTAATTTTTATAATTTTAAAAACACCTCAATTTAAATTTTCTAATAATCTTAATCTCCTTTTTTTTTTCTTCTGAAATTCTCATCTCTTCCTCTATATCATCATCATTTTCTAAAAACTCTAATCTCATTTTTTTCTTCTTCTTTTTCCTTTCAACGATGTCATTTTTGAAAATTAGCTAGTGGTTAAGGAGGCTCTGTGGTTATAGTTGTGGTTGTGGTAGTGGTGGTGGTGGTAGTGGCAGAGGGGTGGGTCCTGCTACAGAAATATCGCATAAAAGACCTGTGTTTTTGAGACAATAGTTCAGTCTGCAATTAAAAAGGTGCGTGAAGAGGTCCTCCTCTGAAACACACGTTACCGGTTCTGGTTTGGCCAAAGAGAGAGATAACTCTCTTGAACTTCGAAATGATGACGACAGCAATGGCCTTGCAATCTCTTTTGATTGATAAAGTAGCGCCAGAATTAACAGAAGAAGAAGAAGCGTTAAAGTGTTGGTGCTGAGTATGAGAGAGACGCCACTTCTTGGATGGCATTCTCTTCAGTCTTGAAAGTGGCGAAGACGTCATTGCTACTATCATTCCTTAACCATTAATCATGAGCTCAACAGCCATAGTAGCATCATAACCGATAAAAAAAAATGAGAAATGAAAAAGAGGTTGGGTCCTAGGAAGAAGGAATCGAGTCTCAGAGAAGCATATTTGGTTAGAAGAGAGAGAGACGAAGAAGGAGGGTGACGTTGTTGTAGTGAACCAGAACTGGAGGTTGGTCGGAAGAAGAAGGAGGAGGAAGGTAAAAGCAGCCGACAAACGAAAATGAAGAAGAGTTTATTGGGAAAGAAAAAAAATTGATGGATGATGATAAGGAAGGAGAAGAGATGAGGGTTTTAGAAGAAAAGGGATTAGAGTTTTTAAAAAATTGAAATTGGAATGTTTTTAAAATTATAAAAATTAAAAATAGGTAAATTTTGTAACGATAATGTTAGAAAGACAAAAAAAAATCAGAACTTGCCTTATTTATTATTAATGAATACTAAATAGACAAATTATGACTGTTTTTGGCTGATTTTCTTTAGTTACTAAACATTTTTTATTTTGTAATTATGATAATTGTTAACTAACATATCATTCTTAAACCTTAACTCTAAGTAACTTAATTGATAGTCACTTTTGTCAAATTTTAAAATTTTTTAAAAATTATTTTATTAATAACAAAAATCAGATATCATTTTATCAATATCGAAATTTTTTAAATACTGATTTAGTATTTATCTCTTTTCTTTATCATATAAAGAGAGATTTAATTCTAAATAGTTTTTACTAATTTTTCTTTTTGACAAATTGTACCTTCAACGCTTTAAACTTTTGGGAAGGTTTCTTACTTAACGTTTCTAATAAAAAACCTTGTAGTTGTTGAGTGGGTAAAACTATTCTTTGTTATTATTTTTGGGAAATAGATCTTCTCTAAATTTTTTAATATTTGAAAAAATAAAGTATAATCTTTTATCTTTAATTTTATAAGTAGAACAAAAAATAAATAAAAAAAATAAATTAAACACTTGACACTATTTTTTTTTTTTTTTTCATTAAAAAAGATCCACTCCCCATTTGGACTAATAGAAATAAAGCTGTTTTTGAAAACTAAACTAAACAAGAATATGGGATATGCCACAGTTATAATATTATTTCTCGTAAAAATTTAAATTAATAATTAAAAAAATAATATAAATAATTATATTTTTAATATTTTTTAAACAAATTTTTTTTTAATTTGTTTGATTTTTCTTAAATTTTTTGTGGAGAGAGAGAGAAAGAGAATTTAACACTATTTTAATAAATTTTGAACGGTCAATGCATAATGGTAGGTACTTATATAAATGTAACTAATACATTCGGCACAACAGAAGAAAATAGAAGAAAGAGAAGAAAAGTCAAAATAAGATAGGACAAAAGCGTGTTTTGAATTTACTTGGTTTGGTTGTTATATTGTCATATTATTTGACAATTGAATTTAATTAAACAACTAAATTTCTGAATTTTTGCCTTATTATGGACAAAATATTAATTAAGATTAAGATTTTTAAATCAAGTCTTTTATTTATTTTCTTTTAGTTTAAGAAAACGTATTTTATTTTCATTTTCAATATTTTATAAACTTAAAATTTAATAACAATGTAAAAATTTAAAATAATTAAAATAAAAATTCTTTTTTTTTACTTATTTAAAACACAAAAATACTGAAAATAAAAAATAAAAGGAGAAATACAAACCAAACAAATTCCAATAATATAAATAAATCAACAAAAGAATATTTAAATAAATAGATTGGTTTTTGAATGAAGTAAACTAAGGTAAATAACTTTGAGAAAGTAGAATAACCAATAAATATTTATATTAAAAATAATTTATAAATAAATTATTTTATATTTAATTTTTTTATTTTAATAGTATTTATTTAAAAAAATATAATAAAATTTTTTTATTATGAAATAAGTCATTCTTTTTAATTAATCTATAAATATTTAAATAATTTTTAAAAAATTATAATTTAATTTTAAAAATTATATCAATTATTAATATTACTATTTTTTATAAATTAAAAACTCAAAAAATTATTTTTTAATCTTTTCAAACGGATTTTTAAGGTTAGTAGACTAGTAGTAGTTGAGTTTGAGCATGGTTAATAAGTAGGAAGTGGCACACACAATTCATCCACGTTAAGCATTTGTGAGAGAATGAATACATTCAAACACTCGAGACAGAAACAATCAAACAAATAAGCAGCAACAACAAAACGCGCTACGTTCTTTAAATCTTTACCGAACTTAACTGTACACTGTTGACTTACAACACAAAACGACGTCGTTTCCTGATGGGGTTCATCTCTATACTCTGCCCCTGCATGGAGACTCGTCTCAGGGGATCCGCCGCACCCTCCCACGATCCCGGCGACGGAGACGCTGCAGACACCTTCGATCTCTTCTTCGGCCTCCACACACTTCAGCTCGCCACGAATTTCTTCTCTGAGCTCAACCAGCTTGGTCATGGAGGCTTTGGCCCTGTTTACAAGGTACTCAATTTTTTCTTATTAATTTCTTCTCTCTCTTTCTTTTATTATCTCTCTCACACACACAAAATGAGGTTCCACACGTGAACGGTGAACATTTTGTTTCTGTTTTCCAATTAATTATTCGGTTTGATTATTCTTTTAAATTTGATTATTTCGATTAACAATTATTTTCTTAAAATACATGTGAAATGTACAAAAAAAAGTCCATTACTAAATTAGTAATATAAAATATGAATTAAATAATGCGACTAATTTTTAATATGCACTTAATATTTTTTTTTTTTGGTAAAAAACACGTGAAATATGTATAAATACAATAGCTCAATTATGAACTAACCATCCTTTAACTAGCCAATTTTTCGAAATTATTTTTACTTTAAGTTTTAATTTCTAAAATCTAAATTCTAAATCTTATATCTTAAATTCTGAAACTGAAATTTTAACCCCTCAATTCTAACCTTATACCCTAAACCTTTCATAAAGAAGAAAAGTTGGTTTGAAACAAATAGATAGGAACTGATTTTGGTGACATATTTTTTGAATTTCGACAGCACTGTTATAAACAAAATAGATGAACAAGGCAACCTTGTGTCTTTTCCTTGCTTTGTACATGGTCTTGAATTGATATTGGTGGTTGGTTATTGCAAATTTTGTTCTGGGTCCTTGAGAGCTAAATTTTTTCATCTACTTATGCTTTCTTGCAGGGGTTGATGCCTAATGGCCAAGTAGTAGCTGTTAAGAAGCTTTCATTAGAATCAAGACAAGGTGTCAAAGAATTTACCAACGAAGTCAAGCTGTTACTAAAAATTCAGCACAAAAACCTGGTTACTCTGCTTGGCTGCTGTATAGAAGGACCTGAAAAGATGCTTGTTTACGAGTATCTGCCCAACAAAAGTCTTGATCACTTTCTGTTTGGTAACTCAATCAATGACTACTAAGCGCCGGTGAAGATGCGCTTGTTTATCCTTGTTTTTGCTTCTTGTTTTTTGGTGGTGATTTGTAGTCATAATAATTTTCAGATAAAACAAAGTCTTCATATCTGGACTGGACAACACGGTTTAGAATAGTTACAGGAGTGGCGAGAGGACTTCTCTACCTGCACGAGGAGGCTCCAGAAAGAATAATTCACAGAGACATTAAAGCTAGCAACATATTACTTGACGAGAGGTTAAATCCAAAAATATCTGACTTTGGTTTGGCGAGGCTGTTTCCTGGAGACGATACTCACGTGCAGACATTCAGGATTTCTGGTACACAGTGAGTAGATTCTATGCTCCTCTTTGTCAGTTATTCTGGTTCAGGAATCCTTATGGCTTTTACATTTGATGAATGCAGTGGTTACATGGCTCCTGAATATGCATTGCGTGGATATCTATCCGTGAAGACAGATGTTTTCAGTTTTGGGATCTTGGTGTTGGAAATAGTTAGCGGGAGGAAAAATCATGACGTGCAGTTTGGTGTAGAAAAGGCTGATCTCTTGAATTATGTAAGTTAATCATATGAAACATGAATGCAAATTTAGTGTGGACTGATTATGCTCATGAACTATGATTTTTTAACAAGTCAACAATGAGCTTCAGTAAAATGCATATGTATATCAGGATATGCAAAGGATTACCGAATTGGGAAAGCGCATATGGGTTGTGATTCTTGTTCATGATGTTCACATAGAATATAGTGACCAAGCCGGAAGTTTTCTGCATAAATTCTTTTCACAGTTCTGCAGGATGATTACAATTGCTAGTTTCAAATAGCCCAATTTAACCATAACGCTAAGGTTATCTACCCTATAATTCTAGGATTTTAGAACAACTAGACGTCCTTTATCTCAAATTTATTTAGTGAACAGAATTAAGCAGTTCATGGGGTCCGAGGAATACACAAATTTCTTATGCTAAGGCTAGTGCTCATCTTTTATATATATATATACTCCCCTTGACAAGCCAATTTGCTATTCACATTGTTTTGCCATGGAAATAGTTGACTTTAAAAGTTAAAACATTACATTTGGTGTTGATTTTTTCATAATGATTCTTGTTTTACACCATATGTACTAAGTCATGAAGGTATACCTTTTGCAGACACAAAAATCATGCATTGACATGGTAGCATAAAACATTGTGTTAATGTCAACTGGTCAATAGAATTTGTGTTTTATGGAATTGATATGTACATTAAATCCTTGTTTATTGGCTTATATAGGTATTTATCTAACAACAGCTTCAAAGCATAATAAATACTGTCCATCTAGCAATAGTACGTTACCTTTTATTTCAAACTTTTCAAATCCTTTACTGTATTTGTAGGCATGGATACTTCATCAGGGAGGAAAAGTTATGGATTTAATTGACCAAACTCTTGGTAGATACAACCCTGATGAGGCAGCAATGTGCATTCAGCTTGGATTGTTGTGCTGTCAAGCAAGTATAGTAGATAGGCCTGACATGAATTCTGTTCATCTCATGCTCTCAAGTGATTCTTTTACATTGCCAAGGCCAGGTAGACCCGGAATCCATGGCCGTGTCGGACATTGGACCACAACCACCACCTCTGCTTTTACCAATACTAATGCTAGTAGTGGAACCAAGGCTTCAGGAGGTAGTAGGGTTTCAGGAGCTAGTAGTTATGTGGAGGATTTTTCTAGGAATTCTATCTCCACTTCTTCTTTTGATGAAGGCAGATGAGTATAGTGTAATCAGTTACTTAGAGCTTATTTTTTTGTAATATGATATTTTTATACTATTACTAGTATAAACACAACTAAATAAGTCTGATCTTATATAAAAGAATATGAGAATTGAGACCTTCTTCTATGCTGCTTTGAGCATTTTGGTGATTCATTAATAACAAGCTTGAAGGATCTTGAGGTTGTACTTACAATGAAGGGATTATTTTCATATTTTGAACTTGCATTGCATGTTTAATTGTTTATTGAACGAAGCTATTCAATCTTAACAAGGTATCCTTAGAAACAGAGTTTATGCAGTGGATTTTATGACTAGTCACTTATCCACCGAAAAGTGAACTCAGACAAAACTAGAAATTAGTTGTTGGTTTCTAACCGACAAATATCTCGTAATCTCGAGACCATAAAACAAAAAAACTATTAATCTTATGGAGTTTCGAAAGCATAAAGACAGATTGGAAAATAGTTGCTAAAATTTGTCATAAAATAATTGCAAGTTTATCAATTAAAGCTATTCAATTTTTAGCTAGTTAACATATCTTTAAAATTGACGTGTATATAGTAGATTTTGTGGTTAACCTCTTATCCACCAAAAAGTGAATTCAGACTGATCTAGAGATTAGTTGTTAGTCCCCAACCAATAGATATCCCAATACCATAAAACATTAAAAGCTACTGAATTTTATGGATTCTCAAAAAGCATAACATTCTATAGTGGAAAATAGTTGCTGAAATTTGTCTCAAAAGATTAAGAATGTGTTTGTGGGTTTAGTAGATGTATCGTTTTTTCTGTTTATCTTTTAGGTTCCCAAATTTTTTCCATGCTTATCTTTTAAAAACATTTCGTAAATGGTTTAGGTATATATACACACAGGAATTTAGTTAACAAATGTCCTTAAAGTACTAATTAAGAAGAGGACTTTTTTTAAAATAAATAAAATAAATATTTTATTTACCAAAATATATCATTTTTAGCAATTTTATGAAAATTCATCACATCTCTTATCTCGTTTACAGTATAAACGAAATAAATACACGTAGTGTAAACAAGATAAGCCACAATTGAAAAAAATGACGTATATATTTTGTTTATACTGTAAACAACATACATAAATAGTTATGACGTATACAGTGTAAACAAGATACGTTACAATAAAATTTCAGCAGCTATAAAAGGGTGTACAACTCTTTAGTTTCTCCACAAACATTTCACTTCTTCTTCTCTTCCATTTTTTTAACAAAAAAAAGCTAAAATGTCTCGTAGTAGTGGATATGTGATTGTTAGTGTGTATCCAAATTGTCATATGAAAAATCGTAACACGGGTGATATTTGAATGCGATAATTCCATTCTGCTAGTAAATTCTTTGTCTGAGAGCTGATATTGAATAGCGCTGGTGGTAGCGAGAGAAAAAAATTTGCAAAGGTGGGATATAGACTGCTAGCACGGATAGGAAATAGTCTTTCGGTTTTGGCTGTTTTGGCTCCATGATGACGAGCATGTGCGCCTAATATTTGACATTCATGGAAGAATCATGATGAAACAAGTGATTGAGCTTTTAGCGGAAGTCAGTAATGTTGGTGGCAGTGGATCTGGTCACTCGAATTTTGTACAGAATGACCCACCTCTTGCACCACCTTCGATATACGCTGTTAGTTCAAAAATATTTTCCTCCAAAATTAATAAACCTCCTCGTATTTTCTTATCTGCCTCTTTTTTTTTTCTTATTTCTCTTTCCACTCTATATATAATTTATAATTTATATTTTGTATTAGTAATTTAACAAATCAAAATGTATCATAAGATATTTTTTCATTATAATTAAAATAAAATTTTCTTTTAACTTTTAAAATTAATCGTATTCTTCTTCTTTATCTTTCTCTCTCTTTTAACTTTCAAAACTAACTCTCATTCTACAAAAAATAAAATTAACATAATATAATTTAAAAAATATATATATTATTATATACATATTTTTTATTTAATTTTAAATTTTTACTATTTATCTTTTTAATTTTTATTTTTATTTTTTTAAATATTTATTACATATAATTTTAAAAAAAATACTAATACTATGATTAAAAATTATAATCAAAATTTAATTATTTTTTAAAAAAAATAATTTTATAACTATCAATATAAATTTTTTTATACTAATAACTAATTATATTTTTATATATACGAAAAAAATATTATTTTTAGATAACAAGTATAAAAATTAATTACTTTTATTTGTACAATAAAACATCTAATCAAATATAAAAATATGCATGTCAAATTCTTTCACCTTTTAAATAACAAATATTAAAATTAATTATTAATAAAAATTAAACTCTTTCATATAAAAATAATAACTAAAAACTTATTTAATATTTTTTAATCTATATAGACCCTCGTCTTCTTAGAGGACGAAAACTTTACTTTTGTTCCTTATGACATTTTTGTAAAAATAATTGTATAAGACGGACATCATTTTAAAAAATTTATATTCTCATTTATTATTACGAATAAAAATACTAATACAAACTAAACACACTACTTATAGTTTCAACCATTCATCTACAAAAGAAATGCATAAATGCCGAAAAGAATTTTTAAAATTAGTAACTTTAAAATGTATTAACAAAATTATATGGTGGTTAAAGACACCATAATAGCAGCAGCCAATGACAATGATGGCTTTCCCACTCATGGTCAACAGACCGATGGTATTCAGTGGATAGCAGCCAAAAGTTTGCTTTCATTCCATGACACAACTAATTAAAATTATAAATTGAAGAATTGTTTTTAAATTTATAATAGAAAAAAAAGTATTCAAACCCGAGAAACTGGTAATAGTATCTTTCTCAACAATACTAATGGAAACCCAGCATGAAAGGCACTTGAACAAAATTTTAACCAGTAGCCACCATGTAAAATTGATGAAGAAATTCAAAACTACCAACAAAGGGAGAATCTAAGCCTCTTGTGCAGGGTAATCAAACACCACATCTTTGCCTGAAAGTTTCCTGTATACTGCAGCAAAAGCCTCCAACTTGTACTCAGTGTTGTTTCGTTCCTTGGGATCCAAGAAAACCTATCACCAAAACAGACAATTCAATGAAAATATAGATTCATTCCTTTTTTTCAAAAGATTACATTCATTCACAAGTATTAACCGTCTGATTCCATAACACAAACTTACCTTCATGATTGTCGACCCATCAAGACGATACCTAACACGCTTCCCAACGATCTCAGCAGGCAATACAATATCCTCAAGCATTGCCTCATGCACAGCAGTGAGTGTACGGTTGCGAGGGCGCTGAACTGCAGATCCTTTCTTTGGCGGCCTCACTATCCTACGGTTGGCAATCAACACTACATCCTACAAATTTAACAACATTCCAGAACAAATAATTATAACCCCACCAAAAAAAGTTAATAGACAAGGGGCTATATCACAAATAGAACTAGTGGTATTATGAATACTAAAGAAAAAAGTAAACTTAATGTATCATTAAAAAACTAGCAAGACAAATTTTGACAACTGATGATATTCTAGCTGCAATTTGGTTAAGCATAAATACAGCTTCTTAACATTAGATGACCAGAAATCTAGAAGTGTTCCATGCTAAAATAATGAATAAATAGATTGCAACGAACAGAAAATTCAACAAAATTCCAAATCATTAATATTGGGTGGAGCACAGGTAAAAGGAATGGGCAATTTCATCAAGGAACAGTGGTAACAAATATCATACATCTTCCAAAACAAAGGTGTTGACTGTGTAGTGCGTACCTTGCCACTGAACTTCTTCTCAAGCTCTCTAACAAGTCTTACATGAATCTTCCGGAAACCTTTCCTTAATCTAAAGGGAACATGGATAACTACAGCCTTTCGACCCCCAGACACATCAACTTGACTGCATATTAAAACCAGGGATACACATCAAGACTAAAACATAAATCTACCTCACAGAAAAACTACAAATAATTCACATACTTACACAGCTGAATTTATGTATAAATCTTTCAGTTCGCTTTTCAGCTCCGTATTGGTATTTTCAAGATCAAACAAAGCCTACAACAATAGAAGTTGAACAAAAGATTAATACTTGAGAAACTAAAACTGATAAGCAGCAGCACCGACAGCATATTTGTAAGCGAAATGAAACCTGTCCAATAGACTCTTCGAATTCAGTTGGCTCAGCATCCTTATCTTTGTGGATCTTCTTCCTGAAAGTGTACATCTTCGCAACTGCATAAACATACAAAATAGGAACTTTGTGAAGCTGTAGCTTATAGGTTGTTAATTCTTTTAAGTTCAATGTAAACATCTCCCAACAAGCAAGGCATAGCAAGACCGCCACACAAAAAATAGACCAACATACATACGACAAAAAAAAATAAAACATAGAACTAACACATTAATCACACCTTCCATATCTATGTTGATTACATCTCCTATCATGTTCACCGGCATAGCACACAGAACACAGCACAATCAAAGAGGAATAATTCCCTAATCCAACACATATTCTGCATGCCTTCAAATCTCATTCAAAGAATAAAAATAACATGTTCAATTCCCCCTCCCAAAAAGAAAGATTATCTCAAATTACATCGCCAGTATAAAACTACAAATAATATACGTCGCAGAGCGACGGCATTACCAACATTTGGTTAAAGTTAATGGATTATGAAACATAAAAAAAAAAAAAAAGGTAAGAATTGAGATTTATATTAATGGCAAAAATTTGATTCTCAGGTACAATGGTAAAACACACTGCATAGCTACAAATCATTCAAAGAGTGAAACTTAGATCCCCAAGGTACACCCAATATAACAGAATAGAACCATCGATTAAGTTCCCATTACCACATTCACACAAAAGAGCATACTTTTATTTATTACAGATAAATCCTAAAAGACACAACTTTTATCGCAGTTTGCACAAATCAAAGCTAAGAGAACCACAGATTGCATCAGAGGCTAATAAGGTACCAAGGTAAAAACTCGCCTCTTAGAGGGTAGAAGCTCCTCCTGATAGATCCGCTACAAAGAGTAAGAGTGTTCACGCAGCTCAGATTGTAAACCCTAGTTTGAAGAATTTAGCTTTAACTTATAAAGGTAAACCAAGGATTGAGATTGGATTTTATAGAGATGAACCGACGGCTCAGATTTAGTGAGGAAAGTATGCTTAGCCTAAATTTGAATAATCACTTTCACTTTGTATAATTAGCCTAGTCCAATTTTACACTGTTATTAACTTATTATTCATGGATTTATAAAATATTTTAAATTAATCTCCAAAAAAAAGAATATTTTTTAAATAATAAATTTAAAAATTAATTATTTTTAATAATTATATAAAATAATGAAAAGAGAAGATTTTGGAAGAGAGAAAAGAAAAATAATGAAAAGACCGATGGTTTAAAATTTAAATATCACTTGTCCGTAAATTTAAAATAAATGAAGAAAAGGGGTTTGAAAGACTTATTATCCAGTTTTACAATCTTAGTCTTTATTTGAATATTACAAATAAAAAGTAAATAATAATACAATAATTTATTAAAAATAAAAAAGGTATTTTAAATATTATAAAATCATCTAATTCAGCAGCGGAACTTAACTAGGGTAATGGGACTATGTTCTCAAATTTTTTATAAAAAAAAAATTAATAGTAATTCTTTAAAAAATAAAGAGTAGTTCACTTGATTTAAATATTTTATTATAATTTAGAGTAGTTCATGTTTGCTACTTTGTTTCTCATTATAAAAAGAAGTTTTTTTTTTCATTCTAAAATTAGGTATTTTTTATTTATTTAATTTAATTTTTCATATGATAAAAAATATTAGAATATTCAATAAGTATTGATATTATTGTATTTATATAAATTGATAAAAAAACAATAAATATTATAAATTTTAATATTTGTCCTTCTAATTTTTTTTACATATTTTACAGGATATATATTCAAATTTTTATACAAAATAATAATAAAAAAATCAAAGAATTGATGCATTTTTTAAGAGGAAGACTAATATTCAAGAAGGAGAACATATAACTTCTACAATATCAACACCTATAAATAGTTCTTCTACTTTAATGAATAAGGAAGAGAGTGAGAGACAACTTTCAAAAATTCAAAAAGTTACATCAGATGAGTTTGACCTTAAATTTTTATATTAAATTTTTGGTCTCCAAAATTTTGTTTTCAGCTCTGCCCCTAATCCAATTTATTAAAAATAAAGATCTTGCATTTAATTAGAGAAAAAAAAAAAAGATGATGTATTTTTTGTCAGAGCTTTTTATTATGTTCAAATTTAAAAACATCAGTTTTTCATTCTTGCCGCTAAAGATACTTATTATTTCATAATTTTATGAACAAATTAAAATTAAAATCAAAAAATGAAAAATAAAAATAGGAAAACTGCAACCCAGCGTGGAAGAAAATTGAGCTAAATGGTTGCATGAATGAATGATAACATACTGCATCATAAGAATAAATAATATTAATAATATTCTAGTTGATGTCTATTAATTAGTTAAATATATAACAGAGGCAAAATTTATTTTAATTCTTCAAGTTATATATATGCATGAATCATTTTAAATTAGTTTCGGATGCCATCTACTTACTGTATGATCATATTTTCATCAATATATCATGTTAAATGACATGATGTAATTCAATAAAATATTGATGAGAAAAAAAAATATTTTATTTTCTCAACAAAAAAAAACCCTAGAAATTATATTTTGGAATTCCAAACATTATATTAACCAAATGTATTGAAAATTTTTAAAATGGTGTTACCTAAACACTCCTAATTAAGGGTTTCTTTAGGCACTATTCTCAAAAAAGATTTTTTTTTAAATGATATTTTTTTAAAAGATTTTTTATAAAAATAAAAATGATTTTATGTTTAGATATCTCATGTAAAAATATTTTTTTATTTATCAATTATATTTGGATAAAACAAGATAAAAATATTTTTTTATTTATTATGTGAAAAATATATTTTTTTAAAGAAAAAAATATTTTAAAAAAATATGTAAATTATAATTTCTCAAAAAAAATTATTTTTTTATTTATCTAATATTTTTATTTTTACCATTAAAAACTTGTCAAACACATTAAAAAATCTTTTTTATTAAAAAATATATTTTTTTTATTAATTAAATAGCGCCTAAACAAGCATTAAATACTGAATTCTATCATTGATTCACATTAGCTGGCCTCTCAAATTTATGAATTTGCATAGAAGTTACTAGAGAAAATACTCGTTTGGTTTCTAAAGTTACACTCGAGCCTCAATTCAGTTCTTAAAGTTTTAATTGCCTCAATTTAGTCTTTAAATTTTTCAAATTTTAATCATGTTAGTCCTTGCGGTGATTTTTGTCACAGAATCAATTGAAAAATTTAGAGACTAAATTAAGACAATTAAAACTTCAAAAACAAAATTGAGTATTTTCTCTAATTATATTGGTGGTTACCTTTAAAAAAATCATTACTGATACTGTATGCTCCTAAAGCGCCACAATTTATCCATGTTCATCATGTTCCACATATCTATCATTGATCCACGTTGGTTGCACTCTCTCATTATATTTATATATTACATATATCAAGTGGTTACTGTGAAGTTTCAATAAAATATGTATGAACTTTAATTTTTTTTTACAAGAAAATATTTGTTGGTATTGTGGTTTTTGTGTTTTACACAATTTACACTCAATTTTCCGAATATGATAAATAGACTCATGAATATTGGCTCTTCTCAACTTTTTTTTTTTCTTTCTCAACTTAACATTAGGTTACAAAAATGCACTGATCCCCGAAGCAGAAAACACAACAATTAATTAGTAGACAAATGCAATTGTGTACAATAAGATCATAGAAAATCTTTATTGACATTAAAAAAAATTAATCATCATATATTTATCTATATTTGT
This sequence comes from Arachis ipaensis, assembly GCF_059453495.1. Lineage (NCBI taxonomy): Eukaryota > Viridiplantae > Streptophyta > Magnoliopsida > Fabales > Fabaceae > Arachis > Arachis ipaensis. Next base: position 145,040,284 of record NC_142440.1, read on the forward strand.
ATATTTTTCTTTATATATTTTTAAATAAAATAATCAAACATTAGAATAATTAAAATTTTTAAAAATAATATAATTAATTTTTTTTATAAATATTGTTAAATTTGAAAAAACAAAAATAATAATTTAATGGTGGCTAAATATTATAATTTTGGATCATCCAAAAATATGTGTGACAAGTGTGATTTTGTGCATGCCAAAATTAAATAAAATTGCAATAAATAAGGTCCAATAACAAATATTTCATTCTCATGTGCCCATAATAGTTGTTGCTGATTTCAAACCCAAAAAAAATATATTATTCTCTTCTCTAGTTTGTAACTATACATTTCATTCTCTCCTCTTATTGCAACCCACATGATTAATCCCTAAGTTAAGGGAAAAAGAGAAATTTAACAAGAAAAAAATGAGTGTTCAATAGGGTTCAAACATTCAAGAAAAAATAAACCATAAATCTTGACATTGAAAAGAAAAGAAAGGGAAAAAAGTCAAAATTTGGAGCCAAGAAGCAAAATTAAATTTGATTTAATTCAAAGACAAATAAATAAATATATATATTTTCTTTTGTGCTTCCATTCTAATTTGTTGAGTTGGCTTCTTCTTGCACTTACCATTTAAGTACCATTTAAGTAAGATGAAGAAAACAAAGGTTGTTTTTTTCTGCTACAAATCAAATATCAAAAGTAAAATTTGGAGCCAAAGAGTAGATGAATGGTTTTGTTCTTTAAAGCCGAAAGAAAAAAGAAAAAAGAGAAGCAGCTAGGCGAGAATGCATACCAACTCTAATCACTACTATTATCCCATCTCTTCTCTGTGTTATTATTCTGATATTTGGAAAAGAAGAACAAGTCAAATGTGTTCAACCAAACTCAAGTTTTGGAAGCTTTTCTATTCTTTAAAAAGGGTAAATAGCCAGAAATTAAAACAAGGAGAGTGAGCACATTGTTTGAGTCTTCATAGCTTTTAAGCTTATCCTTTTTTTCCTTTATGGTTTTACATTGAATTTTCTATTCTTCAGTTTTATCTTTCTTTGTTTCTTATCAATGAAAAAAAGTATTATGTGAGGTATTAGAAAAAGCCATTGAGAGAAAAGACAAAGCGAGTAATCTTGGTGAAAAGCCAGAAAATTATGTAAACATTTTTGTTTGTATTTTTATTTTATATTCATGATCATGAGGGGATTTCTTTGCGTGAGCACTTAGTGGTTAAAAGTCTAGAGAGTGAACTTATCCAAATCAAGTTTAGGTAGAAGTTAATTGGTTAGAATTGGGTAGAATCTTAGAAAAATTAGTGATTATAATCTTTGTGAAAGATAGTAAAAATTTCACCATAGTTGTAGTAGAGAGTAGATATAGGCCACATTGCACATGGTGGTTGAACCAGGATGTATGGCTAAAAGCTAAGTCATTTTTTCTTCTCTATTCTTTTGATTCTGATTTATTTTGATATGAGACAAAATGAAATTGTCTTCTCTACAATTAATCTAGCAGACATCACAGCAACTTAGTACACTCAAAAATCTTTTGCTTGCTCTATCGTTAAGAAACAAAATAAAATTGTCTTCTCCGTAATTAACATTGCAGACTCAACAACAATACTAAATTAAATTTAGTTTAAAGTCAAAGTATATAAATTTAAAAAGACCATAAATTCAATCTCCTCTTTCTAAACCATTGATAACCTTCAAATATAAATATATATTTGTGTACGATAATTGATTATTTATATTCACCTAACACTCTTAACAAAAAAATAATAATAATAAAGCAAACCTTAACTTTAATTAATTACTGATTTTGTATACTCCTAAAGTGTGACAATTCATCCATGTTCATGTTCCACATGGTACATACAAAATCCTTGTCTAGCCAATTGCTTTGTGACACTTGGCATTCCATATCGATGTTGAGTGCATCCATGCCATATGCATTAGTGATGTTATCTAAAGTCTCAAACTGAACCATGTTTGCCATATTTGTTGACTCTGTGAAGGACATGCATGATGATCCATTATTGTTGTTGTTGTTTTCATAATCTGAGTAATCCACACAATTTGAACTTGCACCATTCATCATACAAGAAGGTCTCTCACATGGAATTATTTGAGTTTTTGCTGGTGTTGGTGTTGCTTCTTCAATAAGTGATGGATATTGCTGCATTTGAGTGACACAATCAGGAGACATTGTTGGAATAATTAATGCTTGGTTTTGGTTTTGCTCTTGGTATAATTCTTTTGATTCATCAACAAATCTTGTCCTCCATAATGTGTCAATCTTGAAATACTTCACTTGTTTTTGGATTCTTGTTCTCCAGAAGTTCTTGATTTCATTATCTGTCCTTCCAGGCAATTGTTGTGCAATTTTTGACCACCTAATTAAGAAATAATGAGCAAAGTTTAAGTGTCCAACTACAACCAAGTGTCAATTTTAAATTTTGGATAAGATCTATTACAGACATATCACGTATATACAAAAATCAACTAACAAATCAATTATTTATAGATGATATAAACAGAAATATAAAATATACATTAAAAATAATAAAACATAATATACTAAAATATAAAATTCACATTGAAAATAAATTAAACGATTATGTTACGTGTACATTAAAATTAACTACCAAAGTCAGTCACCAGTATAAAATATATATTAAAATACAAATACATATTGAAAATAAATTAAACCACACATGTATTTATACATAAATATATTGATAAATGATCTTAGTGGCTAATTTTGATATATAAATAATATTTTTATAAATTAAATAATATATATTTATATACAAATAAATAATAAATAATTTAATAACTGATTTCTTTTTATATAACATCTTTTGTTTGTCTCTTATGTAAAATAAAGAAATTTATTGTTACGACCTTTTCATAATGACAAAATGTATGTCTTTATTTTTTTTCTTTTTACAAAAAGACTTTTCACATAAGATTAGATGCAATAATATATATTCGTATCCTGATAAATTATTCTATTGTCTTTAAAACTTATATTTTACTATTTTTACTTCTATCTTAAAATAAAAAGTGTTAAAATTTGCTACATTAATGATTCAATATCTCTTTGATATAAATTAAATTATATCCAAATACAGCAAAAGAAATCTACGAATAAATAATTTTACTATAAACATGATATATAATAAAACTTAATAATATCCTCTAATTTATATAGTCAATCCAATCATATGTTCTTATACAGTGGGTTAAAACTTTGTTATAGTTGTTCATCAAGCCTGAAATTAAATTGTCAATGAGCTATAGTTTAAACGGCATAGTCTTTTTATACTCACTTAGAGGTTGCTGATTCGAATTTCCCTATCTTTGATAAAAAAAAAAAAAAAAGTCGTGTAATTAAGTAGCATATTATTAGTAGTGGCATATAAGTGAGTTTTGGTTTTGGAGGAAAAGAAAAGAAAAGAAAAGAAAAGGTTCTTTAAACAATGGTAAATGCACCTGTTGCCCCACTTTGAGTGGAGTTCAAAAATCAAAAGCTTTTCTTGTGGGGTTAAATTTCCTCTTTTCACATCTGGCTTTAGATAATTAAGCCACCTTAATCTGCAACTCTTCCCTGTTCTTTTTAACCCTGCTTAGAAAGAAAACAATGAAACTAATATTAAATTAGAGTTAATTATTTGACTAATCTAATAATATTACCTGAAGATTTGGCCAGAAAATTCCATCTGCCTTCACCATGAATGGCAATGCACATTTTGAGAAGATCATCCTCTTCATGGGTCCAAGGTCCTCTTCTAAGTTCATTATCCTTATTATTATTATCATCTTCACTAGAGCAGCTAATAATGTTTTTATTATTGCTCTTTGATGAAAAAGACATGGTTTGTGACTTAAATAAAGCTTAGAACACTAACATGCATATATAATATATGAATAAGAGACTTTTAGAGGAATATAGAAAGAACCTAGACAGAATTATAAAGCAAATTGGCCTCTGCAAGATTAAGATTAATATTTATATATAGTTTTATACTGTTGTGTATGCTGATTTTAACATCTTAGTATGTAATGTATGACGTGTGTTTTTTTCTTATAATTAATAACGCCAATAAATTTTTAATTTAAATGTCATGTATATTAATATTATAACTTTTGAAAAAGTTTAAGGGGCAGCAACTTTTGTGTTTTCTGGCCAGCACTTAACCATCAAAACAAAAGTGAATGATCTCCCACCATTAGATGTAATCTCACACCATTAAAAACACTATTGATGGCCAACTGATGGTTACAAAACACCAAAATTGCTGGCCCCTAGCATTCCTCATAACTTTTTGCTAATAAGGGTCTTAAGAGATGAAGATACTAGTTAAGAATATCATAAACAAGAAAGTTTTATGAAAAATAGAAGATAAATTTTTTATTTCGTTGAAAAAATAATTTTTTTTTCATTTACTGTTTTAATTAATTCTTTTAAAAATACTCTTGAACTAAATTCAATGGATATTTATATTGAATTTTTCAAAAGCATCCTTATCTTTTATACTGCCAATGCAAAATATGTAACATTTGTCTTGTCAAATTGAGTTGGAAATAGCAAATTTAGTTTAATGTAATGTAAATTTCACATTTCATCAATATTTAATAAAAAATAAATTAATTAAAATGACATTAGAATTTGTTTAAGGTGCGTGAAAATAACACAACTCTAATTATATACAAGGTTTGAATCTCCTATTATAGTGTTACAGCATTTTGATGGGAATCTGGTCAAAGTGAATATATATATATATATATATATATATATATATATATATATATATATATATAACATGAACTTTAGTACTTTAATTTTATGAAAGGTAAAAGAAAACAATATACTACTGCTTTAATTTTAGAAATTCCTGATACATAGATTCATTGCTCAGCATCTTACCCACTAGCTAGCTGCTAGAAGAGTTATAAATGGAACAAATGTTAATTACAAAATAAACGTGATGCTTGAACCTTCACTAAAGTTGAATCTGTCAATTATTGTCAAATGACAACTCAATTAATTGAATTTGCAATTTATATTGGCCACTTAATAATCAAGAAAAGTCTCCCCCTCGCTCTAGCTTGCAATCACTTCTTCTTAAATGTACGAGACATGGATCTTTCAAATAGGGTTGGTGGGGTTAAATTGTAATGAACTAATTAATTATAGAAGGGGTATCTTTTCTTTTGGAAAAAATTTTACTCCATTCTTTTCAGAGATACTAAAATGACATTCTCATTTCCTCTCTTATAATTTAAAAATTTTTTTTTAATTTATTTTAAATTTTTTATGTTAATTAATGTTAACTTTATCTATTTTTTAAAAAAATTATTTTTTACAAAAATATTCTTTAATAAATATTTTTTTTTTGTCATTAAATTTTGTTTATCAAAATATTCTTTAATAATTTGTTTTTTATTAATTAAATGATATTTTTACTAAAATATTTTAAAAAAATTTAATAATTAAATTATTTTTTCTAAAATACCCTTCAATAATTTTTTAATTATTAAATTGTGATTTTACCAAAATTTTCGTCAATAATTATTTTTATAGTTTACTATTAATTTTTTTATATCAAAATATTATTTTAACATTAAATAAAAAAAATCTTACCACTGTTAATATGTATAAAAATTAATATAAATTGATATCGAAAAATAATTTTACCTAAATTTTTTTATTTAATATTAAAATAATATATATTGATATCAAAAAATTAATAATAAAACATAAAAATAATTGTTAACGAAAATTTTGATAAAATCATAATTTAATAATTAAAAAATTATTGAAGGATATCTTAGAAAAAATAATTTAATTATTAAATTTTTTAAAAAAATTATTTTGGTAAAGTACAATTTAATTAATAAAAAATAATTTATTAAAGAGTATTTTAGTAAACAAAATTTAATGACAAAAAATAAAATTTTTGTTAAAGAATATTTTTGTAAAAAATAATTTATTTATTTTTCAAAAATGGATAAAATTAATATTAGTTAACACAAAAAATTTAAAATGGATTAAGGAGGAGGTTTCTTAAAAGTTATAAGGGAAGAAAATGTACATTTTATAAATAGAGGGGAGGAGAGTATCATTTTAGCATCTCTTAAAAGAGGGGAATGAAATTTTCTCTTTCTTTTAACCATATGGAGAGTGATGGAAAAAAAAAAAAAAAAGAGAAAAATGGTGAGAACGGAAAAAGTGAGTACATGATAAGAATAGAAATTCAAAATCCATTAAAATTTGTTTTAAACTAAAGAATGTTTTTCTAAGAAACAGAAAAAAAATACAGAATGTATCCAAAATATAAGGATAAGAGGAAATTTCCAAAAATTAATTAAAGCAGAGATTTTTTACAATGTTTGTAGATAATATTCTACAATTGGTAAATTTATAATTGCTATAAAAAAATTTAATAAAGAAGAACAAGTTGTTAATGTATTTCTATAAAAAAAAAAAGAAAACAAGTGTATACTCCTCATAAATTTACTTTTGTTAGATACGCGATTGTCCCTGAACTTTTATTTCGTGGATAAATTTGTCTTTGAAAATCTAAAAATACAAAAACACCCCTTACTATTCAAAAAGCATGACAGATCGATCCTTCCGTACAAAATTCTCCTCCAGACATAACAGAGACAAGTGATGTGTCGCTTAGTTGGCGTTGTATCTGTCTATGTGGCGAGATGGGATTGTTGAGGAAGGTTTGTGTGTCCGTTGCGAAAAAAGTCTTGGACAAATAGATTCCTGTGACTTAAAACGACAACGTTTGAAAACATTGACTGTAGTTCTTGCGTTTAAACATAATTCCAAAGAAGCCCATATGAATCTCACACAATTACTTGATGCCCTAGCACACATATGTATGATCTTTTTCCTCAAAAAAAAAAAATAATAATAACCTTTGATCTTCTTCGGTTCTTCATTTTCGGTTAAGGTTGCACCAGTGAAGCTACGTTGGTGGAGTTAACGGTGTCGTCTATACTGGTAAGTACTTTTATTGTGAAAGTCATTGGGTTTGTGCTTTCGAACGTTATTTGCTATGCATGTTGTGGGTTGGAGTTTTTGTGCAATGTAGTTAGTGAGAGACATAGAAGATGGGTTATCTGGGTTTTAGGGCTTAGGTATTTCTCTGATTTGCTAATGTTTAGTACTGATCATGGTAGACAAGTTTGGTAAATTGGTCCCTATCTGAGTATTTTGTGCCAAACAATATTGCAGATGGATGATATTTTTGTAGTTTCTGTTTTTCATCACGGGGGGCTACTTCACAAGGGCCCTTACTGGTAAGTTAGTTTACCTACAGGGTAAAGTTGAGAGGTTTCCACTGATAGACTTGGATTTTGTAAATTTCGGTAATTTGATAACATTGTTCAAAGGACTGGAATATCAAGCATACAAGGAGGTATATTGGTATGATCCAAAGAGCAAGGATATAGAGTCAAGGTTGAATGTACTGAGGGGAGATGCAGAAATCAACCAGATGCGTCAAGCTAAAATGAAAAATAAAAATACTTATGAGTTCTATGTATTTTTTTTATCATCCTATTGATGACTCAGAGCTTGCAGATGGTGCTAGTAAGGAAAACGATGAGGTAGAGGAAGATGTCGTTTGTGTTGAAGTGGAGGAATTGGATCCGTCATCGACTGAGCATGATAGTTATGAGAGTTCAGAGGATGAGTTGTATACAGCTCCGCCTCTCGGTTATGAAAATAACAGCGAGAGTGGGAAAAATGGTGTCAGTAGGACTATATCTGGCAAAGGGAAGAGGAAACAAGTACCTGACTCCTCTAAGAGGTACACTCAGCCCAAAAAGCAACCCAAAAAATAAGCAAGACGTGTGTCTCAGAGAACAAGGTCTAATGCAAGAAAGAATGTGCCTGCACCTGAGCCCAAGACAGGTGGGCCTGCAAGACAGCTCAATAGGTCTAAGCCTGCAAGGGAGCCCAATAGAACTAGAGGAGCAAGGCCAGCACTAAGGCTGCGTTTGTTTACAGAGACAGGACACTGAGACAGAGACACAGAGACACAAAATTGTGTTTGACAGAGGAGACATGGACAGAGACAGTGTGTCCAGAGACACTGAATTAGTGTATTTTGTGTCCATCCTGACAGGAAGGACACGGAGACACTAACAAGAGACACAACTTATTTTTTATTTTTTATTTTTTATTTTTGTTAATTTTTCATAATTATATATTTTGTTATTATATTTTTCATTTCAAATTTTTTGAATGGAAAAAAATGAAAATAAATTGGATTTTCATAATTTGTTCTAGTTTATCACCAAACATAATACAAGAACACAACATTTTGTGTCTCTGTCCATCAGTGTCTTGTCCTATCCTGCTCTCAGTGTCTTGTCCTGTCCTGTTCTCGAAAACAAACACAGCCTAATTGACTATATCAGTGATGTAGACACAGATGATGATGATATTATCTGGGAGTATGAGTCTGAGGAGCTGCATACACCCGTTTCTTCTAAGGATGAGGAAAAAAAATTCATTGGCCTGAGTTCAATGACCAATATAGTTTCGGAGAAGGAAGATTTGAGCTTGGAACAAGATTTGCAACAATTGAGAGGTTCAAAGAGGTTGTGAAAGATACCTTTATTGTTGAAGGCAGGGAGTTAGTTTGGATCAAGAATGACAGAGAAAGAGTGAGGGTTGGGTACAAGGATGAAGAGTGTCTTTGGATTACCCACTTGTATTACAATAGGCAATTACAATGCTTCCAAGTCAATACTTATAGAAATGAGCACACTTGTGCTAGGGACTTTGGAAGCAATGCAGCTGATCAACACTGGATCAGCAAAAAGGTGGAGAAAAAGATGCTAACACACTCGCATATGACCACTCATGAAGCTATTGATTTTCTGAGAGAAGACTTTGACCTTACTGCACATCTAAGGTTGGTGTATAGAGCTGTAAAGGAGGCAAGAGAGAGGATGATGGGTAATGAAAGAGAACAATATGGAAAATTGAGAAACTACTTATTAGAGATACACATAAGTAATCCTGGGTCTTCTGCATTGCTAGACCTAACTCCTCAACCTCAAGCACCCCCTACGTTTGACAAGTTGTATGTTTGTTTTGAGGTCTGCAAACTGGGATTTAAGAGTGGTTGCAGACCAGTGATCCACCTAGATGAAGCATTTCTTAAAACCTACCATGGGGGACAACTACTTTCGATCATTGCACAGGATGCTAACAATCAGTTCTACGTGGTTGCATATGCAGTTGCAAGATCTAAATATAAAGAATCATGTAAGTGGTTCCTAACACTCTTGCAAGAGGATATTGGTGATGTGAGCAACCACGGTTGGAATTTTATGTCGGATCAACAGAAAGTTGGTTTCCTTTTTGTCAATCCTTATTTGTTGTGTCAGTCATTCAGTGGATTAAAGTTGTTTGTAAACTTGGATTAATTCATTCATTGTTATTAGGGCCTGCTACTGATGCGTGAGCATCTTTTCTATTTTTTTCTAGTAAATTTGCATGTAATTTGTTGAGTTTAATTAAGAATTAATTATATTTTAGCCACTATGGATGCTATTTTGAGTTTTGTGCAATACTGTTTATTTTAGGTAGCATTCGGCTGGATTTGATGGAGTTTCTGCAGCACAAGAATCAAAGGAGATGGCAGCGAGGAGCGAGCGTACGCGTGACTGACGCGTACGCGTGATTTGAAGATTTGCAAAGCAATGCGTCCGCGTGACCGACGCGTCCGCGTGACTCACGAAAAAGACCATTGACGCGTGCGTGTGACCGACGCGTATGCGTGACATGCGCAACGTGCAAAAAACGCAGAAAGACGCTAGGGGTGATTTCTGGGCTGTTTTGACCCAGTTTCCAGCCCAGAAAACACATATTAGAAGCTGTAGAATGGACAAATCAAGTGGTCCCCACCCATCAGCTGAAGACTTGTTAATTAATTCGAATTTAAATTCAAATTTGATTTTTAAATAGGAAAAGATATTATTTTAATTTTAATTTTAGAAATTTGATTTTTAAATTATTAGGATTAGTTATAAAAGGAGATTCAGATATCCCAGACTACAAAAATACAAATTTTTATTAGAATCCTTATTTTCTACTCTGAACCATGAGCAACTAATCCTCCATTGTTAAGGTTAGGAGCTCTGTCTATTTCTATGGATTAATTTTATTGCTTTTTCTATTTTAATTTATGCATGGATTTATAATTTAAGAATTATTTTCGCTCTTTATCTTATGAATTTGGGTGGAACGGAAGTATGACTTTCTTTTTATTTGAGTTCTTGTATAACTTGGAAAAGCTCTTTACTTGAACAACAGCTTGAAAACATATTCTCCTAAATTTTAATTATCTGGATTTAACGGGATACGTGACATATAATCCTTTTATTTTTGGGTAATTAGAGTTTTTGTGGCATATAAACTGGAATTTGATCATGTAGCTTCTAATTGGAATTAATTGATCAAGGAATTGGAATGAATTTTAGAGGAGACTAGAAATGTCTAAGGAATTAGGGTCTAGTTACATATAGTTTGCCATAAATTAAATCCTACATGATTAAAATAGTTAGTAAGAAAAATTAATCCGAAAAAATAGATAACTCTGAAACCTTAACTGCTTTCTCAATATTTTATTCCTCACATATTCACCTGCCTGTCTTCAAACTCTTCTTTATTGTTTAATGCTTTTGAACTTCCAAACACTATTTTCTGTTTGTTTAACTAAGCCTATCAAACACTATTGTTGCTTAATCCATCAATCCTCGTGGGATCGACCCTTACTCACGTAAGGTATTACTTGGTACGACCTGGTGCACTTGCCGGTAAGTTTGTGGGTTATAAATACCGCACCAGCTACCTGCACTGAAAGAGGTAATACCTAATGCACATGTCAGAAACTGTGTGATGCATATGTGGGAGAATTTCATAAACCGATTCAAGGATTTATATATAAGAGAAATAGTGTGGAACTGTGCCAGATGCACCACCATCTCTGAATTCAAGTCAACAATGGAAAGACTGAAAGAAGTGAACAAGGATGCTTGGACCTACCTCATGAAATTTGATCCTGCTACCTGGGTTAGAGCATACTTTAGCCATGGTCCCAAAGTCGACAACCTAACAAACAACATGTGCGAGTCGTTTAACGCAAAAGTGTTGAATTATAGATGCAAGCCGATACTTACAATGTGCGAGGAATTACGGTGCTATGTGATGCGATGAATGGTGCAACACAAGAAACTGCTGGGGATTCATGAGGGGAACTCGTGCCAGTGCAGGAGAAAATGCTGAAGAGGCTCATCAAACCAAGTAACAAATGGACAGCGGAGTGGATTGGTGATAACGAGCACAAATGTTTTGAAGTCACGTACAAGGACTCCAAAGTTAATGTGGATTTGATCAAGCATAGCTGCTCGTGTAACAGATGGCAACTCAATGGTCAGTCAAAGCCTGAAGTTTTAATCATGCTGTGAATCTCAATTTCAAACATGCTGTGAATTTTAATCATGCTATGAATTTCAATTTTAATCTGGCTGTGAATTTCAATTTTAATCATATTGTGAATTTCAATTTCATACATGCTATGAATTTTAATCATACTTATGCCATTTTATTGTTGTCATACTGTTGTCTTGTTGTGAAGGGATATTGTATATTCATGCTATAGCTGCAGTAAGAAAAAGACATGATAATCTTGATGATTATGTGCATCCATGACTATGTATGGAGTCTATTAGAAAGACATACGAATACTTCATCCAGCCAGTTACTAGTGAGGAATACTAGACAAGGTCTGAGTATACTAAACCTGCTCCACCTGTTTTAAAAAAACCAATTCAATATCCCAAGGTGCATAACAGACAAAAAGACCCAGCTGAGGCTGTTATTGATTGTGATAAGTTAAAGAGGAGTTTCTTTGTCATGTGTAGCAAGTGTGGTGAGAGGGCACACAACTACAAGACGTGCAAAGGGGAACCATCCAACCCAAACTGGAAGCCAAAGATGAAAAAGCCAAGGAAGAAGGCCAACGAATGCCTCTCACTTGTGGTGCTTCCATTTTCACAGTCAGCCCCCAAGAAGAGGTAGTACTTAGTTACTCAGGGATGTAACTGTCCCCCCGATAATAAATTCAGGGGTTTAGTTATCTATCTTAAAATTACTTAGGGTTTTATCTGTCTCCTTTTTAATTCAGGTAGTACTTAGTTACTCAAGGATGTAACTGTCCCCTTGGTAATAAATTCAGGAGTTTAGTTGTCTATTTTAAAATTACTTAGGTTCTATCTGTCTCCTTTTTAATTCATTTGGGTTTCAAATGTCTTATTTTATAATATGCTTCATTGAGACTGTTAACACTAAATGGTATTTCAGACTGTGGAGCAAAGTCACCCTGCTGCAACCAACCCTCTTCATGCTGAACAAAATTTCACAGACCATTCATTTGCTAATGAGGTATCCTCTCATGGACTTTGGTGGACTTTTCTTGTTGTTTTTGATGCATTCATAATTCTTTCAACCTTGCTGCAGGGTAATCCGAATACAAACACTGCCCCTGCCCCGATGTCTGAGCAAGAATCTGGACCCTCAGTAGCAGTGGATGCGACACCATCAAGGCCTCCGAAAGCACCATTTAGGCCTCCAGCCCATTCTTCATCACGCCTTGCTCCTAGGCCTTTAGACCTAAGCAAACCATTAGGAGGAACCCTGTGGCAAACAAACCCTCTCTACCTGTACCACCTCCCCAGCCTGAACAACATCTGCCCTCTCCATAACAACCAACTACATCAGGAGCCTCTCTATAGACTTTGACAGCCCTCAACGGCTGTTTAAGTTCATTCCCACTCCAGAACTAAACAAGCCTAGTAGTTAACCCTACATGTTTAGACTACAGTTATGACATCAACATCTTCTTTAAAAATACTGTGATTTACAAAGCAACTCTTTTTGAAAATAATGTGATTGTATAGCTTGCAGGCTTAAGTTATGCCTTATTTTGGCAGTAGGCATGTTTAGACTTCTTTGATCACATTAACATCTCTTTCATGAGATTAATATATGCTTTACTTGTCTAATCAAATCTCTACAAATTATGCCATTAACTTGCTTAGGGCAATAGCTTCATACACATTTTTTCAGTACTTTGCTGGATATAGCATCGTTTAATACAACACTTTTTTTCGAAAAGCATACAACTCTTGAGAACTCATCCCAAATCTCATTACAGCATTTTTTCTGACCTACTTTTCCATTTTTCAGCCAATTTTGGCAATAACAGAAGCAAAAATTACACTAACCACTACAAAAATAACCAAATACACATTAACATTTTTCCTCCTCTCTAGATGCAACAGCTTCTTCTCCAAATCAGTTAGTCTCTGTTCCACTACCTTCTTCCTAAGATACATTTTCAGATCATCAACCTCGTTCTCAGTCATAAACTTTTCAAGAACTCTTATTGTTGAAACATGGTCATCCAGCCATAAGAAGAACTTGCAATGACTGAAATTTTTCAACCGCATGTTTATCATTCCAAAATAAAAATCACATAAACAAGCTTGTATAATCAAACTCACTAAAACAAAATCACCAACTTACCTTAAAGAATGGACATCCAAAGAACAATCTATTCGGGTTCGTCGTCGTCCTCGATTTGTATAATATGGCATACACTCCACATTTACACGTCAGAACAATCTCGTCTTTCTCCTCTGCAGCTTCCACACATTTAACGGTAGACGGCAGTGGAACACGTTGGGTGCTGGATGAAGCTCCGTCGCTGGCCATTGAACACTGCACAATACCACCACTCTCAACCTCTCATAGAAATGACAGCAGAAATGGCGACTGGATCCATTTGAAGACTTAGGGCACATCAGCAAAACGACATCGTCTTTCCATCCAGGGACGCATTTGTCCCTAACATCAATCCACCTTTACACCTGTACACTGTTACGGTGGTGGTCACCCATACAACGCCAACTAAGCGACACATCACCTGTCTCCGTTACGTCTAGTGGAGCATTTTGCACAGAAGGATCGATCCGTCATGCGTTTTGAATAGTAAGGGATATTTTTATATTTTTAGATCTTCAAGGACGAATTTGTCCACAAAATAAAAGTTCAGAGATTAATTTGTCCTTTTCTCTAAAAAAATTTGTTATAGTGTCAACCCTCATAATTACCATATAAAGGAAGAACAAAATACTTGAAAAAAAGGAGGAGAATAGATGTGCGAATAATGAAAAATCTTTAAAGAGACCTTCATATGTTCTGGTTATGCAAAATATGATTATAAAGTGGTTGAGAAATATAAAAATCGAGAACTAATGATATTAAATATTCAAGATAGTGTAGAATCAAGTATGATGGAGAAGTTGCAGAGAAGTATTATTGGCAAGTCAGTTTATTTTCATAAATGAGGATGACAGTATTTCTTGCTTATTTAAGGATTGGTATATCTTGTATGATGTAAAAATGATAGATCCATTTAATAGTTCTTTATTTACAATTCAATTGTAAATATGGAGGAGACTCTTCAACCATCTTTCTTGTTGAATTAATTTGGAGAAAAAGAGAGATAGTTAGAGAATGAATTATATAGAATAAGAAGGGTGTTAATTGAGATTAACGCTATGCCACTACATGTATGGAGTGAGAAAAATTTTGTAAAGTTGTGATGGTTTGGGATACTCTTATAAACTAGGACAAAAATTCTTTTCTAGATTAAAATTTTAAACCATAAGTGTTATGATGGAAATTATATAGGACCACTAATACAAGATAAAGTTCAGTTAGAAGTAAATGAATCAAAATATGAGTTATTTCTTAAAGAGAGGTGTGGTAATTTTCTAGTTGTTGATGACAACATTGTGAGAGAAAAAAAATAGACAAGAGAATGAATATGAAAATAAAAGACCTTTGAGAAGTAACAGCCAGAAATCGAATAGTCATGCCAAAGAGTTGGAGAAAAAAGATAACGAAGGAAGAAAGAGAAACAACATAATAAAGAAGTGGGCGCAGTTTTAGTTTATGATATGTTGATAGTCTCGTCTCGAGGAGAAGTCATATAGAATGATAGGTGTGAACTTCTAGATATACAAGATATGAAACTAAAAAATAGTATTCATAATTCAATTTTAACTAAAGACTTAGAAGATGATAGATATATAGATGAAATGATACAAGAAACCCAAATAAAATTTATTAGTGGCACAAGCTAAGGAGTAGTCCAAAAATAGATTGTAGTGGATCATAAAATAGATGATGATGAATCAGCATATACTCTTTTCTATCCACCAGGTTTTGAAAAAGCTATTAAAAATGAAAGTTTTTATAATGGGTCGGATAAGAGTAACAAAGCCAATAAGGGTAGGGTTAAATGCCGCAGACGCGGAGGAGGGGGGAGTCGAGGTCAATGAGACTTAAAAAAAGATTGAGAGTAGAAATTGATGCTAAAAAATGCTTGAAGAATAAGAGAACAAAGATAAATAGTTCTAGGAATAATAAAAAAAAAAACATAAAAAAATTTTAGCAAAAGAGAAGCATGATGGTTGCTAACTAAAAAAAAGTGAGACTAGCTTGGGGCGAAACCATAATAACGAAAGAAAAGATATAGGGGCTAAGATGAAGTTATCCAAACTTAGAAAATAGAAACTCAATTGAAGCTGAGTTATAGTGATAATGAAGCAGCAATAGTGTATTTTAGAAAAGAACTAGCTAAAACTGAAAAGATTGATGAAATATCTATTAGAACAAGAGAAAAAAGACTAATTGAAGCCAATAAAAAGGCATTAGCTAAAGATTTTATTTACATGAAAAATAAAGAGGCTCTTGCAAAAAAAAATCTTTATATAAGATTATTATTAGTTTAATTTGATTGGTGTATGTGTGAGAGATTAGAGATTATGTCCTTCTAATTTATTTTTTTGTGTTTCACCTATTATTCGTGAAGATTTTTAAGCCAAAACCTTCTCCCCCTCTTAATTTGAGTGATCAAGTCTTTTATCTTAAATTATCAAAAAAAAAATTTATCTATACTTTTTTTAAAATATAAACTAATAACTTTTATTTAGGTAATAAAAAAATTGTATACTTGAGTGTTTTAATTTTAAAAGTTAAAAATATATTAAAAAGTAGAAATACTTTTAAATTATTGCAAAAATACTTTCTAAAATTCACATATATTTTTAAAATTAAAAAATAACATAATTTATAAAATTTGACTAAAAAATCAATTATTTATCAACTAATTAAAATTTTAAAAAAAATATATTTATCTCAAAATTCACACTTTTACCTATGGTCCCTCTTTTCTCTCTTCTTCTCTACTAAAATCACATACTAAAAAGAATGTTTAAACCTTTAAAATTAATACCCTAAACCTAACAAACATAAAACAAAATTCTTAGAGCATTCAAATAAACATTCGAAACTTAATACTAGAAGAGTAGAAATACATCTAGAATCACAATAAAAGTAATATTTAAAAATGAGATACCACAAAATGTAGTTTCAAAATTTTTAAAATAAAGTAAAATTGGGAGAAAACAAAATACAAAATAAACAAGTATATTCGAAAGATGACATAATTTTTATAAATCAATCACTAATTCAATTTATGTTAGGTTAAATATTTACAAATTATAAAAATATTTAGTAACCAAAATAAATTAATAAAAAATAAATAATAAATTATTTTATTTAATAGTTATTAATTATGACATAATTAATAAATATTAAATAAAATAAGTTTTGATTTTTTTTCATCCTAGTATTACCGAAAAGTAAAAATCCTAAACCCAACACACATGCAATTATTCCCAAATCACCCAAACAGATATTTGAAACGTAAAACTAAAAGAATATCCAAAAATCCATTAAAAAAAAGTTTCGAAAGTAGAATATCTGTATTAGAATATTTAAAACTAAAATTCTGTCATTTTTATTTAAGTTAGGTTAAACATATAAATTAAAAATCCATAAATTTAACGTATATCTAGAATGAATTTGTTTACATGTATAGAATATTGAGATACAAAATTATATTTAATAAATAAAATATAGATCGAAATATTATATCTAAAAATATAATATTTTTATTATTTCTACTAAATTTTTATCATTATATTTTAATTCTTATAATTTTTTCTAAATTTTTGTTTGAAAAAATTAAAAATAAATTAAATTTTTATTATTTATTTTAATTTATCACTAAATAAAATATTTAATTTTTATTATAGTTGTAAAAATCGGACTGGACCGATCAGTTCGACCAAAAAACCAATAAACAGAACTCTCAACCGATCCGGTCTAATTTTCGAATCGTTTAAGGATAAAAACCGATCAAAGTCAGTAAGAACCAGTCAAAATCGGTAAAAATTGCTCAAAATCGATAAAAATCGGTTTAATCGAACCGCTAAAAAAAATTCTAAAATTAATAAAAATATGATTTGAACTTGAATCTTCTTTGTACCTACATGCTCTTCTTGTCAATAAAATATGATGTTTTTTATTATTTTACATACTAATTATTAATTATATAGTAAAAATGTACTATAATTTTTTTAGATATTATTTTAATTTTATACTCACTTATATTTAAATTAATTATATTTTTTATTATTCATAATTATTAATATAAATTAAATAGAAAATCAAATATTTTTATTAATTATAATATAATTATTTTTTATGATTATATAATATTTATTAATATTATTTTTTAATAAATATATATAGTATATAACAATATAATAATTACAAAATAATTAGTGAGTTATTAAAATAAAAAATATTTATTATGAAAAATATTAAAACTTTATATACTTATTTAATAATAATCATATTATAATTTATTGAAATTTGATTATTTTAAAATATTAATAAAAATATATATATTTTAAATTTTAATTTTAGATTTTTGATTATTTTATATTTTTTATTTATGTAAAATCGATTTTATCGGTTTAACTAATAACTTATCAGTTAAATTAATAAACTAGTAAATTAATAGTTTAACCATTTTAATTTTCGATTTAATTCTGACCACTATAATTTTTATATTTTATTATTAGTATTCAATCTTATTCTATTTTCGAAACCAAAATGCTCACAGTAAAAACAGGTAGGCAGCAACATGGTTGACTAAAATGAAACAAATTAAATGATGATAAATATGATTTACGTAAATAAAATAATTGGGAAGAAAGTTTATGCAAATACAATTTTACAAATTATCAGATGCAATTGCAACATTTCAATTTGTATGTAATTCGTTACACCCTGCTGTAAATTTTATTAACACGTAAACCACTACATTTTGTCGCAGATTATGAAGAAGTTGGCTTACTATATAAACCGCGAGAGTTTCTTCACATTGTGGTTGCTTGAAAAATGCCTATGTGTGTGTTTTGCAAAGGCGTTAGAGAAAAGAGAAGTGATTCCACCTCTGAACGCATGTTCAGAAGTGAAGTTAAAATTTGTTACTTCTGCGTTCATGTTCATAAACCGCTACAAGGCTCTTGGTGTTTCCAAACGTAAACCGCTGCATCCTGCCGTAGTTTACGTGTTAATGGAATTCGCGATAGGATGTAGCGGATTACATACAAATTGAAATGTTGCAATTACGTCTGATAATTTGTAAAGTTATATTTACGTAAGTTTTCTTCTTAATTGTTTTATTTGCGTAAATTGCCCAAATAATTATATTCAAAAGCGTGTTGTTAATTATTGTTGTTATGTGGGTCGGCCAAATTCACTGCTTGGAATATGAGAGCATTAGCATAACCGTACATTTTTTTTTTCGGTTTTTCATGCCATCTTTGAATTTGGTAGTATAAGGATTAATTTGTTGTATTATTAAATTTTAGAGTTAAGGACAAATTGGTCCCTAACTTTTTTTTCTCGGACATTTTCGTCCCCAAGGATTGAAAAATACATTTATGTTCTTGACCCTTCTAAAATGCGGACAAATTTACCCCTCCGTTAAAGTGACTCCGTTGGACTCAACGGAAAACGCTGATGTGGCTCCCGTGGCGCTGACCTGGCCGTTACGGGAACACACGTGGCATGTAACTTTTTAAAACAGGACATATTAGTCCTCTCACACCAAAACGTGTAGCTTTTCAAAACAGGACATATTAGTGCTCTCACCCCAAAACGACGCCGTTTCACCCAAATCCCCAATCTTTCACATTTATGAGCCAGCTTTGTTTTTGCCTCATTAGCTTCTTTCTCCAATCGAACAAGCCGAGTCCTATACTCCCCAGCCTTCTCTGCTTCAACTTTGGCAATTTGCATCTCTTTTTCTGCAGTTCTACTCTTCTTCGCTTCTATTGCCTTCAAAACTTCAGCTGCTTTCTTTCTCTCCTTCTCCAAGTTTTTCTTCTCCTTATCCGCCTTTTTCTTCTCTGCCTCCAGGAGCTCATTCAACCTACTGATTTCCTTTTCCTTATCAGCTATACAAGCTTGAAAATCAGGTTTCTGCCGAATCGCATCTAAAAGACACCCCTAGTACAAAAAAAATCCCATTTACTGTGGATAGTGATGAAATATGGAAAAAAAAAGGAAAAACAATGAAGAAACTTACAGTCTTCATGTAGGTAAGCTATTCCTCGAGCAGCCCCAGCTCCAACCTTGACTCTGGTAGGCCAATTTAAAATTGGTTTGTTTTCGCCTGTAAAAGTTGTAAATTACTCATTAAGCTATAGATAAAATTTTACATAGGAAGGTACCCATTATTAACGTAAATATTAATGAATACATATGGGGAAGAATCTTGTATATCTACTTGCAAGCTGCACAATCATTAAATATATAATGCATAATTTTTTCAAGAATAATGTACCTAGCATAGAATACCAATGTTTCTCAAAAAATGGTATATATTATAGCAAAACTTTGCACAATTCAATTATTACTTACTTTATAAAGCTGCCTATGAACATATTCCATTCACAGAGTACCACTTTAAAAATAATATATACAACTAAAATTCAAACTTCTTTGGAACAAAATAAAGTCCAGCAAGAATTGATTATCACACTTAAAATCGTTGTAATAAGCTGAATTCGTAACCAAAGCTACATACTTCATTCTCTAAAGATATTCTAGCATTACATTCTTTAAGCTTCTCCTCAGCGTCTGCTTTGGCTCGTGCTCGTTCTTCTTCACATTCTGTAAAAAAAACAACATTGCAATGTTCACTAATTACAATTTAATCCAATTTGTTTAGTGAATCCACTCACATAAATTCCACTACATATGCATAAAATTTTTATTCAGATTCACTACTCACATCCCAAAGAAAAAGGCACAAAAATAAAAAATTGAAAATAAACAAATAAATAACTTCGGTTGAGCTTCACATTTTGAGCCTGAACTTCATTGATTTTGGTTTCTAGAAGCTTCATAGCTTGGCGAAGAGCGTTTTGTAATTCTTGAAGGTTCGAACACTTCTTCTTCCACTGCCACAGAGAAGGAAAATAACTAAATAAATAAATAAAGAACTCGGCTTTGAATGACAAATAAAGCGAAAAAGAGAAAAAGAGAGGGTTTTACCGCTTCACAGTGGGAGCAAGCAGTGGTGAAAACAGGTTCGAATAAGTGATCTGCAGAGAGAGCCATTTGCGGCCAAGAGGGAATGGAGAAATGTGAGATTCTTCAATCCATAGCAGAGATTCTACACCACCGTTCTCTTCGTCCTTGGGGTAAGCGAGGGAATGGAGAGGGAGGGGAGTAGAGTGTGTTAGGGTAAGCGAGGGAGTGGAGAGGGAGGGGATGGGGCAAGGAGAGGAGGGGCAGCGTAGGTGGTGGTGGAAGAGGGACTTAGGGGGCAGGAGGTGGTTGGGGTTGGAGGTGGCTGAGGATGGTGACCTACTTCACCGTTTTTGTGGAAGGATTAGGGCTCATAAATGTGAAAGATTGGGGATTTGGGTGAAACGATGCCGTTTTGGGGTGGGAGGACTAATATGTCCTGTTTTAAAAAGCTACACATTTTGGTGTGAGAGGACTAATATGTCCTGTTTTAAAAAGTTGTATGCCACGTGTGTTCCCGTAACGACCACGTCAGCGCCACGGGAGCCATGTCAGCATTTTCCGTTGAGTCCAACGGAGTCACTTCAACGGAGGGGTACATTTGTTCGTGTTTTGGAAGGGTCAGGGACATGAATGTATTTTACAATCCTTGGGGATGAAAATGTCCGCGAAAAAAAAAAAGTTAGGGACCTATTTGTCCTTTACTCTAAATTTTATTTAAAAATTTTTGGTTAGCTAATAGATTACTATATATATATATATATAAGATAAAATTTAAATTTTTAACACTTATTTAAGCAGATTAATAGACTAACTATTAAACTATTTCAACTTGGTTAACTATTATTTTTTGAGACAAAACACTATAATAAGTCAAGGAGAATGAAATTTTATACAAATCAGCTAAATGGAAAGCTGATTCATGAATCCACCAATACACATTACTATATAGTTCGAATCAGTATGTTTCGAACTAGAATTACTCACACACGCTGCACATAGTAATTCGAATTGGCCAGATTCGAATTACTCATGATTTAATTCTGCCCATTCTTTTATTAAAAAATTAATAATTTAAAAATTAAAAAATATATATATTTTATTTCATGCATTAAAAAAAAGCTAACAAAATATTTAATTACGAGACTTCTTTAAAATATTAATGAGTTATCAATTCGAATTTCATACAATACTCTTTTGTCCATTTTTAATAGCTCATGAATATTTTTTTATAAATTTTTTTAATAAATTTATTTAAATTATACCACAAAAAAATATTTTATTCTATACAAAATAATTTAAAAAATGGCCTAAAAGATGTTAGGAGTACTATAAAAATTTGTAATGTCCTAATGACTTAGGACATTAAAGAAATACTCTACATAGTCAATAATAATTTAGAAATTAAAAAAATATAGTCATAACCAATATTTACCTAAATTACTAGAATATTACAAACTTTTATAGTACTCCGAATATTTTTTAAACTATTTTTTTAAAAATTGTTTTGCATAGAATAAAGGACATTTTAAGCCATTTTAAGCCATTTTCTATGCAAAACAATTTAAAAAAATGGCTTAAAAAATATTAGGAGTACTATAAAAGTTTGTAATATTCTAGTAATTTAGGTAAATACTGGTTATAACTATATTTTTTTAATTTCTAAATTATTATTGACTATGTAGAGTATTTCTTTCATGTCCTAAGTCATTAGGACTTTACAAATTTTTATAGTACTCCTAACATCTTTTAAGCCATTTTTTAAAATTATTTTGTATAGAATAAAATTTTTTTATGGTATAATTTAAATAAATTTATTAAAAAAATTTCATGAGCTATTAAAAATGAGCAAAAGAGTATTGTATGATATTCGAATTGATAGCTCACTAATATTTTAAAAAAGTCTTGTAATTAAATATTTTGTTAGTTTTTTTTAATGCATGAAATAAAATATATATTTTTTTAATTTTAAATTATTAATTTTTTAATCAATTATTAATTTTTTAATAAAAAAATGGGCAAAATTAAATAATGAGTAATTCGAATCTGGCCCATTCGAATTACTATGTGCAGCGTGTGTAGTGTAATTCGAATCACCCTGATTCGAATTACTGTGGGTGTAATTCGAATCAGGTTTATTCGAATTATAGTGTGTCTGCGTGTGTGAGTAATTCTAATTCGAAACATACTGATTCGAACTATATAGTAATGTGTATTGGTGGATTCATAAATCAGTTTTCTATTTGGCTTATTTGTGTAAAATTTCGTTTTTCTTGATTTATTATAGTGTTTTACCCTATTTTTTTGGGTGGTATATACAAAGGGCAGCCGAACCATTTATTTCATTTTGATTTTTTTTTTTTGGTGATTTATTTTATTCTAATCTTATTGTTCCTTGTCAACTGTCTCACATGTGGTTCTTAGTTGTCTAAAAAAAGAGCTCAATTTCAAACACAGCATTCTGGATGAAGGACTCACAATGAAGAGAATAAAGACTAATATATAACGGAAGAAAAAGGTCACATGTAATTTTCACATTTGACTAGGATCCCGTATCACAAATGATTTTTCAACCTACAATAATCTCATCTTTCTTACTCACTATATTCTATTATCACAAATAATATACCAAAATTGCATTAAAAAAAGCAAGTTTTAATTAAAAAAAATCCAAAAATTAACAAAAATCTGAAATAGCCGTTTATCGAAAAGATCTACAATTTTTTGCAACTTTGGTAGGTAATTAATCAGGATTGCAGCTAATTAGTATATGAACAATAAAATAAGTTCAATAGAAAAATCTAAATCCACACATCTCTTTTTTTTTATTTTTTTTAGAGAGAATGTAAATTTTAAATCTAAAACTAAATAAAAAGAAACATCTAAAATTTAAAAGAAATATATCTAAAACCAAATGAAAAAAAATCAAAATCATTACAAAAAGAATATAAAAAATCTAATCGAAAAAAACATTCGATACGTAATAAAAAAATTTAAAACCTAACAAAAAAGAGATATCCAAAATTATTTTAAAAAATTCAAAATCTAATAAAATAAGACCTCCAAAATTATTGGAAAAAGAATATACGAAAACTAAGAAAAAAACATCTAAAACTATTTAAAAAATATCCAAAATCTAAAAAGAAGACACATATAAAAACATCCAAAACATATAAAAAAGGCACATCTAAAACCTAGAAAAAAGAAATATCCAAAACAAGTAAAAAGAATAACCCAAAACTTATAAGAAGAAGACCGCCGTGTTCACAGTAAGAGGACTTCGAGAGTGATGGCGTAGCGTCACGGCAAGAGAAGTTACACCGGGAGGCGGCGGGATAGATGATAGGGGATAGAGGAAGAGGCGCAGCTCTGCGACGAGAAGAGTTGGAAGAGGGCATAATAGACACTACAAACATTAATAGCAATTCACAACAATCACAGTAGCAATATGGCAAAGTAATATAAGTGTATGTACTCTATTGACAAATGAAGTACTCGATTGATTTATAAGGCAAGAATCAATAAAACAGTATACCAATACCACCCTAAGCTCAAAGGAGGTATGCATTATCAAATAGCAACATAATAGCTATCCGGGTAAATACCTTATTTGGTCCCTGACCTTTTTTCCAAAAGACAAAGCGCATTTTAATCATCCCGAAACCTCAACCAGTCCCCTATCTATCTATAAAGTTGTACAAATTGACTCCTGTTCCTGGTTGATAAATAGTGGCCCATATGACGTGTTCAGTGAGGTGCCAGGTATCAATATCAATTTGTTAAAAGGACTAAAAACCCCCTCACCAAAACTTAAAACCTAACTACCCTTGACTCTTGCTACGGCTACCTTCCTCTTCTTCCTTTCTTTCCCCTTCTCTGTTTTTCAACTCCCCCTCTACCCACAACTGCTTTGTTCGCCGACTGCATCCCCTTATGTTTTCACCGCTGCTGGTTGTCTTGCTCGATTTCTCCTCTGGTGTATGGTGACTATAAGGGCGTGCCGAAGTTGCAGATCATAGAGTTCATGATGAAGCTTATGATATTATTCTTAGGGTTGATATACAGGGTGTGCAGACGCTGAGAAAGGTGTTGGAAAAATCGGCAGTGTTTATTTTTCTGGTGGCAGAGAGTGAGGCAGCAATGGTGGAGAGGTTGATAGATCAAAACACGGAGACGGTGGACTTGCTACTTGTGAGGATAGCGACAGCGAAAAAGAAGGTGAAGTACATGAAGAATTTTGATTATTGTGCGGTGAATGCGCAGGGAAAGCTTGAGAATGTGGTGAAACTTGTAGAGTCTATTATTGATGCTAAGAAAGCTAGCGTTAGACAGAGGAGTGCTGTCATATAGGTATTATTACTTTTTACTAAGCAAATATGCAATGCTTGTTTTCTTGCTTGTGTTTTGTGTTACTAATATTGTGATTCCTATGTTATGTGAATTCCAGAATGCACCATAAAAATTTGTAGAGTTTGATCTATTGTGATTTGCTATGTTAGGGACTGGATTCTCTATAGTGAGCTCAATGAGTTGTTTGCACAGGTTGTAAAGGTGTATATATGATTGATTGATGGTGGTTATAAAGATGGCATAATGGAAGAAGAAAAAAAAAAAGAGGAGGAAGAGGAAAGGATGAGGAAGGAGAAAAGAGAGGTTGGTTCGGCGATGGTGGTGCTGCAGTAATGATCATGAAGGTGAAGTTTGATGATGATAGTGATGGAGATGATGGTGGCCGAAGAGAAAGGAGAAGAAGAGGAGGAAGAAAAGGGGGAAGAAGAGGAGAATTTTTTATTTTTTATTTTTTGGCGAGGGAGTTTTTAGTTCATTTAACAAATTGGTATTGATACCTGCCACTGTGACATGACACATCAAATCTCACCAGACACGTCAGATGAGCCACTATTTATCAACTAGGAACAGGGGTCGATTTGTACAATTTTTTAGATGAATGAGTGCCTGGTTGAAGTGCGCTTTGTGCCTCGAGAAAAAGGTCAGGGGCCGGATAGGACATTTATCCTACCTATTATTTTCTTATACTCTAATTCCCTTTTTATATCACAACCCATATTCCAATCTGTTGTAACTAACTCTGACCTCAACACAAGCTAATAATTCTCTGTGACGCACTCCTATTTACTTCTCATAGTCTTTCATCCATATGGGTGGTTTCCTTACCCTTTTGTTACTTGAGTTATTTTGCATAATGGCTTCATTAGGCCCATCCTCTTGTTTCTCTTGGGCCTCAGTATTGACATTACTATTACTTTTCGCATCAATTACTCCCCCCAGGATAATGACCTTGTCCTTAAGGTCCTCAGCAGGATAAATCTTCACCAACTCAAACCAACTGACCCAAGTTGCTTTAACTCTTGGTGTACCTTGCCACTCAACTAACACTTGGACAGTTTGAAAAACATCGTCGAGTAGCCTATATATGCTTACTATTAATGATCGCAGCTGTAAGTGGTTCAAAAGGTAGAGAGAGGGGAAGGTCAACGGTAGTCCCAACCATAGCCAGGTCCCTTTTAAATTCCTTCAACAGCAAGACATGAAAAATTGGGTGTATAGCACTGCTGATTGGAAGTTCCAGCTTGTACACGACAACTCCTACTCACTGCAGCACCTTAAACGGCCCATAAAACCGCTTAGCAAGATTTAAGTTACCCTGAGCTACCATTAAGCTTTGCCTATACGGCTGCAGCTTCAACAGAACTCGGTCACCAACATTGAACAATTTCTCTCGATGATGACTATCAGCTGGGCGTTTCATTTGATTCTGTGTCTGTTGGAGGTAAAACTTCAGTTCCATATCAAGAGACTCTCGCACTTGCAGCAAGTCATCTACATCCTTAACTAAAGATGAGTGATGCACATACCCTGGAATGGTTTGGGTTGGAAACCCATATAGTGCTTCATGTGGAGACATCTCAATTATGGTGTGAAACAAGTTGTTATAACAAAACTCAGCCCAATTGAGATAAACTGACCATTTTGTAGGGTGGGCATGGGTGAACACACGCAAGTATTGTTCCAGCATTCGGTTTATCAATCTCAGTCTGACCATCAGTCTGCAGATGATACATTGTACTATAGAACAGCTAAGTACCACAATTCATGAACAATTCCCACTAGAAGTGACTTAAGAAGAGAGGGTCTTTATCGGAGACAATAGTGGCAGGAAATCCATGATATCTTACCACTGAATTAATGAACTTCTAAGCAACCAGTTTGGTTGAGAAACCTGTCTTCAATGGAGCAACCCAGGCAATCTCACTGAATCTATCCACGACAACAAGTATAGTAGTAAAGCCATTAGAGTTTGGAAGCTTAGTGATGAAATCCAAACTGATGTCATCTCATGGTTTTGCAGGAATAAGAAGGGGTTGAAGGAGACCTTGTGGTTTGGCAGCAATATACTTCGTGCATTGACATTTGATACAACGATCGATGAAGCGGACAATATCTTAGCGCATTCCAGGCCAAAAGAACAGTTCACTCAGCCCCTTGTAAGTTTTCAAAAAGTCGCCATGATCCGCTGTTAGGGCAGAATGAAGCTGGGTTAAGAGAGTAGTACGCAAATTAGCAAAATTTGGCGCCTAAATTTGCCCTTTATACAGCACTAAACCATCCTTAAACACATAATCGGAAGGCAAGTTGTCATTCCTCAAGCGTTCTTGAAGTTGTAACATCTCCTCCATCTTACTATTGGCTCTCAATAATTCAGAAATGAGTTGAGATTGTGCCGCTGTGAATGCTTGGAATCGTGGATAGATGACTTCCTCCTCTTGGCGGGATAGGGCATCGGCTACCTTGTTGAACTTGCTAGGACAATATTCAATCTCAAAGCCATACCCCAATAACTTTGAGAGATAGTGCTGTTGTTCAGGGGTAAGGATGACTTGAGTCATGGGCTCCCTTAACCATTGATGATCGGTCTTGATCTGGAACCTCTTATCTAGCAAATAGTGCCGCCATTTTGTGACTACTTGAGTGACGGTATAAAGTTCCCGCACATAAGCAAATACTTGTTCTAAACGCACCCCTAATTTCTTGTTGAAGTAGGCGATAAAATGACCACCTTGAGATAGAACCGCGCTAATACCAGTGCTAGAAGCATCAATTTCTACCACAAAAGTTTGGAAGAAGTTAGAGAGTGCCAAAACAGGGGTGTTAACTATCAGTTGCTTTGAATGGTGAAAGCCTGATCAACAGATATGGTCCATTAGAAGACATTCTTTAATAACTCAGTCAAAGGGAAGACAAGTTGAGCATAATTGGCAACAAATTTTCTATAGTATCCAGTCAATTCGAGGAAGCCCCTTAATTGTTTCACTGTGGTGAAAACAGGCCAAGCTAAGATTGCATCAATCTTTGTAAGATCTACCTTTACTCCTTCCCTAGCAATTACATGTCCCAAGTACTCAACTTGTTGTTGTAAGAATGCACATTTTGACTATTTGGCAAAGAAATGGTTCTCCTGTAAAACTTGTAAAGTTTGAGCCATATGCCTCATGTGCTCTTCATGGGTCTGACTATACACCAGTATATCATAAAAAAACAGCAATAAACCGTCTCAAGTAGGGTTGGAAGACTCGGTTCATGGTTGCTTGGAATGTGGAGGGCATATTAGTGAGGCCAAATAGCATGACCACAAATTCATAGTGGCCCATATGAGTCCTGAATGCCATCTTGTATATGCCCTCTTCCTACATTCTAATCTGATGATAGCCGCTCTTTAGATCAATCTTGGAAAAGAATTCTGCCCCATGTAACTCATCAAGTATCTCTTCTATGGTTGAAATTGGAAATTTATCTTTCACAGTGATTGCATTCAGAGCTCTGTAGTCAACGCAGAAACGCCAACCCCCATCTTTCTTCTTCACAAGCAGAACCGGGCTTGAAAAAAGCACTTTAACGATCACAGATCACACCGGTTTGTAACATCTCAATCACTGACCGCTCCATTTCTACCTTCTGAAAATGTGGATATTTGTAAGGTTTAATGCTCACCGGAGTTGCACCTGGGACAAGATGGATTTGATGATCAATAGTTAATTGTGGTGGGAGTTGTGTGGGTTCTTCAAACACCTCAAAAAAATTCCCCTATAATCCTTTGAACATCTTCATCAATTACTGCTCGAATTGATGCTAGTGATGAACCCTTGACCTCCAATTGAAACAAAGAGGCAATATGATGACTGCTATGGAGTTTCTTCAATTCTCTGAAATTTAATTTTGCCTTTCGTAATAAGTGTTCGCCTTTAAATGTGACCCATCTCCCTAGTACCTTGAAATTCATGAACAAGTCGATATAATTAATATGGATAATACCCAGCCGCATCATCCAATGTACTCCTAGAACCACATCTGTGCCTTTTAGGTCCAGTACATAAGTGTCCATAGAGAAGTTATACCCTTGTACCAATAAAGAAAAATCTTGGCATTTAGTTGCACAATTAATAGAATCACCATTGCCCACTATTACCTGAAGTGTTGGAGTCGGGGTGAGGGGCAAATTGAGCTTCCTAGCAATTGACTCTTTGATAAAGTTGTGGATGCTGCTACCATCAATCAAAATCAGCAAGGGTCGATTGGCGTGTGCCCCTTTCACGCGCAGAGTCTCGGGGTGGAACTCCCCGACAAGGGCATTGAGACTGATTCGTGGAGGTTGTTCCTCCTCGTCGTGTCCCGCATCCTCCAAATCAGAGTCATTCTCCTCTTCAGGTGTTCCAGCAGTGCCATGTAAGAGCTCTTAGAGTTTCTCTTCACCTATGAGGAGCTCATAAGAAGCCTTGCAGCAATGCCCCTGGCTGTAATGCTCATCACAATAATAACACAAGCCCTTCTCCCTTTGTGCTCGAATATCTGTGCTGATTAGTTTCTTAAATGCCGGTAGGTTTATTTTTGGTGTTGGAAAAGAAGAGGGTGTGTTAGCAGATGCTATGGAGCTCGTGGCAGGGGTAGTCACTGGGTGAGAACTCTATTGGGACATAAACCGGGGCGGGTTCTGGGTTGGGGCCTTATTGCTACCATTCCTAGATAAGCTCGGCATTGTTGCGTTCTTTTGCTCATGGAGTTTAGCAATGGAAACAGCCTGGACATATGATGTGGGTTGGGCTAGGAGCAATTCACATTTGAGCTGGTCTTGGAGTCTAACAACAAAGAGGGAGATGATCTACTCTTCATTCTGCCCATTGACCCTGTTAGTTAATTCTTCATATTGGTTCTGGTACTTCTCAACCAATCCACCCTGCTTCAATTTTTTAATGATGGTGAAAGGGCCATAAAAGAGATTCTTTCCAAATCTGACTGTTGGTGCTTCTTGCTAGCGCTTCCAGAAATGTGTCCCAGTTGTAGATGATGCTGTTGTTAATGCCCATCGATACGATGCATATGCTACCCCTACCAAATGAAATGATAACACTTAAATTCTCTGCTCCACGGGTATTTCGAACGTCTCTAAATATTGACGGGCGCAGAAGACCCAATCTTCCACTGAGTTAATAAAAATTTAATAATTAATCATTTTTGTCGAACAAAATTAATCTTTTGTGGATACAATATTAATTTTTTATTTTTTTATAATCAATTGTCATTGTTCGAATTTTTTATAGTTAGAAATGACTATTTCCACTATTGGAATGGATAAAAATAGATACATATTGCGTTTTATCCAAAAATCTTTTCGAAAAATATGCACCCAATCAAGTTGGAGTGAGGTAGGTCCTTGCAGATATGAGTAATAACCTAAAGATGTCAACTTGTCATTTTTTTTTATAAGATGAATTTAACCATTTCCGATCTACAAATTTCATCCATTACTTAATTCTTACCAAGGTTTGAATCTATACGCAGCATATTAAAAGATAAAAAAGTTATCAGGTGTATCCGAGAATATCGGTGTTCCAATTATTTTAACCGTTAATCTTAATTAATATATATTATATATATTTTTTATAATTCAGATCAATGATTAAAATAATTGGAACACCGATATTTCTGGTAAATAATTGGAACACCGATATTTCCGGTACACCTGATAAGCTTCGTAAAAGATATCATATTTTACCACTCAATAAAAACCTCAGCTCCGAGGCCATTCTATTTTTTTTGTCCATAGTATTAAAATGGGGTTAAAAGTTAAAAGTCTGATGCCATCCTAGTTAACATCTTGCTAGTATGTTAGCCATGAGGCCTATTGTGACACGTCACTAATAATTTTTTGCTATGTACGTCACTAATATGTTTGCACCCAGTCTTTTTTGGTGCTTATGTTTGCACCCATATTGAGTTTATTCTTCAGTGTGCACAAATGTAACTCCAGCCCAGCCCATCCATTTTAGATATAGGACTTCCTTAATTAATTTATTAACAGTCCCGTCCGGAAAGGAAAAACTGAATTTATTAACGGCCAAGAAAAAAAAACACTTTATTCTTTTCAATTTATTGAAAATTAAATAGAAATTTGACAAGTATAGTGCAATAAATGTCATTATTTCCAAAATAAAGTGAAAACAACTTGAATTTCCAAAACTCTTTATATATATAGTAGATGATTCTCTAATTTTAACATGATTTTGTTCTTGTACAGAAATATCTATTATAGACAACAAATTAGTTACTTTGACATAAAATAGACTCAGTTATTAAGCTTAACGTGGATGACAATTTCTTCAGGAACTCGGTTGGTTTTATCTTAAGAAATCAATTTTCTAAAGTGTTAAAATTTGATGCTCTTTTGTTAGGCATATACTTATGCTAGAAAAAAGGGTATATATACTTGTATCGTTATTGATACCAACCCAATTTAAGTATGAAAATATACAAGATTTAAATGGAATTATTTCTGATATTTTGATTTTGTTACATCGTCTTTGATGGTCTCTCTTTTTTATATGCCTCATTAGATAAATATAATAGTTAAGGTGTTTAAGATTTAACATAATTCAAAATCTGTTTCAGATTCAAGACACATTTTTTTGAGTTTGGATTTATTATTTTTATTTAGTGTTATTTTCGAACCAAATTTGAGTTATACTTTGCGTTACCAGGTCCGGCCCAAAATTGTTTTTATAAACAAAAATTATTTTTAAATGAAATTAATAATATTATATTATATTTTTATATTTTAATTAATATTTTCATATTATATAGTATTGTTTTTTTAAATAATTTATTTTGATATAAATATAATATAATATTTGTTAAATTTATTAATTTTTAAAAATAAAACTTTATTAATCTAGTATATAAATTTTACAAATTTATACATACTAATTTTATATCGAATCGATCCAGTTTAATTCAGTTTATTTTAAGTTTTATCGGATCGAATAAAAATAAATTTGATGTCTTTTTGAGTTGAATCTGAATCTAATTAAACTCGGTCCAATTTAATCTATGGACACCCATAATAATAGTCAATAAATTAGTTAAATAAGTACTTTAAAGAGCGAGTGATTGTGATACTTCGTTTTACTATTTGTGTTTTATTTGTTTTCTAAAAAAGAAAAATATATGGATTATGTGTATAGATGCCATACAATAAGATTGAGACAAATTCTGATTAGACGAGAATGAATCAAGATTGTGATTTGTGATGACAGTGATAGACAAGTCGGC
The DNA here is from genome assembly GCF_059453495.1 of Arachis ipaensis. Taxonomy (NCBI): domain Eukaryota; kingdom Viridiplantae; phylum Streptophyta; class Magnoliopsida; order Fabales; family Fabaceae; genus Arachis; species Arachis ipaensis. The sequence continues at coordinate 145,072,443 of NC_142440.1, forward strand.
ACAAAGATGATTATTATGATGATGATATGCTTTGAAACATGAAAGCGTGATTACCGGTGACTACTACATAATGTAAAGCAACCAATTCAAAAATTGAGCTCTCATGACAAATACATAATTCCAAATTGATGAGCTTTGCTTTCTCTAAAGATGTTTCTTTTTATTAAAGATTTATATAAATATTTATATAATTGTGTATCTTTATATTAGTAAAAGTATATAATTTTTAAATTTATCATTTAAAAAATATCTAATGCATAAATCTAATTAAATATATATTAAAATTAATTTTTTTTAATAATCTTAATCTTATAAGTCTGTAACTATAACTGATTTAACAAATTTGGATTAGTTAATCGAGTAGTTAATTTACTCATTTATTTAAATAATTATTGAGAGTTTAAATTTTATCTTTTATATGTAATAATTTATTGGCCAACAATAAACTTTAAATAAAACTCAGATTTACAACAAATTAGTTCTTAATTTATTCAACTAAAAAATATCGTAGAAAACAAAAAAAACTATAGCTGATTTGTTCTAAAAAGAACATTATCATATATATTGGAATATAAAATATTATTATCCATAATGAAGTATAGAACATTATCAATTATCGAGACATGGGTTTCGATAATGAATTTTCACTATTTAGTAAGTGAATTAAGTAAATAATATCTTATTATTATTTAATTCAAAACCTTCATTTATAAATAGATTCTAAAAAGAAAAGTTTTAACACACTAATAATATAACACATAATAGAAAACATATATGTAGTTACTTATTTCAAGTAGTCTTTTAATTTCTTTAAAAAACATATTATGTATATAATATTAGTGTAAAGGTGTTGTGTTATTTGAGTGACACATATTAAAAATTAATAATAAATTTTTTTCTTTCTCCTATAATTTTCTAGCTCTATTTTCATCCATCTTAATTCTATGACATAACTTTCTTTTCTTTTCTTTATTTTTAACAGATAAAAAGCTAGTCAAATCAAAATTCTATCTTCTTTAACCTGCTGATAAAGCAAACGCAAGTCTATATGACCCAAATTTTCAAAGAATATATAAGATGTAAAGTGATAGGAGTGCTTAAGTTTCAATAACAGCTTTTAGTTGAGTTAGTTAGAATACAACTAGTAAGCTTTGTTTTAAGTAAATATAATTAGCCTTGTGTTGAGATAGTTAGCTGTTGAATTAGAATTAGTTAGTGGCTGAAAGATTCCAGAGACCCTTGCACTAAGTTGCAACTATAAGTAGCAACACTCATTGCTACATTACCACTTTTTCATAATATAATCCACATATTCACTTTTCTTGTTCTCTTCTTCTCTGAACCTTCTTCTTCAACTCTTTGGGTCTTAAATCTAGGTTCTTGATACCCTTCATGGTATCAGAGCCGATGGTACCACAACTTCTGTAAAGGTCTAAGAAAGCAGATCTAATTTAGTTGAAGTTCAACTACAATGGTGCAAGAGTTTACAACAACACTGATTTCAATGAAATTGGATGAGGATAACTATCTACAGTGAAAAGAGTGAAAAGACCAGATAGAATCAACAATTGAAAGAAATGACATGCTGAATCACATCATGGGAGAAGAAATACCCCTGCAATTTCTAGTCTCAGAGAATGGTGGAGCTGGTACAGTGAATCCTGAGTTTCAGAAATGGGAAAGGAAAGATGCACTCCTCAAGTCATGGTTGTTAGCTTCAATGAGTAAACCGTTCACAACAAGAATAGTTAGATGCACTATACATGTCAAGTTTGGAAGAGGTTGGAAGATCATTTATCCTCTCAGATCAAGGCCAAGGTGATGCAGCTAAAGAACAAGTTGAGCACCATTCATATTGGTGCTTCTGTTACTGAGTATGTACTGTCAATAAAAGGAACCATAGATGTGTTAGCTTCTGTAGGAGAGTCTAGAAAAGAAAGTGACCATGTGAATGCGATCTTGAACGGTTTGACTGAAGAATACTCTTCAATGATAACCTCTATTTTAACCACAAGGTATCAAGGTATAACAGTAGGTGAGTTAGAAGCCTTACTTTTAGCACATGAAAGCATGTTAGCAAGATTTTGGAGACTAGAAGCTTTTATTCGAGCTAATCTAGCTCAGCACTTTCAATCTAGACAAAATTAGATGTCAAGAGGTGGATTTAGGGGTGATTTTTGAGAAAAAGGTGGCCGGCTGTATAGAGGAGGCAAAAGCTCATATACATGTGATAAAATGGTGTAAAATCATATAATAGAAGTAGAGCACCACAAGCTCAATCCTCTTTTGGCTATGGAAGGGGGCAGTATGGAAGAGAAAACTATAGTGATTCAAGAAACTATGAGGATTCAAGAAGCTACAGTCAGGGAAAAAATTACATGGGAGAAAGATCTCAAATTGATTAGCCATAATGTCAAGTCTATGATAAAATAGGCCACACAGCGAAGACATGTTGGTACAGGTACGGTGAGGAACAGTATGATACAGGCTACAATGAAAAAGGCTACAACAATCAGGTATCTCAATCCAAGGCTAATTATAGCAATGTGCTGTCAACTCCAGCAACCATTCAGGATCTAAATTGGTACTTGATTCAAGTGCTACACATTACATGACACATGATGAGCAAAATCTGATGGAAAAATAGGAGTATGAAGGAGATGAGCAAGTTGTGATAGGCAACGAAACAGGTTTGCAAATCAATTTTATTGGTAATTCATGTTTTAAGTCTAATTTGAACTCTAGGTTATTTTTTATGAGAAAATTATTGCATGTACCTGAAATCACTAAGAATTTGATGAGTGCGTATCAATTCTGCTATGTTAACAAAGTAATCTTTGAATTCCATGCTGATAAATATTGTTTAAATCACAGGAAAACAAGGAAGTTGTTCTTCTAGGAAATGTTGATAGGGGAATTGTATAAATTTGTCAAGTTCATCACTTCACACATACTAGCAGCTTATGTTTTTTCATTGAAAAGCTTGAATCAGCTTCTTCTCTGGCATACTAGATTAGGACACCTAAATAAAAGTGTCATGTCAAAAGTTTTTAGTGCTTGTAATTTTTCTTTTACAATTGATAAACTAGAATGTCTAGCTTGTTGTATTGGCAAAATCGCATCAATTACCCTTTTCTGCTTCACAAACAGTGTACACAAAACCATTAGAACTTGACAGATATTTGGGGCTCAGCATATCTGACAATAATGGAAATTGATATTTTGTGAATTTCATTGATGCATTCTTGAAGTTTACTTTAACATATCTTCTTAAATCTAGAGCTCAACTTAAATCGGTCTTTAATCACTTTCACCAAATAATTGAATTGCAACTAAACAAAAAACTAAAGATGGTACAAAGTGACAATGTGGTTGAATATGTTGGTTTGTCAAAGATTTTGCAGGAAATAGGAGTATGTCACAAGTTCTCTTGTTCGCATGTGAATCAACAAAATAGCTCAGCAGAAAAGAAACATAGGCATGTAGTTGAAATGGGACTAACATTGTTGGCTGAAGCTTCAATGCCTACCAAATTTTGGGGAGAGACATTTACAACAGCAGCCAAGTAAATCAATGTGTTACCTACATCAGTTTTACATGGATAGTCATCTACAGAGAAATTGTTTGGGAAGAGACCTCCCTATGAGAACCTAAGAGTGTTTGGGTGCTTATGCTTTCCTCACCAAAGAGCATTCAACAAGCACAAGTTGGATTTTAGGTTATCAATGTGTACATTTGTTAGGTGTGGTACAGCTCAGAAAGAGTACAAATACCTCACTCAACAAGGGAATATTATTACAACTCCGAATGTAGTTTTCTTTGAAGACAATTTTCCTTTTGAAGAAGCAGCAAAGTAGGGACAGATGCTAGATGATCCAAGCTCAACCCCAGCAGTTTTAATGATGCTTAAAATTCCTTCAATTAATATTGATGATAGACAACAGAAGCAACAACCCAGTTTAGACTCAAGATAGCAGCACCAACAATTAGTAACAAGAGTTCATCAGTAGCAGCATGACATAGTCTTGAGACACCAACAGCAACAAGTAGCACAAGTAAGTGAAAACAGGCAGCAACAGTAGGGTAGTTCAGTGTCAAGTTCATAGCTCTAATGGTTCCAAGAATTCCCTTAATCAACATTAATTGACAGCGGCAACAACAGCAGCAGTTAGAAAGCATCTCTAACATCATCAGATAGCAACAACAGCATCAACAATTGAACAATTATGCAAAATATAGACAGCAACAACACCAACAACATTTCATTAATTCAGCAAACAATAGGCAGCAGCAGCACCAGTAACATTTCACTAATTCAGCAACTAATCCAGCAAACAATAGACAACAGCAGCACCATCAACATTTTGGGGAATTTTCTGATAGAATCAGCAATTAATGTTCAACAGTAGCAACAACCACAATTGGCAAACTCAGCAATTAGTGTACAACAGCAGTAACAACAATAATTAAACAATTCAACAGTCAATTCACAACAATAGCAGCCACAACAATTAATAATCAGTCCACAACAGCAGCAGCAGTACCAATTGAACAATTCAACAGTCAATACACAACAGTAGTAGCCACAACAATTAATCAATTCTGCTAGGGCTGAACATGGATCGGATAATATCCGCAGATCCGCGGTATTTATCCGCATCCGATCCGCAAATTGTGGATATTATCCGATCCACACCGTCATCGGATTATCTGTGGATCCGCACACTTAATAAATAAATAAATATATAATTAAATAATATATATAGCTAACTTAAAAAAATCAGAAACCCTATTCTTAACCCTAAACATTTCAATACGGCGCTATACCCTCACTGTGATCTCTTTCACTCATCTCCCTCGCTATGCTCCTCTCACAATCGCACTTCTCAAACAAATCCATGTCTAATATGCTCATCAGTGACCATCACCGGCATTCACCTCTTCTTCATCCTCTCACAATCACGTCGTCTCCTTGCCGGTCTCTCAGCTTCGTTGCCTCGCCGTCTCACAGCCGTCTTCTCTTCTCTTCCTTGTCGCTCCACCTCTCCGTCTCTGTTCTCGCCTTCATCGTCTTCTGTTCTTGTCGGAGCTACCTGGTGTCTTCTGACTTCTGTGGTGTGAGTGGTGCTGGCTGGTGCAGCTGTGATGCTCCTCTGTCGTTGCTACCTTCATCGTCTTCTCTTCTTGTCGGAGCTACCTGGTGCTATTGTGGAGTGCTTCGTTCATCAAGTGATTTTTTTTGTTAATTTTTTATATGAAAATTGTTATACTGAAAAGAAAAAATCTTTTCTATTATGAGAATAAGGTGCTGTTGTTCATAAGTTTAATTTTTTTTTGAAAAATAATTTTACTTCTTCAATTGTTAAAAGGTTTGAGTTGCTGCTGTTATGATTTTATTTTATTTTTTAATAATTAGATATCAATGATCATATCTGACCCTTGAGTTGTTGTTGTAATGGTTTAATCTTTTGTTATTTTAAATATATATAGTTTTAGTCCAAATTTGCGGATATATCTAATATCCGATCCGATCCTATCCGCAAATATGCGAATCGGATAGGATTGGATCTGAGTGCGAAAAGTGCGAATATCGAATCCGATCCGATGAAGTTTGTGCAGATCGGATAAAAAATTTGAGCATATCCGATCCGATCTGATCCGTGTGCAGCCCTAAATTCTGCAATCAGTCCACGACAACAGTAGTAGCAACAATTGAAAAATTCAGCAGTCAATACACAATAACAGCAACCACAACAGTTAACCAATTCAATAATTAGTCCACAACAGCAGCAACATCAATTGGTCAATTTAGCGAACAGGCAGAAGTAGCAACAACAATTACAATTAAGGAACAATTCAAGATTTAACATACAGCAGCATCAGCAAATTAGAAGCAGTTCTGATATTATTATTCAGCAGCACCAGCAGCAAAAATTAAACACCTCAGAAGTCATTAGACAATAGCAGCACTTACAATAACTAGGGAACAATTCAGAGTCCAGCAAGCAGCAACAATAACTGAGTAATGCAAATATCAACAGACAACAACAACTATTAAACAAGGCCAGACACCTTATTCAGGACCAGTAAGATCAGAATATAATGAACAGCAGCAACAACACTATGATAGCAGAGTTAGACATGAAGAACCAATCCGAACAGTAGCACTTCAAAAACCAGCAGCAGCATCAGCAACTTCTATCCCAATACCTATAAATGACATTGAAATTTTTTTTTCACTTGATGAAGAAGCACCTCCAACAGTAACAACAACAGTGAATACACGCTCTATGGTCACCAGAAGCAAAGCTGGTATCTTCAAACTAAGAGTGTTTCTAGCCAATGTGGAGCCAAAGAATGTACAACAAGCACTTCAATCCCCAAAATGAAAGGCAGCTATGGACTTGGATTATGAACCCTGATGAAAAATAGAACTTGGTAACTGGTCACTCTCCCTCCTAACAGAGAAGCAATAGAAAGCAAATGGATGTTCAGAATTAAATACAATATTGATTGGTCATTGCAAAAATACAAGGCAAGGCTGGTAGCACAAAGGTATTTACAGAGACCAGGGTTTGACTTCACTGAGAGATACAGTCCAGTGGTCAAGCCTATTTCAATTAGAATTTTGTTATCAATTGCCTTACCTGAATCATAGACAATTAGGCAATTGGATGTAAACAATGCCTTTCTACATGGAGATTTGATGAAAGAAGTGTATATGAAATAGCCAAAGGGGTATGAAAAAGGGGATTTTTCACTTGTCTGTAGATTAACCAAGGCTCTCTATGAATTAAAGCAAGCTCCTAGAGAGTAGTATCACAAGCTTGCTAATGGATTGACAGAAATTGGGTTCAAAGCAACAAAATCAAATGTGTTAGTGTTTCTAAGGGTGATAAATGGAGCGAAGATCTTTGTGTTGGTGTATGTTGATGATATAATCATCACAGGAGAGTCTAAAATACAAGTACAAGAAGTGATAAAAAAAACTGAATGCAAAGTTTACACTCAAAGATATGGGCAATCTTCACTACTTTCTTGAAATTCAAGTAACTAAGACAAGTGATGGAGGACTGCTTCTCTCTCAATAGAAGTACTTCAATGAGGTATTAAAGAAAGCAAATATGGAAGGTTGCTCAAGCTGTCACACCCCTCTGCCCTCAACAGTGAAATTATTAGCCTTTGGTGATTCTAACTTTGGTGACCCTCAATTTTATAGGTCAATTATTGGCAGCTTACAATATCTAACAGTGACCAGACCTGAAATTTCATATATTGTATATAAGATGTCACAATTTGTACAAGCTCCTTTAGAAACTCATTAGAAGATGGTGAAGAGAATACTCAGATATCTCAGTGGTACAATAAATCATGGATTGCACTTAAAAAAAGCTAATTCTATGAAAGTCACAGCCAACAGTGACTCAGATTGGGTTGGGGATCCTGATGATAAGAAGTCTACAAGTGAGTATTGTGTATTTCCTGGTTCAAAATTGATTTCCTGGGCTTCAAAGAAGCAGACAACAGTAGCAAAATCAACCACAGAGCTGAATATAGGAGTATGGCAGACTTGGTAGATGAGCTAATTTGGGTGAAAAACTTAATGTTTGAGCTACAATTTTCACCAAAAGAGGCATCTATGGTCTACTGTGATAATTTAAGTGCAGTCCTACTTGTTGTCAACCCAATCATACATTCAAAATCCAAACACTTTGAGAGATAGACCTTCATTTTGTTAGGGATCATGTGAATAGCAAAGACATTAGAGTAAGTCACATTTCAGGAACCATGTAGGTGGCTGATATTCTAACAAAGGATGTGTCTTTCGACAATTTTCTTCGTTTCATCAGGACTAAACTGAGTATTAAAGAATTAGACAGTACAACTGAAGAAATGAAAAGAAGAGGGATCAGAAGCAATGATCAGCAGAAACAACAGAACAAAATAACTAGAGGTGATGATTCATGATGATTGAAGTAAGGCAAGACACAAAAAAGAAGAAAGTAGAGATGATAATAGGAGTGCTTAAGTTCCAGTAACATCTTTTAGTTGAGTCAGTTAGAATGCAACTAGTAAGCTCTGTTTTAAGTAAATACAGTTAGCCTTGTGTTGAGAGAGTTAGTTAACTGCTGAATTGGAATTAGTTAGTGGCTGAAAAATTCCAGAAACCCTTGCACTAAGTTGTAACTATAAGTTGCAACACTTACTGTTACAATAACTACTTTTTCGTAATACAATTTATAGATTCACTTTTTTTTATTATTCTCTTCTTTTCTAAACTTTCTTCTTCAACTCTCTAAGTCTTAAATCTAGATTCTTGATACCTTTTACAAAGAATAAAAGAATTATTTGAGGCATATGAAAAAATTTTTACAACACAATTCTAAATTAATTTGCAGCACCTTAGTTGGGCTTTCACTCTCTTTAAATAATACTAATATATTTGTTAATCTATTCTTTTATTTATTAAATATATAAAATTACAACAAAATATAAGATTAGTTAAATTGATAGATTCATTATTCTTTAATAAAAAATTATTACGTTCAAATATTATAAATAACAAAATGTATCTTTTAAATGAAAGATATTTTAAGAATATAAGTTTGTGCATCAATATATGTATAGTAGATTAGTGTATTAATAAGTACAAACAAGCCTATTAAATTACTTTTTATTTATTTAATGTGTATAAAATGAACAAATGTAAGATTAGTCGATAAAATGTGTTTTTACTGAAAAGATACTTTTTATTGAAAATATTTTTTGTGCATCATATTGGCACACATTTTTTATATAATTAATTAATTTTATTTTTTGTTGAAACCCTTACCCTAAGACTCAGTACTTTAAGCGATTTTCGAGTTGAATTTGATATTTCAAACTATATTTTAAAATGGGTAATGATATAGAATCGGTATAATTTAATTAGCAAAATTTAAAAAATACTAAATTATTAGATTAATAGTATTAAATTGCTAACTAAAAGATATTAGTCATTATTTGTTGTTAATTTCCTTTTAAAATAAGATACAATGGAACTCTCTTTTTATCCCTACCTTTTCTTCTCCATTCATAGTTGATTTCATAGACAACCATCCACTATAGTTCAATTTTTCTTCTTCTAAATGTTTCCTTCGGTGCCACGAAGGATGTATTTAGACATAGCAGCATAAATTATAAGTGGGCATCATATCATATCGTATCATCTATCTTTTGGGCCAAATTATATTAGCCAGATTCTAGTAATTCAATTTGGCATATTTCCGAGGTAGTTCAAGTATATATATGATTGCATAATAGGTTTTCCCCTTATAAAGTTTGTCAGAACAATTTAAATAATATATATATGAACTGTTGAAATCTTATCGAGTATGGCGACTGCTAATGGATATCATCATATTTGTATGATCTTATTCAGGTGAATGCACGCAATTGAGCCACGTATATCTTATCTTCAGCAACATGGTGCTACTGTTCTGACTTCATAGTGATACATGTACAGAGAAAGAAAAGAATATAATATAAAAGAAATTAAAGAATGTTCATTATCTATTTTAAAAGAAAACAAAGTATATATCAATTCCATACATTAGTCTATGTACTTAAAAGAGGATTAAGTACGATTTTGATGTTTAAGTTAGGGGTTGAAATTTTTTTTTTTTTTTTTGACTTTGTTTTAGTTATAAAATTGTCCCAAATGTTTAACTTAATTTTAAAATCGTTCTTCGGACGAAAATATTCTTTTCCTTTCTTTTTCAAAATCAACCAGAAACAGAATAGAAGCTGAAGCTGAACCAGAATCCACCATCGCCACCATCATCTTCATCGAAGCATTAGTAACAACAGTAACAATAATGTAATAAACATTAAAAAAAAAACAATCAGAAGCAGAAGCAGAAACAATAGAATTAGAAGCAAAACCAAAACCAGAAGCAAAAACAACCAGAAGGAGGAGCAAAATGAAATTGAATTAGAAGCAAAACCAGAACCAGAAGCACAAACAACCAAAACCAAAAGCAGAGCAACCAGAAGAGCAGAATGAAATTAGAAACATAATCAGCAGAAATTAACAAAATCAACAAACGGCGAGGAACATAATCAGAAATCAATGTAATTAACAAAATCAACAAATCCACAAATCAAACAAATTCAACAACATAAATAACAGAAACGGCGAGTAGCATAAATGGCGAAGAGCAGAAATGGCCGAGGAGAAGAAACGGCCGGCAAGGAGTAGCGATAACCGGCGACTGAGCAAGGAGGAGCAACAGAAATGGCGAGTGGCGCGTGACATTCACCCTCTCGGATCTGCTGGCGTCGATATCAAGCAAGGAAGAGGAGCAGCGACGAGATCTGGCGGCAAGATCTAGCGACGAGGAGCAGCGGCGGCGACGAGAATTCCCCTTTCCTTCCCACCTTCCCTCCCCCTCTTCTTCCCTGACCCCCTCCCCCTGCCGAAAGTGTGATTCCCTTTAACCTTTTTTTTTCTTTTTTTTTTATATATAATTTTTAGTTAGGAGTAGTTTGGTAATAAAAATAAAAATTTTGGTAAAAATAATGATTTTAAAACTAGGTTAAACCTTTAGAATTATTTTGTAGTAAAGATCGGAAACGAAAAATTTTTTCAACCCCACCTTAGAGACCAAAATCATACTTGATCCTACTTACGTTTGTAGTGAAAGTTTTAGATACATGATGATCCCATTAATGAATCTTATATCATATATCTATTTTGATTTTCTTTTCTAATTAATTAAGAGGCTTTTGTATGTGTGTGTAAATATTCACAATTCTTAGTTTGGACTTTCACTAATTAAACGTTATGATCTGATGATCAGAATATAATATCATATAAGCTTGATAAATAATGTTGGGAGACTTGAATTAACACTAATAATTCTCTTCGTTTTTTTTAGAGAGAAAATTTTGAGAGTTAATACTGTACCAATATTATAACTAATATTTAACATAAAGAAAAAAATATTTAAAAATAAAAATATTTAAAATTCAATTAAAAAGAAAATTCAAAATCAAAATTCGATAAAAACTCATTTTTAGTACACATCATGTTAGACTTATTTGATAACACATGTTATAATGTTGGTTGAGATTAGTTAATATAGTGTTAGTTCCTATTATTACTCATCTTAAAAGTATTTGCTTCCTAATATTATTATTTAATCTTGAAAGTAGTATTATTTTATATAGAAAAGTTTTCTTAATTGATGGAGTAATATAATTAAACAGATTATAAACTCTCTCTTAGAGGGAACACTTCTACAAAATAAATAAATAAACAAAAAGTATGAAAAATTAATTTTTATTTAGTTAATATTAGTCAAATTAATGTTTAGATTTTTAATTTAAAATTTAAATTTTAAAATTTATGATTTAAGATAGAGAATTTAATATAAATAAAAAATTTAAAAAATTAATTAATATTAATTAAAAAAATTGATTCTCTAGTATTACTTAATAAATAAATAAATAATGACATTGGAGAGAAAGAGGAAGAGATTACTTACATGAAGTTATAATTAGGTATCAACAAAGGTCATGGTGAGTTTAGAGAAAATTAATGCAATTAATTAATGATGATAAATATTAGTGGCTTGGGTTAAAAGCTCAATAATATGTATAATTTCTGGTGTTATATATTGTCCAGCACAATAAACAAGTTCAAAACTCCCTTAGCAACATATTTATTTTCCGCCAACGAGTTATAACTCAAATGACATAATCTTTCTATATTTATTTAAAAGGTCGTAGGTTCGAGTCTTTCATCTTTAAATATATATATATATATATATTCTCTTCTTTGACTTATCATTAATTGTTCAAACAATCTCTTCTCTTATTCTACTATTCATGTAATTATTCTTAAATTAAGGATAAAAAGTTTCACAAGATAAGTTTAGATTAAAATTTTATCAAACTGAAAAAGATGATTATCAAGTTTAAACATAAAAAAGAAAAAAAATGAAGAAAAAGTAAAAATTTGGAGCCAAAAGGTAAAATCAAATCTGATTTGATTTAGAGGCAAATCAAAGAAGAAAATTATCATTTTTGTGTAATTACTCTAACTTGTTGAAGTTATTTTTTCTCTTCTACACACTTTTGGCTAAAAAGAAGAAAATTGAGGATATATTTTCTCTGTTATAAATCAAAGGTCACAATTGAAATTTAGAGCAAAAGAATGGATCAATAGTTTAGATTTTTAAAGTCAAAGAAAAAGGAAGAAAGAGAAACAATTAAGTAAGAATTCAAGCCAACTCTATTATCCATGAATTGCTGCTGCCGTCACCAGGGACGGACTCAAGGAGGGGCAAGTAGTGGCCTTGCCCCTCCAACAAATTTTAAAAGCTCATATACTATTATAATAGATGTATTGTATAGAATAAAATTTAATAGTGTAGTGATAGTAAAAAGAATTACTATTCTTTATGTATTAGGGTTTAAATTTCTTTACATATATTTATATTATTTGTATTTTTTATTTAATTTAGAGTTTTTTTTTACATTTTTTTAAGATTAATTTTAACATTTATAATCATATAAAAAATACTTTAATATTATTTATAATAATATTATTTTTTCTAATTTTATTTAGTGTTTCTTTTTTATTATTTTTAATTAATTTTTATCTCTATTATTATATAAAAATACTTTAATATATTTTAAATTCACATAACAAAATTGTTAATGCAATTAACTTATATTATTTTATGTTATATTTTTTAATGATATAAAATATAAAAATATAACTTACTGTCACATACATAAATACTTAATAAAATAAATTAATTAACAAAATATTTAAAAATATATAATTTTATATTTTATTAGATGTAAAATTATAAAAAAATTATAAAAACTGAGATAATTCTTTTATTTGACAAGTATTTATTAATTTTTTTAATCAAAAAATTAATTATAATTATATCTATTATTAAATATATAGCATTATATTTGATTAGACAAGATTTTAATTTTCGACTCCTCCACTCATAGATTCTTGGATCAGTCCCTGGCCGTCACATCTCTCCTCTGCGTTTCTGTTCTGAATTTTGGGGAAAAAAAAAGTCAAAGGTGTTCAGCTAAACTTAGAAAGCTTTATTCTTATTTAAAATGGTAAACGGTCAGAAATTAAAGTAAGAAGAGTGAGCATGCTATTTAAGTCTTCGTAGCTTTCGAACATAATCTTTTTCTCCTTTATAATTTTATATTGAATTTTTTGTTATTCAGCTTTATCTCCTTTTTTTATTTTTCAATCAATAAAAAAAGATAAATATATGAGATATTAATAAAAATAATTGAATAAAAAAATAATTTAAAAAAAAATAAAAATTATTTTAAACTCTTTTATATGTATTTTTGTTTTGTTAAAAATTATCAATATTATTATAGATAAAAAAAAATTGAATCTATGACTTCTTTTAAATTTCTCCATTTTAACTCTATAGCAAAACACACAAACTAGCTAGCAGAGAACGATAAATATAGGCTCTATATCTATATATGTAGACCTTTTTATTGCTACATACTTGCATCCCTCTTCAAGCATTAGAGGTTTTTGAGGCTGTAGGCCTTTTATTTATACTAAGGTTTAAATACAATTGCATGGGCAAATTCACTATTTACACGTTTATAATATGCAATGATATTTTCCATTGAGGTGCCTGAAATGACAAACCAAATCTCTTCTAGTCCAGTTAGGCAGTGTCTCACGTTAAGTTCTCAAATTACCAAGTATATATGGTTTTGTCAAACGGGTAGTTTTGAATTCAACCTGTTATACTATGCAAATCAAAATTAGTTATTAATATAATATATATTAAAAAGAATTAAATTATATAAATACTTATATATAATAATTGATTTTAATAATTAATTTAAACATGTATATAATTGTTACGATAGGTAATCGGAGATTAATGGGTTAGACTCGTTGGGTTGGCCCAATCGTCTGATGGAGGAAGCCTCTGACCAGGTTTGCATCTTGGAGCCTCCATCCGACTTGTGTGTATGAAAGAATGGGGGGTGGTACCTGCAAAGACACTCCGATGCCTAAGTCAGCAAGGGTCTAAGCAAGTTTAGAGAGTATTGGAACTTAACAATACCTAAGGAGTGTCAGTGTATTTATAGTGGTGAACCAATAACCACCGTTGGAATAGTTCCACATTTTTTGGTGGATAACCGTCCTTTATCTTAGGGAAGTTGAGATATGGCTCCTGAAAGTTGGTTGAGAGATTTTAGGGGCAGTTATTTATTTGAATGTGTGTTATCTACCAGCTAATCTAATATCCGGACTTCCTTAGAGCAAGTCGTCATTGGATCCGACTTCTTGAGAGAAGGTTGGTGTCGAGCGAGGGCCAACCTTTAGATTGGGTCTTTTATTTAGACCTGGGTCTTAGTGTTGGGGCAGGGTATGAACAGTGCCCCTACTCGAGTCCAATCTCTTCTAATAATGAGTTGGATTCGAGTATTTGAACTCGGGATTGTAGCCGACGTGAAGTGGGAACCGACGTGATTTTTAAAACCGACGTGATTTAAAAATTTTCAACAATCGCGTCTAATCAAACGTCGCGTCCGTTAGGGGTTTCGTATTTACACGTGGGGTGCAGTTACATTGGTAACAGCGCATCTCTTTAATGATCGCGTCGATTTTACCATTATGCCCCTGGAGTGTTTATAAATACTTTTTCCTCTCTTTCTGAAAATCTTTTTCCTACACTCTCTGTTCGAAAGAAACTTCTTCCTTCTTTGAGTACCTTAGTCACTGTCGCATCTGCCCTTCTTCACAAGTAAAGGTCAGTTCTTTCTCTTTTCCTCTTTTAGTAATGAATGCTTTTTTGTTCGCACATTTTGTTTAGAGGAGTGTTCATAGCGAGTCTGGCTGTAGGCCTAGTGCCTCTGTTTTATTGAGGAACTTACTTTGCCCCTGTAGAGACTCTGTTTTTGACCCTTCCCTTTTTCTTTGTAGATCTCGTCACCCTTTTTTTACTAAAAAGATGTCTTCTCTCAAGTCTCTTTCACGATGGGTGGATGTTACCGTTCTAGGGAAAGAACCCTTTGTAGATGTTAACTACATTACTGACCTCCGCATCCACCATAGGATTTGTGGTGATGAGGCTGATGAGCCAAACTATGAGTTGGTTGCCCCGGGTCATGAAGACCGGGTCTACTTTGGGAGGGCTACCGATGCTGACCCTCATTTCTTTTTTATGTATGAGAGCCTTTTTACCCGTCTGGAGATTTTTCTACCTTTTACTGAGTTTGAGATAGAGGTTCTAAACCATTGCCGAGTTGCCTCTACTCAGCTCCACCCCAATTATTGGGGTTTTATGAAAATCTATCAACTTGTCAGCCAAGAGTTGGGCTTTCCAATCTCCACCAAAATCTTTTTCTATCTTTTTCATTTGACTAAGCCCTTCAGTGGGTAAAATAATAAGTAGCAGTGGGTGTCTTTCCGAGCCATCCAAGGTCGAAAAGTTTTCAACCTTTTCGATGAATCATTTCACGACTTCAAAAACTTTTTCTTTAAAATTCAAGCTGTGGAGGGTCACCACCCTTTTTTTCTGGATCAAGATTCTTCTCCCTGCTTCCTCTTTACTGGTTAGAGGTCTCTCCTGTCGAGAAATACGGCCTAGATGATTTGGACGAGGTTGAGAAGGCAGTTGTGGGTTTCTTCTGAGAAACCTAGGGGAGAGCCCCTTATTTGGATACAAAAAAGTTTCTCCAAGGGTCTCCGAGTTTTGTTCGGACCCAATTATGTAGCTTTAGATGATTTCCGACTTGATTTTGTTGCTTCCGAATTTGAGATCTTTGTTTCTGACTTGCAGACTGATTCTTTTATTTTCCTTTTTATAGATATGGTGAAGAAGAATTCCAATTCCTCCTACCAGAAGGTCCAAGATGCCAAGAAAAGGTCTCGGGCCCGAGTTGATACTGCCAGGGCCGCTGGCACTCTTCCTCCTTCTCCTCCCCCTCCTCCTCGCAACTTGGGGACCTCTTCCCGTCCTATTATGATTTCCTCTTCTTCTGTGTCTTCTCTTCCTTCTCCTCCGCCCCGATCTTCCCCTAAACCAGAGAAGAAGAAGCACAAGACTTTAGAGTCTGGCTATTCTCTTGATGGGGAGGCTAAATGTAATGGCCCCCGATTCATTCGAAATCACATTTATCCTCATACTCGAATAAATATGGATGATATTTCTGTTCGAAACCATCTTAACATTCTGGTCCAGGGGAGTGTCCATGCGGCTGGAGTATGTACCAAACTTTGTGATATTTTGGAGAAGACTTCCCTTAGCTCTTTGGGTTCTACCCAAAAGGTTGAGGAGCTAGAGGGGAGGATCTTCCTTTATCAAGAGGAAGAGAAGAGGCTTAAGGAAAAGGTCGCCGAGTTAAAGGAGGAAAACGATCGACTCCAAGAGAGGGAGAAGAGGTTGATGGGCCAGTGTGCTATGGCGGAGGGCCTTAAGGAGAAGGCGGAGCAGAATTATATTAGGCTTTATGGGGAGAATGTTGATTTGAAGAAGGAGCTGGCTGGATGTCGGGAGGCTTTCTAGGACTTGGCGGATTCTGTGGCTGAAGGTTCCGAGGAGGCTTGGAGGGTCTTTAAGGAACAGGTCGGGGTTATTGCTCTCGACTTGGACCTTTCTCTTCTAGACCCTGACAAGATTGTGGTGGATGGAGCCATTGTTTCCCTTCCCCGACCTGAGACTGACTCCGACCTGAAGACTCGGGGGCAGAGGATAATAGAGTCCCCTCCTCGTCAAGGTGGAGACCTGTCGAGTTCGTCTGGGGTTCCTTCTCAAGGTCCTGAACAGTCTGCTCCATCCTTCCCTAGTGCTGTTCCAACTTCTCTCCCTGCTGATCCTTCTTCTGGTGGTGGTGACCTTCCTTCCGGTGATACTGATCTTCCTGCTAATTGAGATTTGGATATTGGGGCCCGGCCTGTGGGCCCTTGTTTTTTAAACAATTTTATACTTTATTTGTTGTTGTGGTGGTTTGCTCCTAACATTCCCTGGCCTTTTGTGGCCGTAAACAAAATATTTTACTTAAAAATACCCTTTTTTGGAAAAGGATTTTAGGATATCTTTGGTGTGTGCATGCTTTTTGTTTAGGTTTTGAAAAAAGCCCTTTTGATCTTTTTGCTTTGGAAAATCTTTTATCTTGGCTGGCTGTCTTTTGTCTAAGTTATTTGATTTTTTCAGAGACTTGGGACAACCTCTGCCTTTGATTTTTGATGGATTTTCTTATCTCTTTTTGTATTCCTTGTACTCAATTTTTGTTTTATTGAGCTTCTGTAACTTAGGTTATTTTCGCGATGCATTTCCATTCTTCTCGGTTTTGCCGACTTGTAAGTCGATAAATTTCCGATTTTATCATGATCTACTTTTATAACCTCTTTACGCCGACTTGTACCTCATCATTTTATCTTGACGACCTTTTTGGTTGGTTCATGGGATTTTCACGTTTTGTCGAGGTTAAGTCGGCGCGTTTTGTAGAAAGAGTGATAATAACGTAAAAGGAAATTACAAAGAGATGTGGAAAAAAGATTTTTATTTATTCGCAAAGGCACTTTTTGCTACTAAGAGGTTTGACAAATTTGTTGCCCCTTATCCCCCATTTTGATGCCTTGTTAAAAACCCCCTTCAGGAAAACCCTTCTTTTTGGAGAAAAAACCATGAAGTCGGAAAAATAGTACATCAGGGAATGAAGTTCGCTTCTAACTATAGTACCTTTTTCATGTTACAAGCATTCCATGACCTAGGTAATTTGGTCACCTTGTAGTAACCTTTTCCTAGGACCTTATTAATTTTGTATGGCCCTTTCCAGTTGGCAACAAGTTTTCCATCCCCAGATTTGTTGACACCTATGTCGTTTCTGATCAAGACCAAGTCGTCTGGAGTGAAGCTCTTTCGAATGACTTTTTTGTTGTATCTATTTGTCATCCTTTGTTTTAGTGCTGCTAGTCTTATCTGGGCTTGTTCTTGGACTTCGGGGAGTAGTTCGAGTTCTTTTTTGTGCCCCTGTACGTTGCCGACCTCATCGTAGAAGCTCACCCTTAGACTTTGCTCATTGATTTCAACTGGTATCATGGCTTCTATGCCATAAGCAAGTCGAAAGGGTGTTTCTCCTGTGGCAGATTGAGGCATAGTCCGATAAGCCCATAATACTTGAAGGAGTTCTTCAACCCATGCTCCCTTTGCTTCTTGCAACCTTTTCTTCAACCCTGCTAGTATAACTTTGTTGGCTGCCTCGGCTTGCCCATTTGCTTGTGGATGCTCTACCGAGGTGAACTGATGCTTGATCTTCATACTAGCTACTAGATTTCTGAAGGTAGAGTCGGTGAACTGGGTGCCATTATCAGTGGTGATGGAGTGAGGTACCCCATACCTTGTGATAATGTTCTTGTAGAGGAATTTTTGACTTCTCTGGGCGATAATGGTGGCCAATGGTTCTGCTTCGATCCACTTCGTGAAGTAATCTACTCCTACTATTAGGTATTTTACTTGTTCAGGTGCTTGGGGAAAGGGTCCTAATAGGTCCAATCCCCATTTCGCAAAAGGCCATGGAGAAGTTATACTTATAAGCTCCTCGGGGGGAGCGACGTGGAAGTTTGCATGCATTTGGCATGGCTGACACCTCTTTACAAACTCGGTGGAATCTTTCTGCAAGGTCGGCCAGTAGAATCCAGCTCGGATGACTTTCCTAGCCAGGGACATTGCTCCGAGATGATTCCCACAGATACCATTGTAGACCTCCTCAAGTACTTCTATTGTTTTTGAAGTCGGGACGCACTTCAATAATGGTGTTGATATCCCCCTTTTGTAGAGGATATTTTTCACCAGAGTGTAGTTTTGTGCTTTTCTCTGGATTTTCTTGGCCTCTTTTTCCCCTTTGGGTAGGATGTTGAATTTCAGATATTCGACTAGTGGGTTCATCCATCCGAGGTCCAATCCGGATACTTCAAGGACATCTTGTTTGACTTCTGTCTTTGAGACAGAGAGTTCTTAGAGAATTTCTTGGATTAGGCTCCTATTATTCCCCCTAGCTTGGTACTTGCTAGCTTGGAAAGGGCGTCTGCTCTGCTATTGAAATCTCGAGTTATGTGTCTGACCTCGGTCTCAGTAAATCGTCCAAGGTGCTCCAAGGTTTTGTCCAAGTACCTTTTCATATTGGGGTCTTTAGCCTGATACTCTCCATTTATTTGGGAGGTCAACACCTGAGAGTCGCTGAAGACGACTACTTTTGTTGCACCGACTTCTTCTGCCAACTTTAATCCTGCAATCAAGACTTCATATTCTGCCTGATTTTTAGAAGCTGAAAATTCAAATTTGAGGGAGACTTCCACTTGAGTCCCCTCTTGGTTGACTAGTATTATGCCTACACCGCTTCCGAGTTTGTTAGAGGATCCATCTACATATAGTTCCCATGTAGTGGAGGCTTCTTCTTGGTCTCCTGCATATTCTGCCACGAAGTCGGTGAGGCATTGGGCTTTTATTGCCGTTCGAATTTCGTACTTGAGGTCGAACTCGGATAGCTCTATAGTCCATTGAACCATTCTTCCCGTAATATCCATTTTCTGAAGGATTTGCTTCATGGGCTGGTTCGTTTGAACTCTTATGGTGTGAGCTTGAAAATAAGGTCGTAGTCTCCGAGAGGCTACTATTAAGGCATATGCAAACTTCTCAAAATTTTGATACCTTAATTCATGGCCTTATATAGGACTTTGCTGGTGAAGTATATGGGATGCTGCCCGACCTCATCTTCCCGTATTAGAGCTGATGCTACAGCTTTGTCTGTTACGGACAAATACAGAACGAGTTCTTCCCCAACTTTAGGTCGGTTCAGAATGGGAGGTTGGCTTAAAAACTTTTTGAATTCCTGAAATGCTTCTTCGCATTCAGGAGTCCATTCGAACTGGCATCCTTTTCTTAGTAGAGAGAAGAGTGGTAGGGATCTTAGTGCTGATCCTGCCAAGAATCTGGAGAGGGCAGCAAGTCGGCCGTTCAACTGCTGGACCTTCTTTAAGCAAGTCAGACTTTTCATCTCTAGGACTGCTTTACACTTGTCGGGATTGGTTTCGATTCCCCTTTGTGTAAGCATGAATCCTAGAAACTTTCCTGCCTCCACCGCAGTGCATTTTGCAGGATTTAATCTCATCCCATGCATCCTTATGGTGCTGAAAACTTGCGAAAGGTCAGCCAGTAGGTCGGCCTCATCCTTGGTTTTTACTAGCATGTCGTCTATGTAAACTTCCATCAAACCCCCAAGGTGAGGTGCGAACACTTTGTTCATCAGCCTTTGATATGTGGCTCCAGCATTTTTCAGTCCAAAGGACATGACCACATAGTAATAGCTTGCCCTAGGCATGATGAATGATGTTTTTTCTTGATCCGGATTGTACATCGGGATTTGATTGTACCCCGAGTATGCATCCATAAATGACAAGTATTGATACCCTGAGCTAGAGTCTACTAGGGTATCAATGCTTGGAAGTGGATATGGGTCTTTGGAACACGCCTTGTTCAGGTCGGTGTAATCAACGCACATCCTCCACTTGCCATTTTGTTTTTTGACTAGCACTACATTTGCCAGCCACGCCAGATATTTGACCTCTTTGATGAAGCCGGCTTTTAGGAGGGCTTGTACTTGCTCTTCTACAACTTGAGCTCATTCTGGTCCGAGCTTCCGTCTTCTTTGCTGAACAGGTCGCGATCCGGGGTGTACTGATAGCTTATGCGACATGAGTTTGGGATCTATCCCAGGAATGTCGGAGGCTTTCCAGGCGAAGAGGTCGGAATTCTCTCGTAGGAGCTTTATAAGCTTCTGCTTCAAATCTTCTTTTAGGTTGGCTCCTACGTTGGTGTTGTTTCCTTCCTCTTTTCCAACCTGTACCTCTTCAATTTTTCCCCCCGGTTGTGGTCGTAGTTCCTCCTTGACTTTGACTCCTCCGAGCTCAATTGTATGCACCTCCTTGCCTTTTCCTCTCAGGTTCAAGCTTTCATTGTAGCATTTTCTTGTCAGTTTCTGGTCTCCCCTAATGGTTGCTATTCCCTCTGATGTTGAGAATTTCATGCAAAGGTGGAGAGTGGATACCACTGCTCCGAGCTGATTTAGGGTAGTTCTGCCGATTAGGGCATTGTAGGCTGACCCCACATCGACGACTATGAAGTCGATGCTCAGAGTTTTGGATTTTAACCCTTTTCCAAAAGTTGTATGAAGGGGTATGAATCCTAGTGGTTTTATTGGTGTATCCCCCAGCCCATACAGGGTGTCAGGGTAAGCTCTTAATTCCTTTTCATCCAATCCCAGCCTATCAAATGCTGGTTTGAAAAGGATGTCGGCTGAGCTCCCCTGATCTACCAGAGTTCTGTGAAGATGGGCGTTGGCAAGGATCATAGTTATCACAACAGGATCATCATGTCCAGGAATGATTCCTTGCCCATCTTCTTTGGTGAAAGAAATAGTTGGCAGGTCGGGAGCTTCGCCTCCGACCTGGTAGACTTCCTTCAAGTGTCTCTTGCGAGACGACTTTGTGAGGCCACCTCTACCAAATCCTCCCAAGATCATGTGTATATGTCTTTCCAGGGTTTGTGGTGGTGGATCTCTTCGGTCCTCGTCGTCTCGCTTTCTTTTCCCATGATGATCCGACCTTTCCATGAGATATCTATCAAGCCGACCTTTTCTGGCCAGTTTTTCTATCATATTTTTAAGGTCGTAACAATCATTCGTTGAGTGACCATATATCTTATGGTACTCACAGTAGTCGCCACGAATCCCCCCTTTTATTTTTGATGGGCCTAGGGGGTGGTAGCCTTTCAGTATGGCAAATCTCCCTGTAGACATCAACCAGGGAAACTCATAGAGGAGTATAGGAGTGATATCTCCTAGGCCTTTCAGGGCCGACTTCCTCTTTTTTCTTGGGCTCTCTTTCCTTCTCTTTTGATGAGTGAGAGTGCCCATGTCGTCAGCTCGGCTCTCAAAGTCTGGTGTTTTCCTCCATGTTGATGTACTTCTCAGTTCTCTCCTGTACATCACTTAAGGAGGTCGGATGCCTTTTCGAGATGGACTGGGAGAAGGGACCTTCTCGAAGTCCATTGACTAGGCTGGGCAGGTCTTGAATCTCTAAGCACGCTTTATTGAACCTCTCCATGTAGTCCCTCAAAGGTTCTCCAACCTCCTGTTTTACTCCCAGAAGGCTTGGTGCGTGTTTTACTTTGTCCTTCTGGATGGAGAATCGCATAAGGAACTTTCGCGAGAGGTCGTCGAAGCTGGTGACCGACCTCCGGGGGAGATTGTCGAACCACTTCACCGCTGCTTTCGTCAAGGTCGTCGAGAAAGCCTTGCAGGGAGTGGCATCCGAGGCGTCGGCCAGATACATCCGACTTTTGAAGTTGCTCAAATGATGCTTTGGATCAGTGGTTCCGTCGTAGAGGTCCATATCAGGGCTTTTAAAGTTCCTTGAAAATTTTGCCCTCATAATGTCCTCACTAAACGGGTCTTCTTCCCCCAGGGGAGAATCTTCTCGGTCGCTGCGGGAGCTTCGATTTTTGAGAGCAAATTCCAGCCTTAAGAGCTTTTCTTCTAGCTCTTTTCGTCACTCTATCTCGCTCCTCAAGTTTCTCTTTGCCTCTCGCTGTCGTTCCAGCTCTTGCTCCAACTGTTCCAGGCGCCCTTGGTGGTCGTGGAACAATCCCATGAAATCAGCTGCGTGGGGTTGTCCCTCCTTTCCTGATTCACGCCCTTCAGAGGAGTTTGTCTTTGGGTTTTTCAACCCTGAGGTACCTTCTCTATGTTGATTGGTCACCCCTTGGTGAGCGTCGATGTCGTCATTGTTGTTTCCAACGTCCAGATTTTTCTGCTCGAAATCGGACGCTACGTGACCATCTTCATGTGAGTCATCTGCCATTACTGGTTGATCTCTTGGGTCCTCGGCAACGACACCAATGTTAGGTAGGTAACCAAAGATTAATGGGTTAGACTTGTTGGGTTGGCCCAATCGTCTGATGGAGGAAGCCTCTGACCAGGTTTGCATCTTGGAGCCTCCGTTCGACTTGTGTGTATGAAAGAATGGGGGGTGGTACCTGCAAAGACACTCTAATGCCTAAGTCAGCAAGGGTCTAAGCAAGTTTAGAAAGTATTGGAACTTAGCAATATCTGAGGGGTGTCAACGTATTTATAGTGGTGAACCAATAACCACCGTTGGAGTAGTTCTACCTTTCTAGGTGGATAACCGTCCCTTTATCTTAGGAAAGTTAAGATATGACTCCTGGAAGTGGGTTGAGAGATTTTAGGGGCATTTATTTATTTGAATGTGTGTTATCTGCCATCTAATCTAATATCCTGACTTCCTTAGAACAAGTCGTCATTGGATCCGACTTCTTGAGAGAAGGTTGGTGTCGAGCGAGGACCAACCTTTAGATTGGACCTTTTATTTAGACCTGAGTTTTAGTGTTGGGTAAGAGTATGAATAATACTATTTTTATTTTGCATTATAAAATGCGTGAATAATTATGCACACCTTGTTATTATATATCAACTATGGTATATATAACTCAAAAATCAGCTATATCCAATTAACTATTCATATAAAAATACATATTATTGAAATATAAAATATATATTAAAAATAAATTAAATACTACAAACATATATTTATATATAAATCTATAATGATTAATTTTTTATGAACACATACGTAACATTTTTGGTGATATAATTATAATAACTAATAAATATAATATGGGATAGTTTTTGAAATACACTAAAATGTACAACTCCAATACACTTATTTATTTGTGATAGTTATATAAGTAGTTATACACATTATATATATATATGGTGAGTTCTACCCAACCCTCTCAATTTCAACATGTAAATTACCCCTCGTGACATGGCATGTTTTAATTGGATCCTTAGTTTTAGTTTGAGTTAATTTAACTCAATAAGAGTTAATATGTTAACTAAAGTAGGATAATTTTGTAATTAAATATTTTTACCAAAAAGGATAAATATATAATTTCTATAAACATGAATAAGTAAAATTATATTATTATTATTGTGCAAAAACTCAATTCACTGTCCCTGTTCATGAAATGGAATCCCATAATATACCTATATTCTCCGGTACGAAGGCAACGGGAGCAGTAACCAAGACCGCTTCCGCCACAAGTTCTACACCATTTTGGCCATTCGCCTTTCGGGAGCATTTCCAAATAAACCTTGTTTGTCGTTCCCTTCCCACAACACTGGTGGCAATCGACTCGTCCACTCCCCTCACAGACTACACAATGTGGATCCGGCTTCTTTCTTCTCTTCTTCTTAACATTTGACTCCGTTCTCACAACCCAAGATGGCTTAGTGAGTGAAATTAGGGATCCATGGCGGCGGAGAGAGGAGACAGAGAAACAAACGGAGATGGGAGAAGGAGATGCAGAAGATTAGGGCTCATTCTGTGGGAGCTTGATTTGGGGAAGAATCAAATATTGAATTTTTTGTAAATTACATAATTACCCACTATGGGCTATATTTTAATTATCAATAGTTTAACTATGGTTAACATATCAACCAATTAGAAGATGACATGTCACGGGGGGTAAATTACATGTTATTATAGGAAGGGTAGATTAAAATTCACCTATATATATATATATATATATATATGTATGTATATAACAGTACTTTTTATTGTAAAAAGGATTTTTAAATATATTTATAGATTCATTTATCAATTATTAATTATAAATATTAAATGTCAATAAAAATATAATAGAAAATATTATTTTTCTTAATTAATACATAACATGTATTTCGATAAAAAATTAGACATTATTTTTTTTTTTCAACAACAAATAGCCATCAGAACGATTTAAGCATTGTGATAACAACAACAACAATAATAATAGGGTTAAGTATGATTTTGATTCCTAAGGTATAGGACGAAAATTTTTTTTGTTTCTATCTTTTTTACATATAAAATCATCTCTAAGATTTAATTTAGTTTTAAAATCGTCCTTTTTACTTAAATTTAAAAATTTTGGACCAAATTATCCCCAAAAAAATTATAAAATAAAAAAAGAAAAAAATAAGAGAAAGAGGGTGTTTGAAGTTGCGAGAGAGAAGAAAACTACGGAGAAGAAAAAGAAAGGGGAAGAGGAAGGTGGCGATGACGTCGGCAAGAGAGGACGGACGTCGCACGCCGCGTCGCCGTTTCTACTCCTGCGCCAGTGTCTGACGTTGACGCCAGCAGATCGAGGCGAAAGAGGATGTCATCCGCCGCGTCGTCGTTTCTGCTCTTGTGCCAGTGTCCGACGTCAACAACAACAGATCGGCGAGGGAGAACATCGTGCGCCGCGTCACCATTTCTGCTCTTACTCCTCGCTCGCTCACTGTTTGCTGCCGCTCCTGCGCCAGTGTCTGACGTCGATGCCACCAGATTGACGAGGTAGGACGTCGTGCACCACATTGCCGTTTCTTCTCCTGCTCCTCGCCGCTTCTCGTTCGCTCGCTGCTGCTCCTCGCGTGCTCGCCGTTGTTTTGTAGGGTTTCACTTTTTGTATTTTGTTGATTCTTTGATATTTGAAATGCATATTTGTTAATTTTTTTGGTATTGGTTTTTGCTTCTGTTTCTTGTTTGTTACATTGTTGATTTTTCTATTTTTTATTTTTTTATATTTGTTAATTTGTTAATTATATTATTGATTCTTCCGCTTTTATTTCTTTTGTTTATTACATTATTGTTTCTGCTTCTAATTCTATTGTTGTTGTTACTGATGATGCTGTGATGAAAAATAAAAAGAAAAGGAAGAAGCGAAATTGAGTATTTTGGTAAAAAAGGTTTGCAATTGTTGGAGAAGGATATTTTGGTTTGAACGATAATTTAAAACTAAGCTGAATCTTAGTAACGATTTTATATGTAAAAAAGGATTGGGAACAAAAAAAATTTTCAGCCTATACCTTAGAGATTAAAATCGTACTTAACAATAATAATAATAATAATAATAATAATAATAATAATAATAATAATAATGTGATGTTCCATTATGACCGAATTATTATTTCGAATCACAGTTTAGTAATTTACAACTATATATATGCAAATGAAGAAGCTATATATAGGTAGAAAAAAGTTGTCCCAAAGTGAAAACTATATATTTTGTCTTTAATTATTTATACGTGAGCCCTAAATGCCTAGAAGCAAAATTTTCAAACAATATCCAAATTTAGTAAGTGCTAAACTCTTGAAGAATACATATATATGGAAATTAACTCCTAGTACTTTTATTTTTTCAATGCCCATAATAATTTATTTCTTCTTTAAGACTATTAATTAATTGAGAGAACTTGTGGTATTGTGTCCCTTTATGAGAATTGAATGAACTGTTTTGTTTGCCAAACACACACCCCACATGTCTGAAGCTAAGGGCTTTTGATATAAAGTGTTTGGTTCATTCATTTTCTCTAATATCAGTCTAAATCATGAGGCAATGGTGAGCAAACAAAGGGAATAAGTGTGTGGCAAAACAGTGTATAGTGTAGTTCTCTTTTATCTCAAAGCTTTGAATAGGTTATTAATAATTCAACTTGCTCACTAAGAAACTAACATCATGCTCTATTTTCTTTCATTCACATTATTATTATTATTATTATATGAATTTAATTTTGATATATGACTACTATAAAATAATTTTATATATACAATTAGTTACATAATATTATGTCAGTGAAAATAATTTTTTTTGCATTGACCGTATATATAGTCATATAAAAGAATAAATATAATTATATAACTGTATAAAATTTTATACTATGAGAATATTAAAATTAAATTCTTATTATCTATATCTATGTATACATCAATAAACTGTATGTTTTTCAACATTTAACTAACGCTTTTTTATTGGTGAGGATCGGAGGAAATAAGGTTCATGGTATTCAACATAAAAGCACCATAATATGCTAAGATGGCACATCATCAAGTGTGGACAAACAATAATTAGAACATCAACTTGAAGAAAGAAAGTATCTCATCATAAAAAATGGATATATATTGCTTTACCAGAAGAGTAATAGTGAAGAGTCCTAATTTATCGTTTTAATTATTTTTCAATATTTAAATACATATGTTAATTTTTGAAAACATTAAAATGGTAAAAAATTTAAAATTTTTTATTTAAAAATTAAAATTAATTAAGAGGATGAGTTAGAATTTCAAATTATATTTTTTATTAGAGGTATATCATTGTTATATCATATTAAATTTTAATAATATTTTTATTTGTTTATGTTGATTATTGAATTTAAAAGGTTGACTAATTCGGCTTGACATAAATGAGGTGTTACAAAAAGAGTAAGATCTCTTAATGAGGACTAAACTTTATTAAATATATGATTTTGCTATATGAACAATTTCTCATTGATAATTTAAAGAGCAATGTCCAAATAAAAGTATACGGAATGAACAAATTTAATAATAAAAAATCATACATAAAAAGTTTATTGAAAAGTTAACATGGGATGAATTGTTCCCATATAAATATCGGGTAAAGCTTGTAACGGGGGCAAAAGAAAATGACAATTTTCAACACTATTTAATGACTTGGTTATCGCACGTTTTACAAATTAATAAATACTTTTATCAATAATATTTAAAAAATAATAAAAAATCAATTCAAACAACTCAAAATTATTTTACTTAATATTTATTAATTATCACAAAAATAATTATATAATTTTATATATAATAAATATATAATTACAAATATTATTTATATAAAATTATAAATATTATATTATATTATATAAAATAACTTTTATATTTTTTCTCAATCATTACCGTATTTTTATATATATACGTATGTGGTAATCATGAAGCTGTCAACCCATGCAATTTGATTGGTGCAATATAATTTTCTCATATTTACAGAAAAGCAATGATACTTCATCAATAAATATTATTATTTTTTATTAATATTTAATTAATAATAATTTATATTATATTTATAAAAATTTTACATATAAGAAATATATAACTTACACTTATATTTATAAAATTATATTTTATATTAGATAAATGATGATTTTACGATTTTTTTTGTGGTAGCTAATCGGTCATATTCTTGATATGCACATATAAATAAATATAATTTGTATTCAATTTTTTTTAGAATTTACATATATAAATTAATAAATTTTATTTGTTAAAAATAATTTAAATATTTGTGCTGGTGAAATGATAATAAAAAATACTAAAAATTACTTATTCCTAAGAATTTTTCTTTACAAAAAGTGTGAATCATTCTCTTTAATTAATTGATATAATTAATTTTTTTATAAATATTTTTTATTTAATTACACTAAAAATTAATTTAAATCTTATGAAAATCAAATCCCAATTTTTTTATTATTATTATCTTATTACATTTATAATTATACAATCTTTATTTCAAATGAAAGTCTTAAATGCTTATATCATTAACTCTAAAAAATATTTTCAAATCACCACAATATATCTTATAAAAAATCCAAAATCTCAAATTCAATTTGGTAAAATGACATTATTTATAGGATATGCATTGATTGTTGCTATTAACATCTACTTTTAATGTAATCAAATATTTTAAATATAATTATTAAAATCAATTTCAGTATAAAGAATCAAAAGGCGCGTGAGAAAGTAGAAACTAATTAAATGTAGTTAATTGCATTAACTAATGTGTAAAAAGAATATTTTAGTTGCTTCTGATTCTCTAACAATGTCACAAACCAATTCACATTTCCTTTGAAAATAATGCATGGTTTGAAATGAGAATTCAGGAAATAAGACTCACCAATGAAATAGTTGAATGCCTAAATAACAGAATCCATCTTCCTACTCTAAATAAATATAGGGCTAGGTAAGGGGCATTAGGGAATGGTTATTAGGTTTCACTGCATCTATTTTGGTAGAGAATTTCATTACATCTATCCTATACTCACTCAATATATATCTCTTTCTAGTTAAAGTAACTAAAGTTTTAGTGCTCATAGACACACACAAAATGAGGGAAAAAACTTGACAAGGAAGGTAAAAAACCAAAACATCTTTTATAAAGACAAGTAACTTTTGTTATTTAGAAAAAAATATTAAAAAAAAAAGAAGAAGATGAGTACTCTATTTTTTTCCTGCAACTGATTGTATACATCTCCGGCCAAGTGTTTATTAAACTTAAGACATATCTTCCTTCATCTTAGAATGTTAATTAATACAGATTAGATTGGACCAATTTTAAATAAATTTAGATTCAGTCTATATTTAAAATTTTAAATCAGATCAAATTAGATATTAGTTGTGTTCTAACTAGTAAATTTTTAAAAAGTCTCTATTTTAATTTCTATTATTAATTTGTTTCGATAAGTATGACATTATAAATTAAATATGGTTTAATTACTTCATTGATTCTTATAATTTTTTTTAAATTTGTAATTAGATATTTATATTTTTTTTTCTTTCAATGAGTCCCTATAATGTTTTTAACTTTGTAATTAAATTTAAAAAAATGTTAAGATTAATAGAATATTTTATATAAAAAATAATTGGTTAAAGATCTAATTAGATTTTTAATTAATTGTGAATACTTTAATTTGTGAAAAAATATTTCATTAATTCTAACATATTTTACATGGACAAAAATTTAATTATAAAACTAAAAATAGTGTAAAAATTTAATTACAAATTTTATAAAACTATATAAAAATTAATAGAGTAATTATTAAATCATTAAATATGAATGTAACACATATGGTCATATGAACATTTTATCTTTCCACCTCAATATTTAATTAATCTCAATATTTAATAGAGTAAACTATTTGTATAAACGAAAATAGAAGTCTTTAAAATTTACAAGTTTAAAACAAAAAAATTTATAGATTTTATGGGGACCAAAAGTTTATTAAGCATTTTATTATTTGATATATATATTTTATGTTCACTGTAGATGGGACCCAAGCAAAGGGAACATAAACTACAGAAAGGGTGATATGCCACGTGGCCACCTCAGAATGGTTCTGTTCATGAAATCCCACAGTATATATATAAAAATAAATTGAAGAGTGGTTACAGAACATATATCCACATTATTATCCAAACAAACACCACCATAACATAATCACAAATATTAATACATGATGGCTCATCACCAATTCACAGAAGATTTTCAAAGCATGATCATGAAACCTTTCTTGGATATTGATCCAAGCATGGATCTCATCAACCAGTTCATAGGTTTGAACACAACAACAACAACAACAACAACACATATGAACATGTGTGACAACTTGTTTGGATCTCATCATCATCATCATCATCACCAAGATGATTTTCAAGGAAACTTGGAAGAAAGTTTCCATCAAAATCATCATCATGTCAACAACAATGCATCATCAGTAGTAGTCCCAGTAATTTCTTCTTCCCTTCTCAATTATTATCCATCAGAAAATGAAGAAGTCCATGAAGGTAAAAAGAGAAAAGCAACAACTTCAGGAAACTCAACTCCTGCAGCTTCTCATCATAGTGAAAGCAAGATTATTAAAAATAATGTAAGTTGATTAATTGTTTTATTATTATTCTTCAATAATATTCTTTTTGGCATGTACATACAATTTTTTAAATTATGTTATATATTACCTTAAAAATAAACAAAGCTTATGATTATATTGGTATGTAGTTTATATTTTATGTGAATGATTTAATAATAATAATAATTATTATTACTATTATTTCAGGGTTGTGGTGGAAGAGGTAAGAGAGTGAAGAGCAATAAAACAGAAGAAGAAGAGGAGAAGAAACAAAAGGAAGTGGTTCATGTCAGAGCAAGAAGAGGTCAAGCCACTGATAGTCACAGCATAGCTGAAAGGGTATATTAGACTAATCTAATTTAATTTAATTTAATTTTCATGTCTCTTTGATCAAATGTGAAGTAATACATATATGTCTATCATAATTTGTCTTCAGGTTAGAAGAGGAAAAATCAATGAAAAATTAAGGTGCCTGCAAAACATTGTTCCAGGATGTTACAAGGTAAACATTAAAGACATTCAATTAAAAAAAAAATAATATGTATTTTATATTTTAACATATATTATATAAATATAATTGTAATTTTATGTTGTGTTAACTCTTTTAATGACTTAATTACAAGTCTTATCACTTAACCTTTTTTTGTTATAATTTTTTTCTTATTAGACCATGGGCATGGCGGTTATGTTGGATGAAATCATAAACTATGTTCAATCCTTGCAACATCAAGTAGAGGTAAGTGATAAAAAAAAAAAAATACTCACACTATATATATTACTAGATAATAATAATAAATTTAATAACATAATCTAAACATATGTTTTTTCTTTTGGCTTTTCTTGCAGTTCCTTTCTTTGAAGCTCACAGCAGCAAGTACCTTTTATGACTTCAATTCAGAGACAGATGCTTTGGAAACAATGCAGGTATGCATGGAGATAGTAGGGTTCTAACTTCTAAAAATTATTTACATGTAAACAATGTATATTTGCGTAGATAGTAATAATTAATTAATTACTTGTGCATTAAAAAAAATTAAAAAATAACCCATATATGCTAGACATGGGTTTTAACTTTTATGTCTTATAGAAGTAATTGAAGGTAAGTGTTTCTTAAACATAAATTTTAAGATAATTTATCTTATAGTTATTATTAAATTTTGTGTATGTGACTTACCTACTATTCTAACAACTAAGTCCATGCTTTATTAATCTTTATTTATTTATTTATGATTTTATTTCAGAGAGCAAAGGCATCCGAGGCAAAAGAGTTAGGCAAGTATGGGAAAGAAGGGCATGGAGGAGTTTCTTGCTATCAACCAAATTGGCCTCTTGTTTGACTTTAATTACTTTTGGATTTTTATTTTTTTAACTCACAAAACCATATAATATATACAAAGACATGAAGACACTTCATTTTCAATTCTCTTGTTACTCAACAAGTAGTTGATGTCAATTTGTTTCCACTCTAAGCTACAAGCACAAGTGGACAATATATTCTTGCTTTGTAAAATCCCTCTCTCATAAATATATAATAATATATATGTGTGTAAAAATGTTGATGAAATGAATGTTAATAAATTAAAGCCTACATTTGATGCACTTTTGTGGAAACTTGTTCATTGGAATGGTCTAGTTGCAATTCTAGATCTCATTATATATTTCTGCAAAAATGCAAAGGCCTATATAGACTATAGCATCATCATCATAGCACAAAATACTACAAGCCAAAAAGTTAAATAAAATAAAAAAAAAATCATTCTATGAATTATTAATTGTGTTTGAGGATAATGTAAGTTTTAGCTATATATATAGCTATAATAAGTAAAAACTTTAATGTGTACTATTCAAAAATCATTAAAAAGAAAAAAAAAATCCCTGTCTGTCTCCCTTTACTTCAACAAACAAATTTGGTTTATCATGAGTAACAGTGGTTTTAGGAAATAGGAACATTAAAATAGTACACCACACCTCAACCAAAGACTTTGATTATTATTCAAAATAATTTTAGCATTTTTTTAATAAAAAAAATAAAATGTGGTAGTTCCTTCCTCAAAATGTCATTCATGTCTACCTTATTTTACTTGCCAATCTGAAATCTAGACTCTTCTAATTATGGCAGCACATAACATATTAATTAATCAACTTCCAAATTAATATAGTTTGCAATATTTTTTTTTGGTTATAAATTACAAAATAAATATTATTGTGAGAAATTATTCATGTGACTTTGTTTGTTAGTTCTACTAAGTTCGATCCACAGATGGAGCATATTGAATTGTTGCCATCATGGATCAAGTTGGATGTCCATGTCTTGTAGGACCACAAACAAGCACAAGCACAACAACAACATTATCAATATATAATAGGTTTTTTGTTTTCTTAATTGGGGTTTTCTCACATTCTGTTAATATAGTAGGTTTCATCCTCACTCAAACTTCCAACATGTTACTACTTATTACTGGATTTTAAATTTTTAAAATTCTCTTATTTAACTCCTATATATTTATCTCTTTTAGGAGTAGTTGTTAACTTTTACTAAAAATTTTAAAATAAAAAATCAAGTTAGACCCATTTTACTAAAACTCTAGACTTCCTTGCCTATATTATGGTTTTTTTACTTTTTTTGATAAAAAGGTACTTTAACATCTCTTTAGATGTGATATTTTGAATAATTTTTTTAATAGAATAAGCATTTTTCATATTTTATTTTATATTTTGAACAATAAAGGGTAAAAAAAATACATTTTTCATAAGTTACAACTTAGCTTTATTAACAGTTAAGAAATATCATTTTTTATATATTATAACACAAAATATTGTATGTTACAATATTTCTTCAAAACTACATTAAAAATAAGTTAAATTTATCATGAAAATTAAGTAAAAATAATGTTTTTGAGGAGTTTATTAAAACTATCCCTTAACATATACAGTAGAAAATCCTATAATTAGTTTCCAGTTTTACCCTAAAAGCTAATCATGTTAATTGTGATTTCTTATTTAATCATTAATCGGTAAGATATATTCGTTGAAAAGGATTCTACAAAATTATCCAATAGAAGAAAAAAGCACACTTATCATGCAAGATCAAGTAAAATTTAATTTCTGATTCAAAGGATTATATATTTGCAAGAAATAAATTAAATTCACTAGAGCAGCTAAGAAGTTCTCAACATTGCGACATCAACTTTTAGTCTTTACACAAAGATTATTTATAAATCTCATACCGGCATATATTAACGAAATAAATGAAATTAACCAACTTGGTTGTCGAGTTATCACTCGACCGCTTAAATAGGTATCGAAAATTTGAACCTCATCTTATATATAAAATAATTTATTTATCAGTAACAGACTCTTAAATAAAGTTTAAATTTGTGATAAATCAATTCTTATACTATAAAACTGAAAAATACAGTAGTTAATCAAAAAATGAAATAAATGAAATTGGTACCACACTAATTTAATTTGTCCGTTTAATTAGTGAGATGTGACTTGTGAGTAGCACAAATTCTAGTATAATATGAAAGAGCACAAGCCAAAATAATCCAAGCTAAACAATCTTAATGGAACCCACTTGGCATTAAAATAATGAACTCATAAATAAAATCTTATGGATGTTGCCAATTCATTGAAGTGAATGATTGAGGGGAGAACATATTCATAAGATTATAACAATAATTATTATTGTTGTCATGGTTTAGTAGTGAATGAGAAAGGAGGGGTTTAGATACAATGCATCCATGAAAATAAAAAAAATGGAAGAAGAAGAAGACATTGAATGGGCCATAGCATGCTCAAAGAGAATGGGCAATGTGGGTTCTCTCTCCCGGATAATGATAAGTGCTTATTGTGAACTCTCTTTTAAAGCAACTTTAATTTTCTTTCCTTATTAAAATTATTATTTACACTCATTTAATAAATATATAATTATTCATATTTTTTATTACCAACTTAAAATTTTAAAATGAATAATTTTATAATATGATATCAAAATTTTTATGACTTAAAAATTTAAAATTTAATTATTGTTAAAAAAAGAATTTAGTATAAACAAATAAAAAAAGAAAAACTATTCAAAATTTAAGCAAACCAATATATATAGTAATATGTAACCATTTATATACCTCATTTTTTATTAGCATAAATTTTTTAGTGCAGGTGATTTCATGATATATTTCCAAAACACATGTAATGCATATTTTAATTAAAAACATTTACAATAAATTATATTTTATTTATAATATCTAAAATTTATATATTTTTATGAAAAAAAATATTTAAAATACACGTTAAATCTGATATATACATAAGTATTTTTCAATTTTTGTTAGCTTTTTCTTATTGACCCAATTTTGGCCATTATTATTGTCATTCATTTGTCTCTTAGAAGAAGCATGCATGAATAAGGAGGAAGAATATGGACCAAAAGGGTCTTAAAGTTTTTAGCTTTGAAGAGTTGATGATGGATACACATATATATGATATATTCCACACACAATATGGATTAAGATTTGGGGGTCACATACATGTTAGGAGGGTATAGTAGTTGGAGAGAAAGAGTAGATATTAATTATTATAACCCAAAAACTTATGGGCAAGTTCAAGGACCCCAATGTATATAGTGGAAGTTGTTAGCTGGTCAGGTACATTAGAACCCCACCAAGATTAGCCAAAGTGGAAGCATAACCCATCAGTATCTATTTGTATGGTATTAAGATTTTAAGACTATGGAAGAAAGTTCATGGCCCTAGAATTTGAAACATTTTGTCACCACATTTTGTTTATTATCTATCTCTTCTAAAAAAAGTAACACATGATCATGGTTGATGGTTCATTCATCACTATTTTGGTCAAATGGGGTGTTGACTTGGCATGGTAGGTTTTATGCCAAAATTGAGAACCGTGTCAATTCATGTTGAGAGGGATTGTGTGGATTTGTAAATACTGCCATTTCATTATTATTCTCCATAATTATTCAATTGACCTTAGCCTTCATTTGTACAGCTCCAATTTTGGCCATAGCTAGCTAGATATTTTTTTCCGTTTTTAAAAGAGTAATACTATTAATTAATCATTGATTCTTTAATTTGGTATTCATAAAATAAGATAATATGATAAAATATCAAAGATTAAAGTACATTTTTGTTTCTAACATTTGTGTTTTGTTTTAAAAAATATTTTTAACTTTTAATTTTATTTAAATTTATACGTAATATTTTTTTATTTGTTTCAAAATTACTCCTAGACGTTAATTCTATCTAAAGTATTAGGGATAAAATAATTGAATGAATCGAAAATATTAAAGAAGAAATTGAATAAAATTAAATGTTAGAAGTATTTTTAAAAAAAATTATAAATATTAGGGACAAAAAACATACTTTACCTTATTAAATATATAGTTTATTAGCTTCTAAATTTTATAAAATTTAATGTAGACAGTAAAATATTTTAATTTATTCATTATTGGATTAATAAAAAAAAAGTAATAATCTATAAAAAGTTAGTCATAACTCATAATATAAGAAGTATAACAAGAATTACACCTTTGTACAGTAAATATTAAAATATATATAATTATTTATATACCTCTTTCTATCAACTTAAGACTTAAGTTTTTGGGAGATGTGATTTCATAATATTATATCAAAGTCTCTATGATATAAAAATTTAAAGTACAATCCTTGTGGATCTCAAAAAAAAAAATCAGGCAAATAAAAAGAGGAAAAAGACATATGCGATAATTCACACACAAAAAAAAATTTTGTGTGAGAGGACTATTAGAGATATAATTATTCATATGTCTCTTTCTATCAGTTTAATCTTTTTGTGAAAATAGTTTCATGATATCGGAACTTATTCTATGACTTAAGATCTAGAATTCGATTATTATTTACAAAAAAAATCAACATAAAACAAATAAAAAGAGGACTTATATAAATATTCACTCAAATCCAAAATAAAAAAGTTCTTGCATGAAAAGTGTGTTAGAGAAATAATTGTTTATATATCTCTTTCTATCCATTTAAATTTTTTAAAAACAATAATGTCATGATAATAAATTGATCCCACTCATATGTTGCTATATCTTTCTAAAAATCAACTTACAAATGATTGGAACATTTGTGATTTACATATCATCGTAAAAACTATTTCATAGATATAATTAATTTGGACTTTCATTTTTTTTAAATGAAAGATATAATCTTCAAATTATTTTCTCTGTTTTAAAGTTATATGACACGTGAAAGCCAAGAGCATCAGTAATTGGTAACATTTTTTTCATTCGTTTAATTTAAAATAATACAGAATACTGAAAATTCAAATGACTGAAATAAAAATAGATACTTTTAGAACAATAGAACAAAAGAAAAGCAATGACTGGAGTTGAACATGCAAGAGACAACTTGACCTACTGAAACAAACATCTTAAGAGTTGAAGGAAAAAAAAAAGCAAAAGCGATTTTCGTAGTAGTAGGGAGCGAAAAATTTACATATAAGAGTATAATAAATAAGTATTAAGTAGTTGAAAATTTGGTGCAATTTTACTTATGTACTTAGAGGAACATATTTTCTGCTTATAGTCTTTTATAAATCACTAGGATAAATTTTGTTTGAGACAACAACTTTAAACTCACACCACTTAATAACATATTTTCTGAAATTATAAAATTCTCTGTTTTTTTTTTCTTTTGGGTGGCAGGGTGGGACGCGGGCTAGGAGGCCAGCAACTTTGTTAAATTTTGGCTAACATGTAATCAGTAAAGAAAAGTGAGTCATTGGATGAAATCTCACACCAATCTCACACCATTAAAACCATTATTAATGACTACTTGATAGCTACAAATCACAAAAATTGTTGCCCCCTAGCATTCTTGAGTGTAATAACCTAAGGAATCCTTGAAAATGTCAAGACTCAAGAGTTTTGTTTTTTTCGGCAGATAAAAATGTCTGACTAGTTTTTTATTCTTTTTGGTCTTTAAAAACTCAGAATTAAAAAATCAAAATCAATTTTTTTTATTTCACCGGCATTGAGAAATCATCAGATACATATATAACTCAAAGATCAGAGAGGCCCAAATTATGGCTTCCAGTTCTGATAAGTTAAAAATACATCAAGTTTTACCAAAAACATACGTCAAGTCCAAAAATAAAAGTTACAAATACATGACGTTACATTTTGTTTTTGGAGCCCAAATGTCACAATTCTAGCCCATAGATTTTCCTCCATAAGAGTGTAAAATGCAAAGTGTGAAGAATGAAGTTTGTCCTAACTCCTAACCAAAAACGAAAGAAAAGAATGAAATTTGTATTGATCCCTGAAAAACTAAAGAATTTGGACCAAAAAAGAAAAAGGTGGAAAGAGAACGAATCTAGCCAAGTCTATCAATTGATTTATTCCTCAAGCCATGACAATTTTGCAATTGGTGAAGTTCATAAACCACAAATTATTGAATTTAACCGAAGTTCAAAGAGTCTTTCTTTCTTATGCTTCCCTTACGGCTTTTCTGGTATTTTCTGTCGTTTGGGCTGTTGCCCGCCTAGGCCTGGCTAGAGACTTTGTCAAAAACAAAACGGACTTAATCAGTCGAAAATATCTTTTCTTTTACTAATGTTAAACTTGTCCGAAGTACGAATTTATATTTTAATTTGACAAAATAAATTAAATATAATATTTTATAATCATAAATTTTTCAAGTATAATATTATTATTATCATTAATTTATTATATAATAAACATATTAAATATGTTGTTTTATCTTTGTTCAAAGTAAAATGTAAATAGAACACTTTAAAGTCTATAAGTAAGGCTGTGTTTATTTTTGAGAACACGATAAGATAAGATACTAAAAATAAGACACAAATAAAAGACACAGACATAGAATTTATGTTTTTATATTTTTTTTTGTGATAAATTAGAACAAATTATAAAAATCCAATTTATCTTCATTTGTTTTTATCCAAAAAATTTGAGAAGAAAAATATAATAATAAAAATATAATTATAAAAAATTAGCAAGAATAATGAACAAAAATAAAAAATAAGTTGTGTCCCTTGTTAGTGTCTTTGTGTCTTTCCTGTCAGTAGGGGTGTACGCGGATCGAATCGGATCGGATATGATATCCGCGTTTTTTTAGTGTGAGATCTGATCCGTGCGGATTAAATATCGGGTATATCTACATAATTGAACATTTTCTTTTTAATCATATTTTTATGTAAAAGAAATTCAATAAAAATGTTTCTTTCATACTTTTAAACCTATTTATTTCTAAAATATTTTTAATCAATTTTTTCTATATAACAAAAATAAAATAAAATAATATATGAATAATAACTACTAACTAAAACATACAAACAAGTATATATATATATATATATATATATATATATACTTTTTTTAATTATTATTGTGCGGATCCGCGGATGTAGAGCTGATATCCGCGATCCGATCCGTCAAGACTGCGGATCGGATAATGCGGATATTTACCACGGATTTGCAGATATAATCCGATCCATGAACACCCCTACCTTTCGACACAAAATACACTAATTCAATGTCTTTGGATACAATGTCTTTGTCCATATCTTATCTGTCAAACACGATTTTGTGTCTTTATGTCTTTGTCAAAAAAATTAGATTTATAACATAGTTAATTAAATTTCATTCATTACTTTCCTATACTCAAGACATAGCCTACCACTACAAACACAAACAAAACAAGAGAAAAACTCAAAATACTATTCCATACTTTTAAAATTCTAATTTTAGCTTCCATTGCTCAAATCCTTCAATTCACATTCATCTTCCAATGCTCAACATTATTTTTATTTTCATTTCTCCCAATCATGCTTTTCTTTTCTTCACCATCTGCTCACACAAAAAGTCCACATCATCTCTTTTCAAAGACTTTTCACAAAGAGAACTACAAAAATAAATTAAACAAGCATTACAAAAAAAAAAAAAAGAGGTAAATTCAAGAAGGAAGCAATCAAAGAACTTACATTATAATTTAGGCATTTAAAAAAGAGTCTCTTTGGATTTGCTTATGTTCCAAACCAGCAAAAAATAGGACGTATCCTACAACCGTATTAGTGTGAAACTTTTTCAGTTTTAGCTCGATTTGAACGAGACCTGCTCTAGCTCCCAAAATCTTGGCTGATACTCCCCAACATCTTCTACAACACCTAATAATGATCTCAATTTAAAAATTTGACTCTCATGTTAGGATTTTTAGTTCATTAAAAAGAGCTAAATTGAACCTATGTCAATTTTTGTCATGTCAAATAGGTGTTATCAGGCTACCTATTATCCAACGTGTTACTTAATATTCCAGCTAAGCAGTTAACGAAAATAAGCGTAAGAATTAACGTGAATAGATTATTGAAATTTGGGGTTCAATTTGAGTCAATTAAAAATTTGGGGGTAATTCGAGTCTAAAGTCAAATTTCATTGAAAAAAGTCTTTAGCGATAGCAACCTTTGCAAAACGAGAATTTTATTGCTAACCCCTCCAATTTTATTATGGAGCAAATTTAAAATATAGAAAGACTTGCTATTTTTTAGTATAATTTTTAATAAGTTATTTATAGATTAAATAATATAAATCATTAAATCTTTTATCTAATCTAATGTTTTAAATTTTATAGTGCAATAAATAAACTCAAAATATTTGGGCTAAATTTAGATTGACTCCAGTTTACCATGTATAAATTCTATTTTGGGAAAAAAAAAATAAATGCATAGATAATACATGCAATCATAAGAATTTTGAAACCAAATAAATTTCAGATTATTTTCCAAATTCAAACCATAGGTTACATGTCATTACACATCTATCTCAACATAACTTGATGATAAACTCATAACCAAAGCAAAACATACATAGATAGCATAAGCCAAACAGGTGTTCTGCACTTCTGCTTCTTTTTTTTAAGCTTTCTTTTCAAAGATATTATTAGCATAAATAATTAGCTAAAAGATGTTTTCATTTTTTAAAAAATATAAAAAGAAAGGTAAATTATCAAAAAGCCCAACAAGATTTAAATATTGACAAAATTATTTTAGAAAATTAAAACACCAATTTTTCTAAAAGATTTCAAATCGTGATAAAAATAACGAAAAAAATTATTTTTTTATAAGTGACAAATAATTTTGTTATTTAACAAATAACTTTACATTCAGTCCAAATTTTATTGAAATTATTTGATAATAATTATTTAAAAAATGAATGAAAATGGAGTAAATTTAATCTCTAAATCTATTTTATTATTTTTTTAAAAATATGTTTGCCAAATGATCATCAAATTTTAAAAATAATTTTTTTGAATTATACGACATGTAAAAAGTTATACCAAACTTCGATCTTTACTCTCTAGAGAATATATATTAATTATTACTTTTATAATTTTTTAATTATTTTAAGAGTTTTGTTTTATTGTTTTATTCTTTTAAGTTGTGTTTGATTGCTTTTTATGTCCATAAAAAATATAGACACAATGACATTTGTCTATAGTTTGTTTTGTTAAGATTCAACGTTACTCTGCAAAAATATTAGAGTAACTAGACTAGCGAGACAAAAAAAAAAATTATTTGTATGTAGATTATTATGTGTTACAATAGAAAAGACTAAAGAGAGAAAAAAAAAACACTTATCTCTACTATCACCTACTTTTCATTAAGACATCATCTAAGCTACGAACCACTATCTAACAACAATATATCTTCTCATATTTCAACATCTC
The DNA here is from genome assembly GCF_059453495.1 of Arachis ipaensis. NCBI lineage: Eukaryota > Viridiplantae > Streptophyta > Magnoliopsida > Fabales > Fabaceae > Arachis > Arachis ipaensis. Next base: position 145,113,758 of record NC_142440.1, read on the forward strand.
TCCCTCAAACTTGAACATGTAGATAATATGCATCAAGTTTGAAACATAATTCACTTATAAGAGATATTATTTGATATGATGAAATGTCAAAGAATAATCTTCTTGTGTCTTAAACTCCCCCTCAAACTAGGAATAACATTAAACTTACAATAATAATACCCTAAAAAAAAGTCGCATTAGATGAGTGGTTAACTCACTAGTCTGCTTAAATAAATATCGAAAGTTTGAATCTTGTCTTGTGCATGCAACAACCCATTGACCAACAACAAACTTTTAAATGAAATTTCGATCCGCGACGAATTAGTCTTTACCCGTAGTACTAAGAAATACGTGGAAAACCAATTAAAAGACCAATATAAAAATTAATACCCTTAAAAAATAAAATATGTTAAAGATTAAGCCTAATAAAAATTGAACAATGCTAGGGAACCAAAAGGGTATTAGCCAAAAACCAGCCAAATACCTTTAGGTAAATTCAAAATCTCTACGAGTTAATATATATGGATGTTTCTTCTGCTAAGTATCAGAATGTTTCTTTTTCATACTAAATAGATGTTCTTTTATATATTTTTTGAATTTTTTTGTATTGCAAATGTGAATGTTTCTATTTCTTTAAGAATTTTATATATATTTTTTAAATTTTATAGATATTTAATTATTTTTGCTAAAATATAACTGTATATTTCTTTTGTTAAGTATTATGATTTTTTTTTCATATTAAATGAATATATTTTTTTATATTTCTGTAATTGTGTAGCTTGCAATCTTTTTTAATCATCAAAACGACACCTAATAACCATCAACTTGGGCACTTTCAGCAATACAAAAAAATCAGTAATTTATATCATGAAGCTGTTAATGATGCTATTTCGTCTGGAAAAGTTGAATTGGTCAAAATCCCTATTGACGTTTAGAGAGCACCTACAATGGAACAGGTTGAGAGGTTTGCATCTTACGTTTCAAATTACAGCAAACGTCTAATCTATCTTCATAGTCAGGAAGGAGTATGGAGAACGTCTGCCATGGTCTCTAGATGGAGGCAGTATATGACTCGATTTGCATCATCATTTGTTTCTAATGAAGCAATCACTTCAGTGAAAGGCCATCAGATTATAAAAATGGATCTGCGAAACTGCATGACTCTTTAATGGAATCTGAGAGATCCATATCCTCTACAACGGCGGCTCCGGTAACACATCTGGTTCACGAAAGGGAAACGGTTATTGTCAACGGTGGCGAATCCGACGAGTCAGATGTTGGTGATAGAAGAGGAATGGGTCGTGGTTGGGAGGCAGAGAGGGTCTGACTGTGAGAGAGAGAGGTCTGTGTATGATTGTTGGAGGTGGATAACTTAATGTGAGAGAGAAGAGGAAGGTTTTTATAGGTTTTAATTAGGTTTACTTAATCAATTTTAAATTTTTTAAATTTTGAATTTAAAAAATTTAAAATTAATTATTAATATAAATTAATATAGTTTTGTTTAGTTTTTGGCTGATAATCTCTTGGTTCCATATACTTTTCCATAAAAATTAAAAAAGGACTAATTAAAACTACCAGAGATGTGTAAGGGCTTGTTGGCACTTTTAATATGTCGTGGGTAGTTAGAACGATTAGGGACTTGACAGACCTAACTAGGACTATATAAAATTGTCAGGGCTAGTAAAGAATTTGGGAATATGATTCGGTTCAACAGTTGTGTAGTCTTTCAAAAAGGTTATAAAGAGCATAGAAATGACAAGATTGTGTAAATGACAAATAATAAGAGATCGAAAGAAAAAGACAACCAAATAATTACCATTCTTTGTCTTGAGGAAAAGCAAAGAAAATTCAGACAAGTCTAAAACAAAAGCAACATAAAATAAAAGGACTAAAAGAAGTGCAGACAAAAATTTTATAGGACTAAAATCGAGTTTTTCATGGAAAGACAGACATTGATGCATGTAGAAAACACTAGCAATAGAGACATTGAAATAGTCGGGCACTCAAGGATAAAATTGGAAATGCAGAAAATGCAAGAGATGAAAAGTGGTTGAATACAAAAAACACGACTAAATCTAAGAAGAAGATAATGAGGTGAATACAACGGTAAAAAATGACACCAATGTGTCAACATGTGTTGCGAAAGCAGTGTCAATGACTACATGTTTGGGGGAGAAAACAACATGTGAAAGCATATGAAGCCTCGAACGGCAATGGTGTTGGCAGGGCTAAGCAAGGTCGGAGAAGATGAGTTTGATAGTGCGCTCGTTGGTTAGATTGGATAAAAGCATTTTTGGGACACTAGAAATAAAGTAAAACATTATATGGTGTTTTAGTAACCCAAAAGACACATGAGTTGTTGGAATTTTAAAACTAAGAGCATCCCTTAAATTAGAAGGGAGAAAATTGTGTTTTTGGTGATGCACATCAGTGGAAGTAGCAGAAATAACTCGAAGTGTTTCTAGGTTTGAAGAAAATAGGAAATTGAAGTAATAACAAAACTAATGGATGGTAGTGGATCAATAAAAGAGCATAACATATTGTAGGTAAGGTGAATGCTCAACAACAGAAGTAAACAACTCAAACAAGTGTTTATGGGTTTCGAAAACGAAAAAAATGGTAAAAATATTTGTTTCAATAAAAACAGAAAAATTTCTTTTTCAATGGAGAGCCATTCACAGTGAAAGCATTTGAGAGAGCTTAAGAAAAAAACTATAACTCTAATATCATGTAAAAATTTTTGTTACAAAACAAAAATATTGAAATAATTAGATAAGAGAGAGAAAAATAATATATTACTTGTGTATAGATTGTTGTTGAGTTTGAAGAACTAAATATATTTTAAAGATGATGATTAAAACATTATTAATTGAATACCAAGGTAATTGTATGTGTAATTAGTGTATTTAGTGTGCAGCAAACTAATTTAATTGAAGCTAATCCAAGAAGAAATAAAACAAGCCCAAATAATATCTGTCTCACACACACAAAATCAATGGTCCAAGGATATATGTATATATTTGCTACCGTCACAAATTCTTCTCATCAAAAACAAAAAACAAGCCTATAGCCAAAAGATGGAAACCAAGTCTGGCCCAAGATTAAACCTAAGCCCAAAATTAGTGGTCCAGATCTAAATTCAATCTTCCAACTTAGTTGCTAACTAAGTGATTTGATTTGCATTTCATTTGAACTAAAACACTCCCCGCCGAAACCAAACTCTCTCTTTTTTTCTCTTCTCTTTTCTTTCACATCACCCAGGTGAACTCTCTGAAGCAAAAGAAAGAAAAAGAAAGCTTTGAGCTAGGGCAAGAATGAAAAGACCAAAAAGCAAGTTTTCAAATCCAAACAAAGAAGAGAAAGTCAAAGAGGTTAGAGCAAAAAGACAAAATCATATCTAAAGGGCAAATCACAAAAAGGAGTTTCCAGATTTGTGCTTTAGTGAAGCTCGATGAAGAAATCCTCTTTTTGCAAGCACAGAAGTATAAAGTTAAAAATATTGAAGATCATGGAGCACTGCTGTGAATCAACGCTCGAGAATCTGACTTGAAGACAAAGCAAGAATGAAGGGTTCAGATTCAACAAGTAAGATGAAAAAGGTTGAAAGAGAAGATTAAAGGTATGGCTGCATATATGATTCGGTCACTGCTTTTACTCTCTCTCCTCTGTAACGCCGCTGCTGCTTCTGATTTTTGGGAGAAGAAGTCAAACAAGTACTGAAATAAGTTTTAAGTCCTGGAAGCTTCACTCCTCTACTAACGGGGTGAACGGCCAAGGATTGGAGTAAGGAGAGAAAGCATAAAGTTTGGGTTCCTATAGCTCACTAAGCTATCCATTCTTCTCCTTCATGGTTCTCATTGAATATCTTATTTTCTCAGTCTAGTCTTTCTTTGTTTTCAATGGTAAAAAACACAACAGTGAGGTTTGTAAGAAAAAGCCATTGAGTGAAAAAAGACAAGAGAGTTAGACTTGGAGAAAAGCCTATGTTTATCTCAGAAATTCTTTATAAGTTTTTTTTTGTTTTATTTTCATGATTCTAAGGAGATTTTCTTACAAGTTAAGTTAGCACTTTGCTGTTGAAAAACTAGGATGAGTTCCTAGTCAAGTCTGGTTTGGGATAAAAACTGGACTTGTCCCAGATAGGATTGGTTAGAATCTTAGGGAGTATTGGTGAATGTAATCTGGTTAAAAGATAGTAAAATTCTGTCACAGTTGTGATGGAGACTGGATGTAGGCTACATTGCACTGAATAGCTGAACTAGGATACATTTGTATGTCATTCTCTTTCTCTTCTCTATTTCTGATTCTGCACTTTATGAGACAAAATAAAAATATCTCCTGATTCTACCATTTAGCTATACTTCACTATAATACACTTTACCCGTAACTCTGTTTTACCTCCTACCGCATCAAGAGACAAAACCAAAGTATCTCCGATTTTCTACTCAAAGTATCACAACAGAATCCCAATTTGAAAGCAAAATTAAAAGAGGCAAAGATTCAACCCCTTTCTCTTTGCCACTGATATCTATCAATTGGTATCAGAGCTTGGTCTCTAAGAGATCAAGCTTCACAACTTGGAGGAAAGATCTAGATGGCAAACAACATGGGATCCAACACAGTGGCTTACACACTGACAGAGGGGCAATCCAATAACAGACCTCCATTCTTCAATAGGAAAAATTACAACTACTGAAAAGAATGAATGAAGATCTTTGTTCAGTCTGTGGATTACAACCTCTAGAAAATAATCATGAATGGTCCTCAAATCCCTATCGAAACTGGCACTGATGGTGTTGTTACTCCGAAAATCGTAGCAGAGTGGAATGAATATGACAAGAAAAAGGTGAAACTCAATGCCAAGGAAGTCAATATGCTAAACTGTGCAATCAGCTTCGAGAAATATCAGAAGGTTTCAAGATGCAAAAATAGCAAAGAAAATCTGGGATAAGCTCCAAGTTACACATGAAGGCACCACACAAGTAAAAGAAACAAGGATTGACAGGCTGAGCCAAGAGTATGAAATATTTTCTATGAAGAAAAGAAAATCAATTGATGACATATTTTAGAGGTTCTCTATCATCATTAATAGCTTGGATACTATGGGAATTACTCATTCCGAACAAGTGCTGGTGAGGAAAGTCTTGAGAAGCCTAATAAAAGAGTGGAAAACTAAGGTTACTGTTATCTCTGAAAGCAATAACCTAAGTCAAATGACCTATGATGAGCTGAGAGGAAAGTTACTAGCTTATCAAATCACTCACATAAAAGATGATACAAAAAAGAATAAAGTGGCTCTTAAATCTTATACTGAATCATTGGATGATAAATCCAGTGACTGTTTATCAAATGATGTGTTCGTGTTTTTTGCTAGGAAGCTTAGAAGGATGATGAGACCAAAAGGAAGAAGCAGAGGAGGTAGCTCAAAAGAACCGAATAAAGACTTAAGCAAGGTCATTTGCCATAATTGCAGAGAAGCTAGACATTACAAATATGACTGTCCCAAGCTGAAGAGAGAAGATAAGTCTCGAAAGGACAAGAAGAAGGGACTTATGTCTTCTTGGGAGGATTTGGAGAATGACAGTGAAGAGGATGAATAGTCTGGCAATAATTCTCAAGCATGCTTAATGGCCACCCACAGTCACAATAGTGAGGTAATCTTTCTTGAACCTTCTAATGAAGAACTTCATCTTATGCTTGATGATCTTACTGAGAAAATAAGAAATTTTCTGAATCAATGCAATGAACTTGAATTTGAAAATGACATCTTAAATGCTGAAAATATTTTTCTTAAAGAAAAATTAAGGGAAGCCGAAACCACTGTTGATCTTGTTGAAGAAAACAAACGGCTTAAATCTGAAATCAAAATTCTTAATGGAAAGCATTATGTTGTTGCCTACTTAAATTGCATTGAAGAAAATGAAAGATTGCATAATGAGATTAAGGGACTAAATCAAGACTTAGCTAAATTTGTCCAAAGTTATAAAAATTTAGACAAATTATTAGCTAGTCAAAGACCTTTGTTTGTGAAGGCTGGGTTGGGGTATAAAAAAATTTGAATCTGTTTTTGAAAAATCATACTTTAAAAATGAAGTCTTAACATACAAAAACTTGAGCTTTCAAAACCCTAATCACATTAATAAATCTGGAAGCAAAATTTTCTGTCATACATGCAATAAAGTTGGTCATTTACCGATTCAATGTTTTTATTTTTGAAAGAAAAATTGGTGATAAAGTTTACAAAGTGATTAGCAAATACAATGCTCAACCAAGAAGGTTTAACATTAAAGAATCCAAAATAATTTGAATAACTAAGATCACTTAAAGTATTGTGCAGATTTGCCTAGCATCCAAGAAGAAGAATGACATGTGGTACTTGGATAGTAGATGCTCTAGGCACATGACCGGAAAGTCCACATTCTTTATCAAGCTTGACAAATTCGATGGAGGTTTTGTGACTTTCGGTGACAATATAAAAGGAAAGATTATGGCCGTAGGCAAAGTTGGTAAGAGTTTCTCCACCTTCATCAATGATGTATTCTTAGTTGATGGATTGAAACATAATCTTCTAAGCATTAGCCAATTATGTGATTTAGGTTATTTGATTATTTTTAAAATATTGTAATGTTTAGTTGTGTGTGAAAATTCTGGTGAAACTATGTTTGTAGCTAAAAGAACAAAATATAACTTGTTTTACTTCTTTTGAATATGAAAAATGGTTATGGCATAAGAAATTGGGACATGCTAGCATGTTTTAAATTTCTAAACTTTTGAAAAAAAATTTGGTTAGAGGTCTTCCAAAGATTAAATTTGACAAAGACATTACTTGTGATTCTTGTCAATTGGGTAAACAAACTAAAAGTTCTTTTAAGCCGAAGAATGACATCTCAACCAAAAAACCATTGGAAATGCTACATATTGATCTTTTTGGTCCTACTAAGACTCAAAGCCTAGGTGGTAAATATTATGGTTTAGTGGTGGTTGATGACTATACTAGATTTAGATGGGTTCTTTTCTTAGCCCATAAGAATGAGGCTTTCTTTGCTTTTTCTACTCTATGCAAAAAGATTCAAAATGAAAAAGATTTGAAAATAATTTCCATAAGAAGTAATAATGGAAAAAAGTTTGAAAACCAAGATTTTGAATCATTTTGTGATAATTTTGGTATTACTCATAATTTTTCATGTCATAGAACAACTCAACAAGATGAAGTTGTTGAAAAGAGAAATAGAAGCTTTTAAGAAATGGTTAGGGCAATACTTTGTGCAAATAAAATTCTAAAATTCCTTTGGATCGAAGCAGTAAACACTACATGTTATATTTTAAACCACACCATCATTCAAAAAGTTTTGAAGAAAATCCCTTATGAGCTTTGGAAAGGAATAGCATCCAACCTTAAGTATTTTTATGTTTTTGAATGCAAATGCTTTGTTTTAAACACTAAAGACAATCTTGAAAAGTTTGATCCAAAATCTTATGAAGGTATTTTTGTTGGTTATTCAACTACTAGTAAAGCATATATAGTTTACCTCAAAGAACATGGAATCATAGAAAAGTCCATTCATGTTACTTTTTGTGAGTCACAAATTCTTCTCATCAAAAACAAAAAACAAGCCTATAGCCAAAAGATGAAAACTAAGTTTGGCCCAAGATTAAACCTAAGTCCAAAATTGGTGGTCCATATCTAAATCCAATCTTCTAACTTAGTTGCTAAATAAGTGATTCAATTTGCATTTCATTTGAACCAAAACACTCTCCACCGAAACCAACCTCTCTCTTCTCTTTTCTTTCACATCACCACTTGAACTCTTTGAAGCAAAAAAAAAAAGCTCTAAGCTAGGGCAAGAATGAAGAATAAAAAAAAAGTTTTCAAATCCAAGCAAAGAAGAGGAAGTCAAAGAGGCTAGAGCAAAAAGGCAAGATCACATCCAAAGGGCAAATCACAAAAAGGAGTTTCCAGATTTGTGTTTCAATAAAACTCGATGAAGAAATCCTCTCTTTGCAAGTACAGAAGTAGAAAGTTGAAAATATTGAAGACCATGGAGCTCTGCTGTGAATCAACGCTCAAGAATCTGACTTAGAGACAAAGCAAGAATGAAGGGTTCAGATTCAACAAGCAAGATAAAAAATATTGAAAAAGAAGATTGAAGGTATGGTTGCATGTGTGATTCAACCACTGCTTCTACCCTTTCTCTCCTTTGTGATGTCGTTGCTGCTTCTGATTTTTGGGAGAAGAACTCAAACAAGTGTTGAAGTAAGTTTCAAGTCCTGAAAGCTTCACTCCTCTATTAAAGGAGTGAACGGCCAAGATTGGAGAAAGAAGAGAAAGCACAAAGTTTGGGTTCCCATAACTCACTGAGCTATCCATTCTTTTCCTTCGTGGTTCTCATTGAATATCTTATTTTCCCAGTCCAGTCTTTCTTTGTTTTTAATGGTAAAAGGTACAACAGTGAGGTTTATAAGAAAAAGCTATTGAGTGAAAAAAAGGAAAGAGAGTTAGACTTGGAGAAAAACCTATGTTTATCTCAGAAATTCTTTGTAAGTTTTTCTATTTTGTTGTCATGATCCTAAGGATATTCCCTTGCAAGTTGAGTTAGTAGTTTGCTATTGAAAAGTTAGGGTGAGTTCCTAGTCAAGTCTGGTTTGGGATAGAAACTGGACTTGTCCCAGATAGGATTGGTTAGAATCCTAGAGAGTATTGGTGAATGTAATTTAGTTAAAAGATAGTAAAATTCTGTCACAGTTGTGATGGAAATTGGATGTAGGCTACATTGCACTAAGTAGCTAAACTAGGATACATATGTGTGTCATTTTTTTTTCTCTTCTTTGTTTCTGGTTCTGCATTTTAGGAGACAAAATAAAAATATCTCCTGATTCTACCATTCAGCTATACTTCACTATTACCCGTAACTCAATTTTGACTCCTACCGCGTCAAGAGACAAAACTAAAGTATCTCCAATTTTCTACTCAAAGTATCTCAACATAATCTTAATTTTAAAGCAAAATTAAAAGAGGACAAGATTTAACCCCTTTTTTTAGTCACTGATATTCATCAATTGTTATGTGTTATAATAGAAAGATCAATATATATAGATAGGAGAATAATAAATGTAAAGCACTTATCCATTACTCTTTATTAATGTACCATATAAACTACCACTATTAAACAATATCTCTTTTCATATTTCAACATATTTAACTAGAGGTGTTTGCTGTGGTGTCTAAAAAATATTGTTTAATTGCTAAAATAGGTTAAATAATTATTTTTAAATTTAAAAATATAAAAATTAAAAAAATTTTAAATATTTAAAGTTACTATAAAAGATAATTTAGATAAAAGTTAGATACCAAACAAAAGACACCATAGAATTGGCCATAACTAAATACAAATTTTAGAAGAATATACTGACTTACAACAAAACATAAAATACATATATTTATTGTTTTACTAGAAAATTAGGACATATATTAAATATAAGACATATATTTAAGAGTGAATCCGTAAATTTGCGATATTTATCCATATCTGATTCACAATTTGAAAATATAATTTGATTTATATTCGTAGATCCGATCCACACCGAATAATAAATAAATATATTGTATTTATATTTTATTTTAATCAATAATTATTATTTATATATATTATATTGTTTTATTTTTATTATTTAAGAAACTTAATTTAATAATATTTTAAGAGTAAACATATAAAAAAATAAAAAATAAATTTTATTAGAATTAAAAAAACAATTTTATTAAGTTTTTATAGAAATAATATTTTCTAGTATATTTTTTTATTATTGCAGATATATCTAGGGTTTTTTATTTAAATAAATTATTTGCTGTCCTATTTTACGTGAATCCCCTAAATGGTTTTCTTGAACGTGAATCCCCTAAATCATATAATATATAAATCGTCCTAGGCTGGTGTGTGTTAGTTAATATATAAAACATTGTACACTGGGACGATTTATGCATGAATTGCATAGGTGAATAAAGCATAAATCGTCCCACCCTAGTGTGTTTTAGAAGTCACACATAAATCGTCCTAGCCTAGTATGAGTTATGTGTTTTCACCTAAAACACCCTACCCTGGCACGATTTACGTGCATCTTTGTAACCCTGAACCCCCTAGCACGATTTACGTGCAAATGCCTAACCCCTACCAACCTAGCACGATTTATGTGCAAACCTAACCCCCACCAACCTAGCACGATTTATGTGCATAAATACCCCTCAGCAGCCTAGAACGATTCATGTGTTAAGACCCAAACCCTACTTACCTTCCACGAGTAAAGTCTCATTCGTGAGAGACTCCATTAGCGGCGAGGAGGGTAGTGAAGGGGAGGAGCTACGGGAAAAAATTCAAGGAAGGGTAGTGGGCAGCGGCGGTGGAGGATTGCTAAGGCGTCGGAAGAGGTGGCCTCCGGTGGACGGCGTCGACGGCGGCTGAGGGCGGCTTCCGAAGGTTGTGTTGGCGGCAGTAGGAGGCTGATTTGGTGGCTTTGGGGGGCGGTGCAAGATGGCGAGGAACGACATGTACCGATTGAACGGCATCGCGCACGTGGCAGGTTTTATCGACGAAGAGGTTAGTAATTAATTTGGTTTACAACTGATATAGTCAATGTCGTTGATGTGTTTAGTTATAAGAATGTGATTCATTTGGAAAAAAAAGTGCTTGTTGTGTTAGAAATTTGTGAAACGTTAAGGTTAACATGTTTAGGATAGCCACAGGGTCATGTTTGGTTTAGGAGTGAGGTTGATTTTTGATACATATTTTTGGTTGTTGTGCGATGTTGAGTTGTAACTGTGCTTGTTATTCTGTTATCAGCCAACTCGGTGTGTACGGACTATCCGCAGGCAACAAAAGATGATATTGCATGACCGTATTATGCCTTACTTAGATAGCGTCGGATTGCTGCATGTTGCTAGGCTGAATGATTATTGGTTTAAGCTGGATGAGCCACTGATTAGTGCCTTTGTTGAGCGATGGCGTCCAGAGACACACACTTTTCATATGCCATTTGGGGAGTGCACTGTCACTTTACAGAATGTGGCATATCAATTCGGTCTCCCTGTTGATGGATTTCCAGTTAGTGGTTGTCTCAGTGACTTTGAGCAGTTGATGGAAGGTGGTAAGCCTGCGTGTGGTTGGTGGACAGCGATAGAATTGACCAGCGATAGAATTGACGCACATATCACATGATAATCAAGCTGCCTGTGGTCGGTGAACAGCTCGGTTGCAAGACATGTGTGAGGCCCATTGTACTTCCGGACTTCCCAGTATCCTTTCCGTTGCCGTATAGTCACGCGTATCAGCCAATTACACCCATTCCCAAATTGGACGCACTTCCCGTGATACTTCAACTGGTCCGACTCAAACACCTTATACTGAACACCACGGCGGATATTATAATTCTTCACCATCAACACTACCTCCTCCTTGCTCTGGAACCACTGCCCGACCTCAAACTCCTCTGCCCCATGCATACCGTGCTTGTCTCTGTGAATACTTGACATTTGTCAACCTGGAAATGCTAGTTGATTCATTGCCTCAAGATCCAATGTAGAGAAGTGTGGAGGGTACTGTTGTGTCTGAGAACTTGTTTGGCCTTGCGATGGTGCAACTGGTCTCGTGTCATCCTCATCATCAGATTCATCACCGATAACGGGTGGTTCCGAATCTGAAACATCATCACCAATGGCCTCAGCAACTGGATCCCCATCTCTGACATCCATGAACATAGTTGCACCATCCAATACCGGTCCCTCTCTGATTGCCGCTGCAAGCTCTCCGAAGGTTCGTACATCACCCAAGCAATCCCCATCTTCGGCATGAACAGCCAGATCAGCTGCAAATGATGGAGATGAAACGTGGGCGGTGACGTCGTGACGAATTGGAATGGCACTTGAAGCACCATCTACCCCGATTGTGGGCGGATTTGGAGCAGATCCACCGGAGCTACCCTCCACATCAGCCATTTTCGCGAACAACTCCATAGCTCCCAGATCTGGAAATCTGGATTGATTGTGAAATATAACGCGAATGTCATCATCGCCTAACATCTCATATTTTCCAAACTTCACGTAACCCTGCCTGAATGAGATAGGGATCCTGAAGAACATCTGCTTGACAAGCCTTTTACCGCACTTACCTAACTTTTGTAATATGCTATTTCGTAAATCATCTAAACTCGTTGATGGATTTATGAACACTCCAATCTGTTTCTTGCTACTGAACGTTACACCCTCACTTGTGTTTTCATCGATCTTTCCCCGATGATGAACTAACAAGAACACACTCTCAGCCATCTTCTCGCAACCCTCAGTGGAAATATGGCTCGACATTGATGTTCCTCCTGTATTTATAGGCTCTTCAAGCACATAAATCGTTTCATGGTATCTGGTATTGTGTTTTTACACGTAAATCGTCCCATACTAACGTGTCTTATCATATAACACATAATTCGTTCTAGGGTATTGAGGGATAAATATTTGCACATAAATCGTCTTAGGGAGTTGTGGGTTAGGGATTTGCACGTAAATCGTGCTAGGGGGTTCAGGGTTACAAAGATGCACGTAAATCGTGCCAGGGTAGGGTATTTTAGGTGAAAACACATAACTCATACTATGCTAGGACGATTTATGTGCGACTTCTAAAACACACTAGGGTGGGACGATTTATGCTTTATTCACCTATGCAATTCATGCATAAATCGTCCCAGGGTACAATGTTTTATATATTAACTAAAACACACCAGCCTAGGACGATTTATATATTATATGGTTTAGGGGATTCACGTTCAAGAAAACCATTTAGGGGATTCACGTAAAATAGAAGAGCAAATAATTTATTTAAATAAAAAACTCATATATCTATTATCGAATATCCAACCCATTAAATTAGAGCAGATTCAAATATAAAAAGTGCAAATATTAAATCCAATAAGTTTTATCAAAATTTTTATCATATCCGCCAATATTATCACTTCTATCTTCATTACCTTAATTTCCAAACTTTTTTTATTAAAAATTTAATTTTGATACACTGTTAATGTAAAATAGTTTTTCACATGTATTCATTTATGTAATATCATATCAATAAAAAAATTATTTTTTACATTGATTACGTAAATGGTCATATAAAAAAATAGATATGATTGCACGACTATATCAAATGCATCAAGATTAAACTCTTTTATTAAATGTAAAATTTGTTACAATATGGATGTTCATTCAGTGTCTACTCCGCATAATCTATTCTTCCATGCAAGTACTATTGGGAAGTGCAAACATTAAAGAATAAACGGTGCATGTTTTCTAACATTTGAAAAAGTGAAACCTTGCACATGTATAAATAGGGGCATAGGCTGAGGCTTTTGATACAAAATAAAAATATAAAATATTTTCCCTCTCTCTATACGTACAATATATAAAGTTCTTCTTTCACTTCTCTCTTCATATACTACAATATCTAATATTAGTAATATATTAATACATTTCTATTAGCGTGAGATATTGATGTGGTGAATATTAATACTAAAATTTTCTATTTACACTTTCTTATTTTATATTTATTATATCTTCCTTTGGTTATTTATTTTACAACACGTTATCAACACGAGACTCTGATCAAATTTTTGGAAGACTCAGGTAACAAATTTTCATTATGTCGAAACTCTCTCATATTGAATTTAATGCTCTTGATATATCTGAAAATAACTATTTATCATGGATACTAGAGGCTGAAATCCATCTTGATTTAATAGATCTTGGAGATACCATTAAGGCTGAAAATAATACATATCTCGGAAGGATAAAGCCAAAGCCATGATATTCCTTCGTCGTCATCTTGACCAAGGATTGAAAAATGAATATCTCACATTAAAAGATCCTGTAGATCTGTGGAAAGACCTTGAAGAAAGGTATAATCATCAAAAGATGGTGATACTTCCTCAAGCCCAATATGAATGGACGCACTTGCGTCTACAGGATTTTAAATCCATAAATGAATATAATTCAGCAATGTTTTGAATCACCTCATGAATGAAATTATGTGGAAAAAAGATAACTGATAATGATATGTTAAAGAAAATTTTCTCGACCTTCCATGTCTCGAATGTGCTCCTACAGCAGCAATATCAAGAAAAAGGATTTAAAAAATATTTTGAGTTAATTTCTTGCCTTCTTGTTGCTAAACGCAACAATAAGTTGCTTTTAAAAAAATCATGAAGCGCACCTAGCTGGTGCCGCCCCATTCTCTGAAGCAAATGCGGCAAATCATTATCCCAGAAGAGGTAAATGGCAAGGCTTTAGTAACAAAAAAATTATGGAAAGAAAAAGAATTATGTTCACAAGAAAGGATCTCACCAGAAGTGGGATAAAGAAAGAAACTCTGGGCAAAATAAATCAACAGAGGATAAGTGTTTCCGTTGTGGTGAAAAGGGCCATTGGTCGCGTACCTGTCGTACCCCAAGGCACCTAGTCGATCTTTATCAAGTATCTTTGAAAAAGGATGACAAAAGAAAGGAAACAAATGTTGTTTCAAATGATGTTGAAAATTCCACCACTCATTATGATGTATCTGATTTTTTTTTTTGAGGATTATGAAGGAAATATTGGTCATTTGTTTAATGATAGAATAGTTTAATCTGTGAGATTGTTAAGTATTCATGTAAATAAATAATGTAAGAAACTTATTATTAAGTTTTACTTTCTATGTATTTAAATTTCAAATATGATGTATATAAATAATGAAATATTAATATTTATGTTTAAGAAGTTTGAAATTATTAAATGTGTCAAGTTTTAAAAATAATAATAATAATAGTGATAATAATAAAATTTTAGTATATGACATTATGTACAGTGTTTTTAGAAAAATAATCAAGATTTCAATTTGACTGTGCATGTATTTCTACTCATTTTATTATTATTTGTCTTTGAAGAGAATGGCAAGGACATATAGTGGAGATGTTTGCCTTGCGGATAGTGCAAGTTCGCACACCATTCTCAAAAGTAATATATACTTTACCCATCTTGTGCCAAAAGAATAATATGTTAATACTATGAATGAGAGAAGTCATGGGTACTTATGTATCACAACTCATGATTCAAATAAAAAGGTTATATTAGAAAAGTTGCCATCACTTTCATCTGGGTTATATTATACCAAGATTAGTGCATTTGAATCACATGCTGTTGTAAACCAGAAGTTTACTAACCCAAATGAATTCATAATTTGGTACAACCGATTGGGTCATCCGGGAACAACCATGATGCGAAGAATTATTGAAAACTCCCATGGGCATTCACTAAAAAACCAGAATATTCTTAAATCCAGTGAATTTTGTTGTGCTGCATGTTTTCAGGGAAGTTAATTTTAAGACCATCACCAGTAAAGATTGGATTTGAGTCCCCTGAATTCCTAGAAAGGATTCAAGGCGATATATGTGGACCTATTCATCCGCAATGTAGATCTTTTAGATATTTTATGGTTCTAATAGATGCATCTTCGAGATGGTCACATGTGTGCTTATTGTCTTCTCGCAACTTGGCATTTATGAGATTACTGGCTCAAATTATTCGATTAAAAGCACAATTTCCAGAAAATCCAATCAAAGCAATTCGTCTTGATAATGCCGGTGAATTTACTTCCCGAGCTTTTGATACTTATTGTATGGCTAATGGAATAAGTGTTGAACATCCAGTAGCTCATGTTCACACACAAAATGGGTTAGCAGAATCACTTATTAAACGCCTCTAATTAATTGCTAGACCATTACTTATGAGAACAAATCTTCCAACCTTGGTTTAGGGGCTTGCTATTTTACATGCTGCAGCACTTATTCGTTTAAGGCCAACAAGTTACCATCAGTTCTCTCTTATGCAATTTGCTTTTGGCCAGCAGCCAAATGTTTTCCATTTAAGAATATTTAGGTGTGAGATATATGTTCCCATTGCACCACCTTCTCGTACCAAAATGGGACTCCAAAGAAAATTGGGGATATATGTTGGATATAATTCTCCCTCTATAGTGAGGTATCTTGAGATACAAATTGGAGATGTATTAAAGCCCAGTTTACGGATTATCATTTTGATGAATCAAAATTTCTAACATTGGGGGAGAGAATAAGCTTCCTGAAAAGAAACTTAATTGGTATGCATCATCTTTAATGCATTTGGATCCTCGATCAGGGCAATGTGAACTAGAAGTTCAAAAGATTATACATTTGTAAAGAATAATAAATGAATTGCCTGATGCATTTTCTGATACAAAGAGGATAACCAAATCTTATATACCAGCGAAAAATGTCCCAATTCGAATTGATGCCCCAGTCGGACAAATAGCCACTGAAACAAATTCACGCCAGAAGCGTGGTAGGCCTATCGGTTCCAAAGACAAAAAATCCTCGAAAAAAAGAGGTAAATACTATTCCTGTTGAAAAAGACATAGTAAAGACACCTGCAGTTGTCCAGAATTTTGATATAACTTTAACGCCAAAAGACGTTCAGGTACCTGAAAATTGTGAAAATGACGAGATATCGATAAATTATGTCTTTACAGGAGAGAAATGGGACCTAAATAAAACAATTGTCAATGAAATATTTGCATATAATGTGGCATTGAATATCATACATGAAAATAAGGATCTTGAGCCAAGATCAGTCGAAGAATGTCGACAAAGAAATGATTGGCCAAAATGGGAAGAAGCCATGAAGGCTGAGTTAGACTCACTTGCAAAACATGAAGTCTTTGGACCTGTAGTTCGTATACCAGAAGATGTAAAACCTGTTGGATACCGATGGTATTTGTGAGAAAACGAAATGAGAAAAATGAAGTTGTACGCTACAAAGTTCGACTTGTGGTACAAGATTTTTCACAAAAGCCTGGTATAGATTATGAAGAAACATATTCCCCTGTAGTGGATGCAATAACATTTATGTGGCAGTTTATCCGCATATCATAAACTACATATGCATTTAATGGATGTGGTAACAGCCTATTTATACGGATTATTAGATCGTGATATTTATATGAAAGTCACTGAAGGACTAAAGATATCTAAATCATCCAATGAATATTCACAGGGATTATCCTCAGTTAAATTTCAAAGATCTTTATATGGTCTAAAGCAATCTAGACGAATGCGGTATAATCGTCTTACTAAGTATCTGGCCAAAAATGGATTTAAGAATGATGATATCTGCCCATGTGTTTTCATAAAGAAATCTACATCTGGATTCATTATAATTGCTGTGTACGTTGATGATTTAAATATCATTGGGACTCTTGAAGAGATTCCAACAATTATAAAAGCTCTAAAAGAAGAGTTTGAGATGAAAGATCTTGGAAAGACTAAAATTTGTCTCGACCTGCAGATCGAACATACAAAAAATGGGATCTTTATTCATCAAACAACATACACAAAAAAGATCTTGAAGAGATTTTATATGGATAAGTCACATCCATTAAGTATTCCAATGATTGTAAGATCTTTGGATGTGGAAAATGATCAATTCCGTCCTAAAGAAGAAAATGAAGATATTCTTGGTCCTGAAGTACCATATTTTAGTGCCTTTGGAGCACTGATGTATCTTGCTAATAATACACGATCCGATATATCATTTGTTGTGAATTTACTAGCAAGATATAGTTCTTCTCCAACCAGAAGACATTGGAATGGAATCAAACAAATCTTTCGATATCTTCATGGAACGGTTGATATGGGATTGTTTTATCCCTATGAATCCAAGTCACAATTAGTTGGCTATGCAGATGCTAGATACTTGTCTGATCCACATAAAGGGAGATCTCAAACAGAATACCTATTCAGTTATGGTGGTACAACTATATCATGGAGGTCCACGAAACAGACGATTGCGACAACATCCTCTAATCATGCTGAAATACTAGCGATACATGAAGCTAGTCGCGAGTGTTTTTGGCTCAAGAGTTTGATCCAATATATTCTATCATCATGTGGACTGATTGATCATAAGATAGCTCCAATTGTCTTGTTTGAAGATAATACAGCATGTATTGCTCAACTTAAAGGCGGATATATCAAAGGTGATAGAACAAAGCATATTTCTCCCAAATTCTTCTTCACTCATGATCTTCAAAATCAAGAGACAATTGATGTCCAACAGATCCGCTCAAGTGATAATCTGGCAGATTTATTTACAAAGTCACTCCCAAAATCTTCCTTTAAAAGATTGATACATGAGATTGAGATGCGCCGATTTCGAGACATTAAATGACGTCGACAAGAGAGTGAAACTGTACTCTTTTTTCTTGGTCAGGTTTTTTTTTCTATTGGATTTTTCTTGACAAGGTTTTTAATGAGGTAGTCCCCATCACAAAGGATTTTGTACTCTTTTTCCTTCATTAAAGTTTTTTTTTTCTATTGAATTTTTTTTTAGTAAAATTTTAATGAGGCATAATCCTAAATGGACATCCAAAGGGGAGTGTTATAATATGGATATCCCATTCAGTGTCTACTCAACGTAATCTATTCTTCCATTCAAGTACTATTGGGAAGTGCAAACATTAAAGAATAAACGGTGCATATTTTCTAACATTTGAAAAAGTGAAGCCTTACACATGTATAAATAGAGACATAAACTGCAGCTTTTGACACACAATAAAAATATAAAATATTTTTCCTCTTTCTATACGTGCAATATATAGTTTTTCTTTCACTTCTCTCTTTATATATTACAATATCTAATATTAGTAATATATTAATATATTTTTATTAGTGTGAAATATTAATGTGGTGAATATTAATACTAAAATTTTCTATTTACACTTTTATTATATAGTCCTTTGGTTATTTATTTCCCAACAAAATTGGTTTATATTAACAGAGAGAAAAAAGAATTGCCGCAGTTGCAAGCCTTGACAAAATTCCGTGGACCTGCAAGCTCTTGATTCTGTCCCAACTCTGCAATAAAATAAAGCTAACAACTAACAAGAGCTCCAATACAGAATACTTCATCTTTCAGAAAGCGAAACCTCTTCTGTTTATAATTATCCCCTTTTTCATTTTCAATGTTTATCCAACAACACTGAAACCACTCCTCCCTTTTCCTCTTTCTCATGAACCTTAATCCACACTCCGATTCCAACATTCGTAGTTTACATGTGTCTAACACAACCACCTACCCTCTTCTCGCTCTTTCTTCAAATGAGTTAGTTTTTAGTTCACAATCCCCCTTTTCCCCTTTCTCCGTGATCGGTGCTCGGTTTCTTTGAAAAATTCATCACAATTTCAACTTTTCAAGCCACGCCATTTCCCAAAGTTGAGATTTTTCGGGGGGCATTTGAAGGTGGATCTCTTTGGATTTTGGTTACTGCTACTTGTTCGGGTCAGTATTCCTGATTCAATGCCTTTGTTTTGTATCTAATATCTGTTCAAGAGTGTTGGATCATAGTGAGGTTATGATGGGCAAGATTGTTTATTTGCATCTTTGGTTTTGTGAGGGTAATGGCTCGGTGTCACTGTGCTTTGATCCTAATTCTTGTTAGAACTATTGAAATTGTTTCACAAATTTTGTAACTGAAAACTGTTGAAGAGAAAGTTTGATGCCCTTCCTCATGGGGTTTATTGAGATATTGCTTGGGTTTTCTGAAAAAGTATGTGTTCAGTTTGTTCCAATTGCAACACCAACATATCAAGAAGATAAGATTGGACGTGTCATGAGAGTTTGTTGGCCGCTGTTAAGTTGTTAGTATGAAGAGTAAAGACACTAGAAATTTTTTTTTTTAAAGTTACAATTTATATTTTTCCTTAAAAGTCTTTTTTTACTTAAGAAAAAGATGTTTTTAATATAATAAATGAATAAAAAGTATTTTTATATTGTTGTACTTAAATATAATTGTTAAATAAAAAAATATTTTTACATGAAATATCTAAACATGAAATTATTTTTATTTTTCTAAAATATCTTTTAAGAAAAGATCACTTAAAAATTTTTTTTTAGAAACTCACCCAAACAAGTCGAGAGTCTTGAATGATTAGGATTCAGGAATTAGATGATTTGGCTTTGAGGATTCATCTTGATGTGAGTTATTTTATTGGCAACATTTTTAGTTTCAGTGGATGCTAGAACTTTTAGGAAAGCTGGGATATTGAAGTATCTTGTTTGTTTCTTTCAACCTGATAAAGCAGTAGGAAGGAAAAAAGATGGCTGTAGCTAGCAAAACAAGAAATATGCTTGAAGGTTTGGTAAAAGAGGGATCATTTAAATGGCTTCTAGGGAAGAAGAGCTACTTTGATGAAGAGCTTGAGGAGTTGGAAAATTCACCTTCTGCTGGGAAGAATTACATACCAGAGCTCTCTCCAGTTGCAAACCTAGTTGTTCGTAGATGTTCAAAGTAAGTGCATTTCTCAGAATTTGATCTAGTTTGTTTAGGATATATTGCTTCATACTGTCTTTTCACCTACTTTGGTTTAGTTTGTAGATTTGCTATCCTCAGAACCTTCACATTTGTTTGTTTGACATAGTGGCTAATATTTTTTATTGGAAATTCAACTCTAATGAAAACCAAATAATGCAGAATACTTAAGGTTTCTTCAAGTGAGCTTCAAGAGAGCTTTAATCAAGAGGCTTCTGATTCTATAAAACATCCATCACGATATGCGAGGAACTTATTGGAATATTGCTGTTTCAAGGCACTTTCCTTTTCAACACAAATGACTGGCCATCTGTTTGATAAAACATTCCGACGCTTGACATTTGACATGATGATAGCTTGGGAGGCCCCGGCTACAGCCAGCCAACCGTTAACCAATGTATGTTTTTTCGAGTATGAGTGAAATTTTTCTTGGAGTCACGAGTCATGTTCTAATGGATTGATAACATGTTCAGAGTTACTTGGAAACAATTTTGATATTATATAGAGACTTGTCTTACATAATGTTTTTAAGTTGCTTTGATTGGCTGGCAAGCTATAGTGCTATATAATGAAGTGTGGTGGACAACCAAAATATCCTTAAAAGAACATGTTTCTTTCCATGCTATTTATTTCTGTTCATTTCTATGGTTGAACATCTATTTCCTCTTTGCTATTTTCTGAAGTTCTGAACTTTAGATTTCAGTGACTTCCATTGTTGTTATGGTCATATCAAATATACGTAACTTATTAAGTGGACCTAATTTTGTACGCCCTTGTATTATACCTATAATATAGGTTTGTCTGTGCTCATTAGTACTCTGGTCCTTCTTAATATTGACGGACCTCAAATTTTCTAGAAGGTCGAGGAGGAAATGTCTGTTGGTTTAGAAGCTTTCTGTCGAATAGCTCCTGCAATTCCTATCATTGCCAACGTCATCATTAGTGAAAATCTTTTTGAGGTGCTGAGTTCATCAACTGGTGGTCGCCTTCAGTTTCCCATTTATGACAAGTACCTTGGCGGCCTAGAAAGGTATCAATCTTAATCTTTGAATATGCTATTGCTTCCCCCTTCCTTTGATATTGCAATCCTCTAAATTGAGAAGACAATAAAACTGTAAGATAGTTGGCTTTCAAGGATATGGTAGGTACTACTCTGGTTTGCTTTGATTCTTGTGATCTTGTTATAATTTTGACCATTACTTGGGAAGAGAAAGAGAGATAGAGAAGGAACGATGTCAAATGTAATTCACCGAGTGCTTTGGATGGTTAGAACTGCACACTGATGTTGCACCTCTACTTATAATCTGTCTGTGACCATGAAATGGGCAATATGCTGTCTACTTTGGTCATTACTAGCACCTACTTAATCTAGGACAATATTACTAATAACTAAGAAGCTTTATTAATGAGCTGTATTTTAGGAGAACATCCATGTAAGTTGTTACTTTATTTCATATTTCATGAGAAATTTTTCATATTGAGGGGGGAAAAACAGTGCCAAAAGCATAGGCAGCATCGCATCCACTAGAAGTCTTAATTATACTTAATTTCCTGTGGCAAATTTTAGAAAGTAGTTTTAGAGGAATTTACTGAACCCACCCTTGGACTTGATATTTATGATGGTTATTTAGAAGTCGTAGGTTTTATCCAAAAAATAGAATAATTTTCTCACATAAAGAATTCCAAACTTAGTTGCATTTACTAATATTCCTTAACAACAGCAAAAGTGGGACAGTATCATTCTACAACTTAAAGTTATATTAAAAATAATTAAACAATAACTCAACAGTAAAGCTTGTTTACTTAATATGTAAAAATAAAATAAAAGGTAAAGCTAGTCATTAGAGTAGGCCTTCCCCTGTATTTGTGCATGGACCCTTACCAATTGAATGCTGAAGTATCATGTTGTGTGTATATTGGATTGTTATTCTGCCAAATAGGCTTGTGGGCCAAATCCCTGTCTATTTCTTATAATCTCATCCTAGTTAACAAAATTGTTACCGTATCAATACTACATGAGGATGCAAAGTTTCACTATGCCTTTGTATTTTATAGCACTTGTGCTTTGTATCTTATAATTGATAACTTAAATGGACAGATCTTCTTTCCATTTACATATGTATAATTTAAGGGGGTTTCTGATGCCATATTTGTTATATGGACTTTTTTTCGTATTATTTGGTTTTTGTTATTTACAGAGCAATAAGAAAAATGAAGAGCAATTCAGAGTCATCTCTCCTTTCTGCTATAAGATCCTCTAGAGGTGAGAAGATTCTCGAGATTGATGGAACTGTCACCACACAGCCAGTGCTTGAGCATTTGGGAGTATCCGCCTGGCCTGGTGAGTGCATGAAAAACCCGATTTATATTTTGAACGATGAAGTAAATAAAATGTATGGACACTAGTGATCTCTTCTTTGTGGCTTGTATGCAGGAAGATTAATTCTCACAGATCATGCACTCTATTTTGAAGCACTTCGTGTTGTTTCATATGACAAACCAAAAGTATATGACTTATCGGATGATCTGAAACAAGTTGTTAAACCTGAGTTGACTGGACCATGGGGTACTCGGCTTTTCGACAAAGCAGTCTTCTATAGCTCAGCATCCTTGTGAGTACTTGCGGAAATTATTTTTATTGATAATGGATATCTGGTGAAGCTTAAGAGAACTTCCTATCAACTGCCATAAATATTTCTCTTGTAGATCGGAACCAGTTGTACTAGAATTTCCAGAGCTTAAAGGTCATGCTCGTCGTGATTATTGGCTTGCTATCATCCGAGAGATTCTTAATGTTCACAAATTCATTAGCAACTATAGGATCAAAGGGACTGCACGAGATGAAGCACTTTGGAAGGCTGTTCTAGGAGTTTTGCGTCTACAAGCAATCCAAGATATCGGTTCTGTGACCCCTATACAGCATGATGCTCTTCTCTTGTTCAACTTTTGTGATCAGCTTCCAGGTGGTGACTTGATATTAGAAACCCTAGCAAATACGTCAAACCTAAAGGAGTCAGATCGCCAGAATGGTTTCAAGGCTGTAAGTGGAATGTATTCCGTCTCAGCCTTGGACATGGTTTCTAACTTGGGGTTTGTGTTTGGATCAAGCCCAAACAGCTCAAATGAAAACACAATATCTGTTGGTGAAATATCAGTTGGAGCACTGACTCCATTGGAAATAGCAGTTAAAGAGTCTAAGAACAACTATAAGAAGGTTGTATCTGCACAAGCTACAGTCGATGGTGTTAAAGTTGATGGTATTGACACTAATTTGGCTGTCATGAAGGTACTAGTTTATCTTCCTCTTCTACCATTTTAGTCAAGGTCCATAAAAAGTCTTGCATTGTTAGAGTGCCTTTGAATGAGATTTTGAAAAAAGAAAAAGGAGAGAGAAAGGGTTTATATATATATGAAATTTGGTAAGTTATTTAAAAGTCATCAAATTCTCAAAAGAATAAAAATCTGAAAAAAAGTTTTCAGTTTATATATATGAAATTTGGTAAGAGTAACTAAAAAAAAAAAAGAGTTTAGCTATGTCATTTTTATAAAAAGTTTTAGGTTATAAAATCACTTTGTTTAGAATGTGAAACAAACAAACTTTAGTGTTACATTGCAAAACAATCATCCATCTTAATCTTGTCAGGAGCATGTGCTAGGACCTGATTGTTATATGATATGCATGTTTGCAATGCACTATCTTGCTATCTTCTCTTCATTAGTAATGTGAGAATAAATTAATTGAAGTTGTCTAAAACATGCAATTCTCCTAGGAGAGATAATTTGGTTCTAACTTCTATGGCCTTTGCAGCTCCTACATATTTTTCATTCACAATATTCTAAGCTAACTTCCTTGAAATTCCCTATTTTGACTTGGATACTTATCGTGTACCACTTCTTTCAGGAATTACTTTTTCCTCTAAATGAACTTGGGAAGTCTCTTCTGTCTTTGGCATATTGGGATGATCCATTGAAGTCTACTGGGTTTTGTTTGTTCTTCAGTTACATGATCTTCAGGTATAACTTCATAGGCTGATCAATATTCTATTCACATGTTATTTGTTGAGGCAGATAAAAGAAAGTCGAAGTTGAAATATCTTTTATTGGGAGACTAACAAAGTACAACACTTCATAACTAGAAATATTTAGCGTGGAAAAAGCATATGCAACTATAGAATGTTGAGTTCTTTTAAATTTTTCTTGTGTGTATTCTAATGACACATTTGTCGTATTTTGATAATCTTTGATCAACTGATCATTGCAGGGGTTGGCTTGGGTATGCAGTGGCATTAGTGCTTCTTTTACTCTCAGCATTCATGTTAATCACCCGATATTTTAGCGATGGTAGGCCTGCCGAAGTCAAAGTAATAGCCCCTCCACCAATGAATACCATGGAGCAACTTTTGGCTGTTCAGAATGCCGTCACTCAAGTCGAACAGCTTGTACAAGATGTCAACATAATTCTGCTCAAGTTCCGCGGCTTGTTGCTTTCAATTTTTCCTCAGGTTAGATGCTGATTCATATATAAAGAAGCCCGAACAAATGTATGCCTCTTGGTGTTTGCGAGTTTTGATTGTGTAATGGAAGGGTCAGAAGGGGATGGTCTTGAAGCGTAAACTGAAATCTCTTTTACACTTCAAACCCTTCTCTTCCATCTTTTTCCCTCCAAAACTCCAACTACCAAACACATCCCTAGGCCCCGTTTGGTAAATTGTCTTAGGACAATATATTATTGAGAGACCTTGAGACAGTAGAGATGGGTAAAAATGTCTTTTCTAGGCCAATGTCTGTGTCCAAGGCTGCATTTAGTTTTAAGAATAGAACAAAACAGGACACTAAGAACAAGACACAAATAATAGAAACACAAAATTTAGTGTTTTTGTATTTTGTTTGGTGATAAACTAAATATAAGAAATAACATATTAAGAGAAGTCTAATTTACTCTTATTTTCTTCCATGTATAAAATTTATGAAGAAAAATATAATGACAAAAATGTAATTATAAAAATTTGATAGTAGTAATGAAATGAAAAATGAGAAACTAAGTTGTTGTCTCTTATTAGTATCTCGGTGTCTTTCCTATCAAGGACACAAAATACACTAGTTCAGTATCTCAGGACACGATATCTCTATCCATGTCTTATCTGCCGAACATGATTTTGTGTCTTTATGTTCGTGTTTCAGTGTCTCATGGTAGTAAACATACGCAGTCCAAATGCAAGCCTTAGAGAATTACTTGAGATGTTTGTTCTTATATCAATTGCCAACTACTTATGTCACACATTATAAGACTTGGTCCTTTCTATGTGATGAACAGGCCACAGAGAAGTTGGCATTTTCTCTTCTATCAGCAGCATTGATTCTTGCTCTCTTACCCTCTAAATGCTTAGTTCTGCTAGTTTTCTTGGAGATATCTACAAGGTATTCACCTCTAAGGAAAGCTAGCACAGAGAGATGGATGAGGAGATTAAGGGAATGGTGGTTTAGTATACCAGCAGCACCTGTTACACTTGAGAGAGATAAAGAGGAAAAGAAAAAGAAGTGATGTTGGTGAATCTGTTGTGAAATTATGTACATATTTATGTTGAATAATGCTTTTTTTTTTTTCCTCATATACAGAGGTTTTAGGTGTAAAATTCAAGAATGGAGTCAATGGAATTAGAAAAGCACATGAATCAATAAGCTACTGCTAACGACGTTATTTTGACAAATTCTAATCATAAAAGATGTAAATCAATTCCACTAAAGATATGATTAGTTTGACAAAATTATTTAAAATGAGTAAATTGTTAAGTGATTTGTTTAATGTTTAGGATTAAATCTTTCATTCCAAAATTTGACTTGATTTTATGGACATGTTCGTCCAAAATTGTTCTCATTTTTAGCTAAACAAAACTTTTAAATTACGTGAAAGATGTAAAGAACTCTAGGTTCTTGATAACTGATTTTTCTGCAAACAAATATGAACATTTATAATTGGATGGCTTTAGTTTTGATGCATGGAAAGTGTATAACATTTAGTATTGTCCTTCTTTTAATCATATTTATATATTTAGATAATTATTCAAATAATGAGTTGGAGAATTAATACTTCTGTTGTCGTGTAAAATATTTTAACATTGAGTACAAAACTTAAATCCATAATTATATGTGCACGTACTAGAGCATAAAAACAGAATTTCACATAATATTATATGATTTAAATTGAAGTCGAGTTTCATAACTTAGATTTAAAATCTAATCCATGTAGTTTATAAGAAACAAATTGGTTTCATTGAATTGAATTTCAACAGAAATTGTCCAACACTTTGGCGGATTTTTTTATTTAAATTATTTAAATATTTAATTTTACTGAAATATATAATTTATAGTATATTTATGTTTTTACACTCACTTTATACCTCTTAAGTACACGGTGTCAAAAACCGTTAAACATAGAGTTTGAGTATTGTGTACCGGAAATATGTAACAATTAGAAAAAAAATTTGGTTGCACTGGTGCAACTGCGTAGTTATACATATTCAAGATGTTGAGTACCTGAGATATGTGTACAAATTATCTAGGTGTCTACATCTTAAATGACTACATAAAAAAATACTCTATATAAGGAGCTTGAAGGCTCTAAAGCTAATCACAATATAACCATGCCATATTTGCTATTCTCTTTCATAAATATGGCTAGTAATCAATTTTTTTTTGTGGTAGTTTATTTCTATGGGATCATAAGAAACGGTGAAGAGGGAGTGATATTTGAGTGCAATTCACCTGTGATGTGTTGCTCACTTGTCGTCTTAATTTTCTAGATACACTGAAAAATGTTGTTATCTT
This sequence comes from Arachis ipaensis, assembly GCF_059453495.1. Lineage (NCBI taxonomy): Eukaryota > Viridiplantae > Streptophyta > Magnoliopsida > Fabales > Fabaceae > Arachis > Arachis ipaensis. The sequence goes on from NC_142440.1 coordinate 145,140,967, forward strand.
GAGCAACATGGGGGCAATAAGTTCCAAGAAGGTTGGGAGAGTTGCCTATAAATTCTTATCAGCGGTGCCGAATTGAGGATTTTTTAACATGACATTTTAGGTCAAAGCTGATGAGCATGTAAGGGTAATATTTGACGTATATCCTAGGATAATATCAAAATATGTGTTGGATGAAGTCTATGCATAGTCCCATGGTGGTGGAGTCTGTTGTTGTATGATAGGAGCCATAGATGACCCGGGTCTATAGGGTTCCGTCGACAAAGTGTATGTGGAGACCCAAGATGTATGTAGATTGCTAACCTCCCTGATAAATCAACTGGTCTCTCCTACCACGATACCGATTCGCCAAGTCATCCATGACATCCCCAGGTGCACACATAAGGTCATACAACTCGTCGAATGATACCTTCTGGGGTGTGTTTAGATCAAAGTCATTATGATCCCACTGCGAGATCTCCTTATGCTATTATGCTGCCAAGGAGGATGAATCGTGTTGCTGTGTCCCTGAGGAGGATCCTGGCATGAACTCCCTTGAAATGTCCATATCATGCCCAGCAAAGAAGCTAGGTGATGGTATGTCCTGTTATGTCATCACCGGAGGATCCTCAGGGACACCCTCCTGGCGTGCATACTCGGTTTTCTCATTTAACAACTAATCATCCGCAGGTGCATGCCTCCCTCGCTAATCCTGGACTTTTCAAGCTGGTATCCAGATATCATCTCTGACCTGCTTCCTTGCCCATTGTCTGCGATGTGGAGCATCCCATGGAAGGGCTAAAACATTCCTCTGATCGAGACAGCCAGGAGAATGTTCACAGGTAGGACCACAACTCTCGGATCAGCTCACACGTCCTTCATTGATAAAAACATAACACGACATGCTCTCTGCCATCATGTAAAGTACTTCTGCGTGGGTCAAGGATCAAGGACACTGTCGATGATTACCATGTGCTGCTATTGGCCACGGGCCCTCCATAAGTCATACCAGTCATGGTGTACCTTGAGCCACCACACATCGTTGCCTCAAGTTGTCTTGAACAAAAACTTGTCCATATTGACCGAGTCCTTTGAAGCATGCTGCTGACCCCAAATTGTCTCTTGACTCTATCCATGTGATGAAATTCAACAAAGTGGAAGCACAACAAAGGCACCATGACTCTCCATGTACAAATCTACCCAACACTCCTAATCCAGTTAGGAGCCATGTGATGTAGCTAGAGATCGTCGTAAGGTGTCCACCGAAACTGGTAAAAAAAGGTAACCATGTAATTTGCCATGGAAGAACAATATATATATATATATATATAACACATAAGAAACCTAAACTGATTATACTTTATCAAGTCTAAGAGCATCCAGCCTATGTCGCAAACGTAGTATCCTATCCTGATAGTGGTCTCTACACTGCTGTTCTAGTCCTACCAACCTATTCATGGAGGATAAATTACTTTCAATAATTAATATTGCAAATAGTAACAAATAACAATTCATAACAAGCATTAATTACCTCGCTGCAGGCAAGACTCTGAGTACATCGTAGCCAGCTAGACAGAATGAAGGGAACCTGTGGTAAATCCACGACAACACAAGTACTATGCACCCTGCAATGTTTGTCACATCACGCCTAGATGCATAATGAATGGTAGGTGTGTGCTAGTAATGCAGACCCCAAGACAACCGTCGACAATTGTCAAAATCCTCGAAGAGCAGCAACCACCTAAGAGGGACAAGGTTGACTGACTTGTTCGTAAATAAATATCCCCCAATCAACATCAATAAGTAACACTGAGCATATATCCAGAGAGTATTTGCATGACTGCATCTACCCCTGGTGGAATACATGGGATGGGACACTGTTTTTGAGCCATGTCATCCTCAGACTAAAAAATCCTACTTCTTGTCCTCTAGCTGAGGTGGAGGCCTATCACCGATCAAGTCCTTAACCTACTGTCATGTGGGATGGCCATGATACTGCTGAAAATCTCTAGGCAACCACAATCAGCTCACCAATTGTGTGCAAAGCAAGATGGTAAGCCACATCTTAGAGTGTAATGATAACTTCATCCAACAGAAGGTGGAAGAAAATTATAAGTCTCGAGCCTCCACTGCTCAACAAATGCATAGAGTAAAAGATTCTCGAACATGAAATTCCTCAACTCAACTGCGTGTCCTAATCCGACTTCCCTAATATAAGGTAGCAGGATGTTAGACGATGGGATAGACATCACACGATGTTGCAAGAACAACCGAAGTGTCTATAAAAATACAATTAACTAGTCTTTTTGTAATTGCATATTACAATGCTAACAATAACTAATTCATGAATTTCGAGTATTTAATGTAATTAAATATATATAATCAAGTAATTAAATAATTTAATTAAATAATACTCTAATTTATGAATATAATTATATAACAACATAATTAATAATATCCTAATATAATTAAATTAAATAATCGGTAAAAAAGAGAACTTCATCTAAATTTAAATTATTAATTAATTATCTTTTAATGTTGTCTTTTAACTAATTAAATTTAATTACCCTAATATGTCAACTAATCAATTACCTCAAAATAATCTAAAATATCAATATTCTAGATGGTACTCTAACTACTTAAATCGAATCATCTTAACATGTCAATTAATTAATTAAATTAAGTTAATCTAATATTTTATTATTCTAACATATCTTCTAACTAATTAAAATCAAAATATTCTAACATGAACAACTAAAACTAATTAAATCAAAATATCTTAATATATCAACTAATTAATTACTTAAAATAAGATGTAGACAAACCAATCTCAAAATCCAATGCTCCGATTACATGCCACTTCGTATTGAGTGGTTGATGTCTCCTGAGCACATATATTGTCGGCGAGCTATATGCTTTCATTACTTCACAGCACTTTAAGAAAAGTGTAACCAAACTTTCCAAATTTATAAAATTCTCTAAATGAACGTTGATCTTGGATGCACCCTATATATAGCTCCTAACGTACATATCCCAAATATTGAAACTAAAAAGAATTATTCTCTACATACAAGCATTTTTTCTATACAATTTATAGAAGTCATTTATATTCACGCGCGTACATTTTTTTTTGGTGCCGTTACTGCACGTTCTTCTTCTTTTTCTTCTTCTTCTTCTTCTTATTCTTCTTCTTCTTCTTCGTTATTTTTCTCTCTCATTATCGTCGTCACCAACACCACCACCACCACCTCCTCCTCCTCCTCCTCCTCCTCTTTCTCCTTTTTTCATTGGAATTTCTTCTTCTCCTTCCTTTTACTCTTTCTCCTCCATCATCAGTTATCTCGTTGCTGAAGATAACGAATAATTCAAGTTCAGATTGTCAATTGAACTAAAACGAAATTGATTATTGTTTTGAATCCAAATCAAGTAGCTGACGTGTGGTTCGATTCTAGTTAATTTTTTTGTTGGTAGTTTATGATTCTGTAGGTGAATAATGTTTCATCATTGATGGTTTGAATTGAATGTAATGTAAAAGTTCTGCATTAAAGAAAATATTTTTCTGTATTTGCAACAAATTTGGGTGTAACACGAAGGTATTTGCGTGTAACACGAACATATTTGGGTGTATTCTTTAAGAATTTTCGGTGTATGTGTCCTGAAATTCTGCATAATTCAAAACTCTTCTTCTCCCTCCTCCTGATCTTCTGCTACTTCTTCTTCTTTTTCATCATCATCATCACCATTTTCTTTTCCTATTCATCTTTTTTTCTTGTTTTATCTTCTCAAGTTTTTTTTTTGTTTTACTCTTTTAACAAGAATAAAAACAAAAAAATCAAACAAAGAAGAAGAAGAAATACATAACGGTACAAAATTACTTGGAAGAGGATGAACTTACATTCATTCAATTAAAAGAAAGAAAGAAATAAAGAAAAAAATACAGCATTAGAGAAAATATTTTTCTGTATTTGCAGCAAATTTGAGTGTAACACGAAGATATTTGGGTGTATTGTTCAAGAATTTTTGGTCTATGTGTGCTGATAAGTTCTGCATAATTCAAAACTCTTCTTCTTCTTCTTCTTTTATCTTCTCAAGTTTCTTCTTGTTTTACTCTTTTAATAAGAATAAAAACAAAAAAATCAAACAAAGAAGAAGAAAAAACACATAATGGTATGATGAACTTACATTCGTTCAACTAAAAGAAAGAAAGAAACAAGAAAAAAAAGAAGAACAAAAAAAATGCAGCATTAGAGGAAACAATTTTCTATATTTGCAGCAAATTCGAGTGTAACACGAAAATATTTGGGTGTATTGTTTAAGAATTTTCAGTGTATGTATGCTGATAAGTTCTGCATAATTCAAAACTCTTCCTCTTCTTCCTTCTCATCTTCTGCTGCTTCTTTTTCTTCATCTTCTTATTTCATATTCTTATAATTCGTCTTGGGGGGAAAAATCAAACAAAGAAGAAAAAATACATAATGTTGCAAAATCAATAGAAAGAAAAGGAGGGAAAAAATGCAACAACAACAACAGTAATAAAAAAATAACGATGAAGATGAAACACGCAAAGAAAAGGAGGAGAAACGCAAAGAAAAAAGAGAAGAAGAAGGAAGAGGAGGAGGAGGAGGAGGAGGAGGAGGAACATGAAGAAAAAACGACGGTTGTAGTTTTGATCGAGAAAGAAGAAGAAGCATCTTTCGTAATAGTGAGTGAGCGCGCTATGGAAACCATTGAGTAACACGCTCGTATGGGTGAGCGTCCTTTTTGTTGGATTTGGCCCAACTTGTATGACTTGTAAACCAAAAAGACTTATATGTATAGCAGGTCTGATTCAAAAATATTTTGAAGCATATCCCGAGTGCACTCCATCCGATTTCAACATTTATTACATAACCTGAGTGCATTAAGAATCTGTAACATTTGATTCTCATGTTTCGATTACTGAATACTCAATATATTATTTTTTCTTGGTTTGACTCTCAATATCCGAAATGTGTAGCATGCACTACATAAAACCAGAAATTAATTTAAGAATGGAAGTAATAATGGAGATGTGCAAGTATATTGTGATTTAGCGTGTATTCCATAATGTGGATCTGTTGAAGTCAGTAACCTGCAAAATGCAGGTTACGTTTTGCCAAACCAAAAACCAAAAAGCTGAGTCACCTGCAAAATGCAGGATATGTTTTGCATGATCCAAAATCAGAAAGCTGCAACAACCTGCAAAATGCAGCTTCCAATTGGCAGAGAAGCAGATCGACGGCTCAAAAATGTGTCCCTGTCCCCTGCATGCAGACCGGACCTGCTTTGTTGACCATCTTGGAAGTCCAAAAACGGAAGCTGTGTTTGGCAGCTGGCCAGGCCAAAACACAGGTTGCGTTTGGCAGTCTTCCCAGTTGCATGCACGCCACGTGTTGGAGAAGAGTGTTGAGGGGGGTGTTTAAAACGCAAGATGCAACGAGAGGGGGGGTGTTGCTGAAGAGTGAAGAGTGTTGTGTGAGGGTTGTGCAGATAGGGGTTTGTAAAGGTGTGAGGAAGCTTGTGGGAGGAAGAAAAAGGGTATTAAGCTTAGGTTCATTTGGTTCTTAAATAAAAAATGGTTCGTGATTTTACTAGACCTGAAGATCACATTATTGAGTACTTGGATCATCTTGAATGGGTAAGTAAATTTTTTTAAAAATTTTATGATAAATAAATATATTTATTTGAATTTTGTTTATTTATCTTTTAACAAACAATTTATTTTCGTTATTATTATTATTATTATTATTATTATTATTAGTTAATAGTCAATTTCGTCCCTGAAAGATATCTCGATCTCCATTTTCGTCCCTGAAAGTCAAAATTAATCAAAATCGTCCTCCAAAGATACCTTACCTGATCACGTTCGTCCTTCCGTCATCTCCTTAGCTGAGTTGGCAAACGTCCGTTGACGTGGGCCGTTAACTGCCAAGGTGGCAGAGAACAAAAACGACGTCGTTTCGGTAGAAAGCGCTCCTAGGGTTGAAACGTCGCCGTTTTGTCTTCAGAGGAGGGATTCAAACGTTGCAATGCGTTACCCCCGTGTCATATCAACCATCGCTCTGTCTTTCACCATGGCAGCACCTTCACCTTAACCTTCTCCTTCTTCTCCTTCAATATGCCCACATCGACTTCAACTATGTTAAGAGAGTTCCATGGAACCCTTCAGCATGTGAGAATTTCCACTCTTTATCGTCAAACTTGAGCAACTGTTGCACCTTGCTCTTATCTCTAATCAGAATAAGGTTCGCGCAGTATCTTAAAGAAACTACAAATTTCAACCTCCCAAACCTTGAAATCTCAACCTCATGCGTCCATGATTTCCAGTCTCAGCTCAATTTCTTGTCTCTCCAAAACAACCTCGTTGACTTGTGCTTTGACCCTCACTAGTTCGTCATGTCCCGAAACGTCTGCGCAGGAATTGAAACCCTAACTAAAAGATTGGGACAAGAAGCTTGGTCAAATCACGCCTCTTGATACTAGTTGCAAACAAGACCTCACTGATCTTTTGCTATGTGATGTGTGTCTTACTGCGGGGTTTCAGGTGCAGCATAAACTTGTCTCCATTGATGGTAATGCTTCTCACTCTGAAAATTGTTTCAAATTTACTATTCTATATGCTGCTGCGTTTGGGAATCAGTATGGACCTGAAAGCAATGGTGCCATGAGTTGCATCTTTGGTATGTCACTTTACCCACAGGATGGTGGTTCTGGTGGAAAAAGTCACCAGGGTTTGGTTTTTGGGTTAACTGGTGTTGGTGTTGCTTTGTTAGTTATGTCTTGTTTGTTAGGGGTTTATGTTTGGTATGATAGGAAGGTTAGGAGGAAGAAGTTTAATGATGATGAATTTGATTTTGATCCTGAGGAACAAAGGTCTAGGCGTAGGTTGAGGCTAAATACGAGATCTATTTGGTTCAAGATTGATGAGCTTGAGAAGGCTACTGATAATTTCTCAACCAAGAATTTCATTAGCAGGGGTGGATTTGGGCTTGTTTTCAAGGGGATTTTGTCCAATGGTTCGGTCGTGGCAGTTAAGAGGATCTTGGAATCTGATTTTCAAGGGGATGTGGAGTTTTGTAATGAGGTGGAGATTATTAGCAACCTGAAGCACTGGAATTTGGTGCCACTTCGAGGCTATTGTGTAGTGGATGATGATGATAAAAAATTTAATGACAGGGGAAGCCAGAGGTTTTTGGTTTATGATTAGATGCCGAATGGAAACCTTGAAGACCATCTGTTTCTGGTGAGTGAGCAGCAAAAGTTGAAGAAATCGCTGACTTGGCCTCAAAAGAAGAGCATAATCTTGGATGTGGCAAAGGGGCTGGCTTATCGATGCATGTGTTCACGGCGATGTATTTATCGTTCATATTGGGATTAGGGTTTATCCACTCCAAGGACTAATTTGACGTCTTAAACAAGAGTTATCTTGTCATCAACAACATGCTACAGCCTGGTGTCTGCCACCTTGGCAGTTAACGGCCCACGTCAGCGGACGTTTGCTAACTCAGCTAGGGAGATGATGGAAGGACAAACGTGATCAAGTAAGGTATTTTTGGAGGACGATTTTAATTAATTTTGACTTTCGGGGATGAAATGGAGATCGAGGTATCTTTTAGGGACGAAATTGACTATTAACTCTTATTATTATTATTATTATTATTATTATTATTATTATTATTATTATTATGATTGTTAGCTATTATAGAATACTGTATAATATTTATTATTATTTTCTAATAATAAATAATAAATAAATATTTATTAATTTTAATAATTTATTATTATTTTTTAAGATAATAATAGTAATAATATTGTTTAGTTACCGTTTTTATTATTATTATTATTATTATTATTATTATTATTATTATTATTATTATTATTATTATTATTATTATTATGATTGTTCGCTATTATAGAATACTGTATAATATTTATTATTTTTTTTAAGATAATAATAGTAATAATATTGTTTAGAGTTTAATAATTATCATTTTTCTTTTTGCAGGCTAACAGGAATTTGTTGCCCAGAAAACTCGATCCGCTAGATACCTTTAACGAGGTAGCTGCAGCGACACTGGCATTGACTGGGTTTCAACACGTTTCGCGTGTAGGCAAAATGAGAGGTCATTCTGCACTACTGAGTGCCTTGGTGGAACGCTGGAGGTCGAAGACTCACACATTTCATCTTCCGGTCAGTGAAGTGACGGTGACGCTGGAAAATGTGAGCTATATTCTTGGTCTCCCGATTAATGGAGAGGCCGTTACGGGTAGATCAGACAGCAGTCACCAATTTTGGTGTGAACTGCATTGCGTATTTTGGTCGAGAGTCCGGTCCGCAAGATCACGTGTTGGGGAATGTTAATCTTACATGGGTCCGGCAGTGCAGAGATACTGAGCCGTGTGACACTCAAGAGTCTGTTGAGCAGTAAGTCCGGGCACACATTTTCTACGTGCTCGGTTCAGTTGTTTTTTCGGATAAGTCGACGACTTCATTGAACTCGAAATTTCTACCGCTACTTCAGGATTTCCATCGGATTTCAGCATACAGTTGCGGGGCAGCCAGTCTGGCACACCTATACAGATCGTTGTGTCGTGCATCATAATAGAACTGTAAAGAGATGAATGGCCCACTGATACTGCTTTTTGTTTGGGCGTGGGAGCGTATGCCGCTTCTGGCACCTATACCCCGCGATCAGCTCGGCGATGTTGGTATTCCACTTGCGTGACGGTATTGTTTTTATTATTATTATTATTATTATTATTATTATTATTATTATTATTATTATTATTATTATTATTATTATTATTATTATTATTATTATTATTATTATTATTAATAATTTGTTATTCTTATTGTTATTATTATCCTGTTTTTGTTTAGGTGGAGTCATTGGCACCGACATACAAGATATATACGGAGGCCTACTGTGCATTTTAGGCAAGGACTCGATGACATGGGAGTTGACGATGTAAGTTGTAACCATCAATGTCCAATGTTTTTATTCAAAAGAATAATTTTTCTAATCAGCCTCTTGGTAACTAATGTGCAGTTTATATGGCGGCCGTATATGGGAGTGGGGGTTCCCAATGACCTCACTGCCCAGTTGGTTATGTGCTCCACCCAATCGCCGCTATTGTCATTCGAGTGCATAGAATGGTACCCAACAGACCGGGTTAGACGACAGTTTGGGATGCAACAACTTCCACCAGGCCCGGCATTCGACCTTGGTCGTGATCATTGCAAGCGGTTGACAAGAGCACAGAACCATGAATGGAGAGAGATTTACAGTCAATGGGTTCACAGGTGGAGATCTGACCACTATAACACATTGCACTTAAGCGAGGAGATTATTGACTTTCATCCTCTCCCAGTGTACTACGAGTGGTACATATAGTAGTATGGGATTCACCTACGACTGTCAAATAGAGTTGCAGGTGAACATATTAGCGCCAATGAACCACAGCAGCAACAGGAAGAACCAGCTGGACCTCAGCAACAAGTCTTGCCTCATGAGCACCACTATCAGGTATTATTATTATTATTATTATTATTAATTTTTACCGTTTTAAATTATAATTAATTATTATTGTTTAGATTTGTCTATTATCATTAATTACTATTAATTGTAATTAATTGTTAACTAGGTTCTGGTATATGAGCACCACTATCAGGTCCCGGCATATGAGCACCAGTATCAGATACCAGCATATGCCCAGCAGTTTCAGTATCCGGCATATGCCCAGCAGCTTTAGGATCCGGCCTACGGCCAATAGCAACAGCAGTGGCCGGCATATGAGCAACAGGCACCATATATACCAGAACCACAACCACATCAGGACCCTGAGCCCTACATACCACAGCTGATAATTCCAGCCGAGGGTCACTTTAATCCGTTGGGTGGATCTGACACCATCAGCTTCTCTCAGGTCTTGAGAGATACAGATTATCTATTTCCGACGCCACCACAGGAAGGGCCTACTCCATCTCAGCAGTCTGGAGGTTGTCGCGCCATAGCAGGTCATGCTAGTGACTTCGACTTTGATCAATCGACGGGTCATGTAGATTCGTTCGGTCCTTCCGCACCATCGCGTACCCAGTTGTTTGATTTGAATGAGTACCCGCAGTAGAAAGAGGGAGATTTGGGACATGACTTGCAGCACTGGTATGATCTTGGTGGAGCGAGTGGTCCGGGGATGAGTGGTTCCGGTTTGTATGACACTGGTGGTGCCAGCATGACAGATTTCGGTGGTCCTAACGTTGGCAGTGGTCTGGATGCCGGTGTGTCTCAGGGTCATCCGTATAACTTACGGACACAGACTGCGCCTCCAGACAAATACACCCCATCCTTGTATTCGAAGAAGGCGCCGAGGAAGTAGTCTGTTGCAATTGATCTTATATTCAGTGTTGTATTCAGAGTGTATTCAGTGTTGTATCTTATATTTAGATTATTTTGTTTAGTATTCTTATCATTATATATTTAGCTTTGTTCTCGTATAACTCTGTTTGAGACGATCATATTGCACTTTTGTAACGAAATATTTATTTGTTAAAAACTTTATTTATTATAAATTGTTAACTAGGTTAACAAACATGACGAGATTACATAAAGAGTTACATATAATTGTGAAGTAAGATACCAAGGTTACATTGAAAAAGTTAACCACTAATGACCTCCAGCGGTGCTTGGACCTGCATGCTGAGGACATCGACTGCGGCTATGTCCCTCGCGTCCACATACAGTACACCGGCGAGGACCACGCATATCCCGCGAATCCATCTCATTCAAGTAGCGGGTTGACTTCGGTCTTTCTTTTGTTGCGCGCCTCAATGTCCAGTTGGCGATCACCTTCGCTCTTTCATATCTATCCCACGTAGATGGGTCACCCATCAGAATAAACTTGCCTCTGTACACCTTGCAAATATCAGACATCTTGTACACGTCGTGCACATATACTTGCCAATCAAGACGCTGGTTAGCGCAACATGCAAGAACGTGGCGACATGGGAGTCGCTCGACCTGGAAATGGCCACAGTCGCAGTGCCGTTGCGCAAGGTTAACAGTGTAAACGGAACCATCTTGCATTTTGTGAACCTCAAACATCTCATTCCGCCTGTCAAACCAGTTGACCACAATATTTTCTGCACGTCGAAAGCTTTCTTCAACTCTCTTCGTTGCAAATTCTAAATACGTGAATCCGTTGCAGACACGCTCATGAGCCTCGGCGCTCTTCCGAGTAAACAATTCATTCAACTGATAGAAAGTAGACCTAACAATGGCAGCCACAACAAGGTTGCATCACGTGTACCCTTCACACTACAAGAAAAAGCGTGTTTTTCGACGCCAAAAATCGACGGCTATTTCTGCCGTCGATAATTTTCGACGGCCTGCTGTCGATATTACTAAAAAAATAATTAAAAATAAAAATATTAAAATTGACAGTCTGGTCGTCGATATTTTTATAATGCATTAATTTATTTCCTTATTATTGTCATATTATAGGCGAACCAGAAGTCGAAAATAAAATCGACGAATATGGCGTCGATTTTATTATTTTAAATATCAACAATTTTGTCGTCGATAAATTTGAACGGTCTAGATTACTTTCTAAAATAGAATGAACGGTCTAAATTTAATCTATATAATAGACGCTATATGTGTTATTTTTTTTATATTAAAATCGACGAATATGGCGTCTATTTTATTATTTAAAATATCGACACCTTTGCCGTCGATAAATTTGAACGGTCTTGATTGCTTTCTAAAATGGAATGGACGATATAAATTTAATCTATAAAATAGACGCTATATGTGTTGTTTTTTTTAAATTAAAATCGACAAATATGCCGTCGATTTTTATCATTAAAAAAACATGTTCTCGCGTGAGCTCCCGTTTCCAAAGTTCAGAAACGCAAACTTCCCCAAATTCAAGCTAGGTATTCTTCAAGCTAGGTATTCTTCAAGCTAGGTATCCTTTGGTTGACTTCGCTTCCTTTTCACCACCGCCTCCGTCCGACACCACCACCGGCGACCACCATCACCTACCCTCTCTCTCTTCCTTTTTCTCTTTCTTCCCCATTTCTCCATTTCTTCGTTCCTGCGTGCGACACCCCTGTTCGTGGAGTCACCTCTGTCCGCGTCTTCAAGAACCGACAAGCAACCACCAGCGGCGGCGACCTTCTGTGCCACCGCGACATCACCACCACCCCACCGCCTCTCCTTTCTTCTTCCTCCTTTCATCAATGCAGGTTCCCTTCCCCTGTTCCCTGTCTTTCTTTTCTTTATTTTTATTGTTTTTTAATTCTATTTTTAGAAATTTTGGTTAGGCTTAGGTTTGTTAACACTTGTGTTTCTGGACTGAAATTGTTGTTGGTTGTATCTTTCTAAAATTACTAGGTTGAATGCTGCTTAGATTGGACTGAAATTTACTCTTTTGAACTCTGCACACCACATGTTCGGAGAAATGCCTGAATAGAATTTTTTATTTAATTTCTATGTCTGATCAGCATAGGCTTTACATTATGGAACACTTAGCTTAATTAAAGTAAATGTAATATTGCTGGTGACTTATGTAAGCTAAAGTTTCTTTTGAAAGTTTTCAACACTTTGATAAGTAAGCGTGGATAACTTATTAGGACATATACCAAACAAACAAAGGCGAGTGACCTAAAAATTTAATTTATGTGAACTTTTTTCTAACAAATGATTGGTATAATGTATGCACAATTAACTTGTATTGTGCCTTGGTATTCTGTTGTATTTGTATTGTGTCTTGGTCCTTTTGGGGTTATAGTGACTAAAATCTTTTTTTTTCTGACAACTAATTTGTATGTCTTTAGGTGTGTATTTTGTTGGAACAAAACAAATAAATAAAAGATAGAAAGTAAAATCCGATCCATGAAAAAAAATATCATTCAATAAACCTAGAAAGTATATATTTCATCGTTTAAAAGTATTGATAAGAACTAAAAAGGTTATCGGTTTAACAACATGGAACAGTTTATTTTCTCTTTGTAGCTTAAACATGTAATGAGTTGATGAGATAATTTCATTATGATTTTAGAATTTGTATATGTGAACATTTATTCTGTTTCTTCTTTGTATATTTATTATCTATTTGATCTTAAGAAAATTGAGGTCATTGAGTTTGAAAGATTTGTTCGATTATTGAGTATAACTTTTTCAAATATACTCATGAAAAATAATCAAATGTAAGATACAACTCCTAAGACATTATTATTTGCACTACTTTTATAAGAATGATTAGTTGTATAAATTTTTATTTTTACGTTGATATTTATTTTATTTTTTTAAAGAAAAATCAAGATGTTTCTTCAATATGTGAAGAGAGTTTATATTAATAGTATTTTAAATTTTAAATTTTTTAGTTATAATAATTGAAAAAGCTTTCGAATCTTCTAGTTATACTTATGTGATTTCTGATTCTCTCTTTTAAATACAAAAAACAAAAGTTTTTGCATATATCTTCTAGTCTATTTTAAATTTTAAATTTTTTAGTTATACTTATGTGATTTCTGATTCTCTCTTTTCTTTTTTTCTAAACAAAAATAGTATTCATATTGTTATAATAATAAAAATAAATATTTCAGTGTATACCCATTGCTATTGCCATTGCCATATTTTAAAAAAAAGTAGTACTTGTCTTAGTCTCAGGCCTTCTTTTTTGGTTTTGCTTCTATTCTTTGCACTTCATTTGCTTTACCCTTCCTTTTTTTTCCAATTGCTTCCCCTTTATTTTATTTCTGACATGCTTTCTATCGTGTGCCCATATAGGCCAACACCATGCATTCACAAGGTAAGAGAGATTATTTGACAGGGGACCTTGACACAATTTCACTTATATTACCTCTTCCCACATTAAATTCACCCTATCCACCTCTTCATATCCATCTCTAGATTTAATTTTATTTGAATCAAGATAACATACTTTAAGACACATTAAAATGGCAATACCTTATATATTTTTCATGGTATTATTGAAACTAACTATGCCCTATTTCAAATGGCAATACCTTATAGTTTATATAGTATTTAAGACACATTAAAATTAAAATGAGCTATTGTACCTTATCAGATTTTGGAATTAGTTTTCTTAGACTTGTAAGCTGTGCATTGATCCGGTCATTGCGCCGCTTCTCGGCCTGGCTATGGCTCTTGGAAGCACTAGCAGCTCTGTCTCCGGCCACCATTTCGACCGGTGCCGGCCATGAATGAAAACTATTATTGTTATCATTATGATCATGACATTGTGGTTAGAATTGTGATGATGAACCATTTTGCAGCTTCAAGTTCATACCATTTTAGAAGACTATTATGTATTGTTTTTAGTGTTGATGTGCCTGTATATATTTTTTTTTGGCAGAGTTGACATAGTCACAAATATTATCAAAGTTCCAGTGGCATCCATTTACACTATCACAAGTATTGGTAGAGTTTAAGACTCCCAGAAAAGCTATTCAAGGTTTAACCTTCTACTTTTTTGTTTATTTATTATCTCTGTTAAACTATTGAGTTTTATTTTATCTTTATCTTTATTATCTCTATTAAATTATTATGCATGCTTATCTATACTTACTTATGTATGCTTGTTTGTGTAAAGCATTCATGGTGAAAGTATAAATTATATTGATGATAAGATTTTTATTTGTTGTGGTTTCTCGTTGAATAAAAAAATTAAAAAGTGAATATTATCCCTTTGATATGTAGGAAATTAAATTCATTAATAATGGAAAACCAGAACCGAAGTTGGATGTACGATAGAACGTATGATCATAGGCAGGGTCTTAAACCCAGTTTTATTAAAGGGGTAAATGAATTTGTGGATGTGTGTACTAGAACTCATGAATTTCTCAGAGGAGGTTTAGTTAGGTGTCCATGTGCCAGATGTCAATGTGGGACGTTTAAACAGTTGATCGACATTAAGATTGATCTATATACTCATGGGTTTAAACCTAATTATTGGGTTTGGACAGAGCATGGAGAAGAGATACCCACAGAGAATCATATTAGGATAGAAGAAGATATTGAAAGTAGCTCTGAATTAGGTGGTGTTACATGGGAATAAAATTTTGATCGTTATCATCAGATGGTTGTTGATGCTTTGCAACCTGAGTTTCACATGTACATGCAACCAACAGTGGAGGAACCAAATCGAGATGCTAAGAGATTTTATAACCTCTTAGATTCAGTTAGTAAATCCTTGTGGGAAAATTGTATTCATTCACGATTGTCACTTGCTAGTAGGATGCTGAGTATAAAATCAGAGGGAAACCAATCCCAGGGATCTTTTGACCAGTGGGAAACTTTGTTTAGAGAAATGCAAACAACTCCAAATGAAATTCCTGCTAATTACTATGAAGCTAAGAAAATTGTTTCCCAACTTGGGTTTAAGGAGGTTAAGATAGATTGTTGTGTCAATGGTTGTATGATATATTACAAAGAAGACAAAAATCTTAGACAATGTAAATTATGTGGGGAGCAGCGATTTAAGCCTAGGAAGGAAAAAAATAAAGAGGTGCCATATAAAAGAATGCATTATTTGCCATTGATTCCAATAATACAAAGGTTGTATGCATCAATTAGTACTGCCCCTCATATGTTGTGGCATCACCAAAATCGCAGAAATGACGACGTGATGACACATCCTTCCCATGGTGAAGCATGGAAATATTTTGATACCAAGCATCCTCATTTTGCAAGTGAACCACGTAATGTTAGACTTGGACTTTGTTCTTATGGATTTTCTCCTAATGTTCATTTTAGCACACCGTACTCTTGTTGGCCTGTTATAGTTACCCCTTATAACCTTCCACCTCATATGTGTATGAAAGACCCTTTTTTGTTCCTAACGTGCATCATACCCGGAAAAGAAAATCCCAAAGCAAAAATTGATGTTTATCTTCAACCATTGATAGATGAACTTAAAGAGTTATGGGATGAAGGCATCCTAACATACGACATTCATAGCAAGAGGAATTTTCAGTTAAAGGCTGCATTAATGTGGACAATTAACGATTTTTCTGCTTATGGAATGTTGTTTGGTTGGAGTACGGGGGGAAGATTAGCGTGTCCAGTATGCATGGAGGATACCAAGGCCTTTTGGTTAGATTATGGCGGAAAGAATTCGTGGTTTGACTATCACAGGAGATATTTACCTGAAGGTCATCCTTATAGGCGTAATAAAGTTGGTGTTAAGAAGAATGTTGAGGAGGATGAAGAACCTCCTATTAGGCTTAGTGGCGAACAGGTCTGGGAAAGAGTTAGACACTATCCTAAAATAGTTGACACAGTAGGACAAGTGAGATTGAGCGGATATGGGGTGGAACACAATTGGACCAAAAGGAGTATATTTTGGGATCTCCCATATTGGAAAGATCATTTGGTTCGTCATTGTTTGGATCTAATGCATATTGAGAAGAATATTTTTTATAACATAATGAATACCGTTATGGATACTGAAAGAATAAAAGACAATGAAAAGGCAAGGTTAGACATGGCTGTACTTTGTAAGCGACCAGATTTGAATTTGGTGCAGGTACGCGAAGGTCATTGGGCAAAGCCTAAGAGCAACTATGTCTTGACACTCCAACAATAAAAAAATATTTGTAAATGGGTACAAGAGTTGAAAATGCCAGATGGATATGCTTCAAATTTACAAAGGTGTGTCGATGTCAAGGGAGGAAAATTGTTTGGGATGAAAACTCATGATTGTCATGTATTTATGGAGTGTTTGCTTCCATTAGCCTTCAAAGAGTTTCCAGACCACGTGTGGAAACCGTTGGCCGAAATAAGTCAATATTTTAGGGACCTTTGTTCATCTACTCTTCGGGTTAGCGATCTTGTACAAATGGAAGCTAATATTCTTGTATTTTGTGCAAGTTAGAAAGAATTTTTCCACCTGCCTTTTTCGACGTAATGGAGCATCTACCAGTTCACTTGGCATATGAGGCACGTGTTTGTGGACCAACTCAGTATAGGTGGATGTATCCATTTGAACGTGAAATAGGCACGTATAAGAGATCAATGAAGAATCGGGCTAGAGTAAAGGGTTCAATTTGTCAAGCATACCTAGCTAGAGAGACATCAAGTTATTGTTCTTATTACTTTGAGAACAGGAGCCTCAGATACATATGATGCCTACTCCGGTGTGCCAGGATCATGCACTCAACAAGCCAATGAACCTTCCAACACTGCCTCACATGGTGTGCAGAGTGATACAGCTATTGTAGCTCCCAGTCGAGCAGGATCTTGTGAAGAAAGACAAACCACATCTAATAGTACCCAAGATGCTCAGGGTCAAGGAACATCCACTGCCACTGGTCACTCCAGCACAAGTGCTCCGAAGCTCAGATATGATGGTGCCAAATGGTTTGTTATTTTCTTTAAATTTTATGAACTAAGCATGCACTTTAAATGGTGTGCTTTTATTTGTTTAGTTGGATATTTGTTAATGAAAATATTTGCTTAACTATTTGCTTTGATTCGATATGCTATCTTCTTAGTTCCTTTAGTTGTTATCAAAGCTAGCTTAACTATTTGCTTCCTGTGTCCAAGATCCATATATTTAAATGGTGTGCTTTTATTTGTTTCTTTGAATCGTCATTCCTGCACATTCACCTTTTCTGTTTGCTTCTCTATTTGTACTGTTTGAGGTAACTGGTAGCAGTGCGTGCAGTATTATTTTGACTTGTTAGTATCTGATGTAGTTTTGCCGTGCATGATTAGGCTGATGTTATTTTGTTTTTTCGTGGTTTGTAATAAAAATCTCATGCTTTAGTTCTTTGAGATTTTAGCTACACTTTTTCTTTTGGTAGTTTGGACATAGATTTCATATATTAAGATATTTTGAGCCCACAAAATAGAGCATGTTTGCTTCTTTCATGTCAGTTTTAAATTTTATAAATGGTGTCATTTGGTTTTTGATGTAGTTAGCACCCACCTAAGCCTGGATTGAAGCGTATTTCTCAGGTTTTTAGGAAAAACTACAACAAGCCTTGGCTGAGTTTTGATGAGGCAGATGATGATACTCGAAAAATATGGTGGACTAAGTGGAGGGTAAATTCTATCTCCTTATGCTCCTTATGAATAGCATTCATTGCTCATTATGTTCTATATATTCTGCCTTCTTGTTATTCTCTTTTTCTTTTTTAATCAAATAAAGTGTTGTTATTCCCAATGAAAAATTGTTACGAGCTTGACTCTACAGGATTCTCATTTTGTTTAATTACTATAGCTGTTTAAGTAAACAGAAATTAATAATTAAAAACTACCCTACATAACTAGTTAACGTTTTCTTTATTAGAAAGAAAGAGAGGAAAACATTATCATTGTGCATAATATTCTTTATGATATCTACCAAAAAAATCTCTATAAAAACTGTAGTCAGTAAGAAGCTTCCAATTGGCAAATATTTTAGTAGATTTTGGTGATTTAAAAAACTGTTTAATTATACTGCATATTCTGCACTCCTTGAGCTAGTCTTTCTTGACATTTTGGGACCCTCTAGATCAGGATTTAAATATTATCTTAGTATAGTTGATGCTGACACAATGTATACTTGTCTATATTTACTTTACTCTAAATCTCAGTTCTTGCAAATCTTAATGCAATATAAGAATCTCATGGAAACTGAAACTAGTTGTAAACTCAAGCGTATACAAATAGATAAATGCTAAAGAATTTACTTCTACTGCTATTAAAGAATTTTTGCATCTCCATAGCATTAGTCACAGGCTTTCATGCCCTTATACACACCAACAGCAGGGTGTAGTTTAAAGAAAACATCGCCATATAACTAAAACTGGCCTTGCTTTACTTGCAACTGCTGATTTACCTAAACAATTTTGGGAAGATACCTTCCTCACTGCCACATTTTTAATTAATAGATTACCAACTCCTACATTGAACATGAAGTCACCTTTTGAAATGCTAAACAATGTTAAACCTAATTATACTATTCATAAGGTTTAATTCATACTCTACAATCTATATCTTAGCATATGTCGATGATATTCTCATTACATGTGATAATGATTCTACAATCTACACTCTCATTGCTGATATAAAGTCTTTTTTTTTTTGCATTAAAAGATCTAGGCAGTGTTAATTTCTTCTTAGGCTTAGAATTTAATATCTTATCTGATCATGATATTCACATCACTCAATCTAAGTATGTTAGGGACTTACTTGAGAGAGCAGGACAATTATGGTATGTGATATACTACTAGTAGTATACTTACTAGTTAGTTTAGCAGTGTTTTTGTCTCAACAATTTTAACATTTATTTTAAGTGATATTGTAAAATATGATTTTTTTAAAAATAGAAATGCTTTGACATTATTGATACGGAGGAGGATGATATGTATCAAGCTTGGAGGTTTAGGGCTGCCAAGCACTTGCGAGGTATGCTCCATGCCATTCGCAAAAAAGGTGCCCGTCCATCTTGGATCCCACCAGAAGTTCTTGGTGAATTGATGAGACGTTGGAACACTGATGCCAATAGACAATTACAGGCGAGAAATACAGCTGCCAGAAAATCGACTCGAGGTACTTCCCTTCACACTGCAGGAGGCACCACCTTTCCAGAAGCGAGATTACGCTTGGTAAGTTGCTTATAGAACCCTCTTTTTTACTTAAAGACAATCTTTACTATGATATTTGCTGTTCTAAAAATTTCTTAAGGCCAAACAAGTAAGAAAAAACTCACAACAATTCTAATATGTTTGTTTACCTTATTTATTTCATTTATAATTTTTCTTATTGGAATATCTGAGTTTTGAAGGTCATGGTTCATCAATTATAATCCCTTGTCCATACCCTGCATGTTGTTATTTGTGCTTGTGTTATGATTTATTGAAACAAAATGAGCTTGATGGATTATTAAGTTGCAACTAAATGTGAGTTTTGACCACTGATTGTGACCTTGAAGTCCATTAAACCATGTCTAGCTTCTTATTGTCACGTCTCCCATTGAGGTTCTAAATAAAATGAGCTTGTTCTATTCTGCTTTTGCTTTTATTTTGCTTTTTAATTATTTTTAATAATTTTTTAATTACTAAAATCTTATTACTAAAATATAGACACAACAAAACTAATCATATCTCAACAGTACTATATGCAATTTTTTTCCTTAATCAGTGACAATGTGTCATATTGTTTCTCTCATTATGTAGAATCATTCGCTTGGAAGACCATCATGTATGGATGAGTTTTTTTAGTATACTCATACTCGCAAAGAGGATAGGACTCAATGGGTTGATGAACACTCCCGAAAGACAAAGGTAACTTACCTTTATTAATTGTAACTATTTTGTTATCTAATTGTTATGCCTTATTAATACTTATAGTAGTTTATCAATCATTTCTCCTCATTGTAGGATATATTTCAAGAGCGTATGCTTCAGGCTGAGCAAGAACGGAAGGCTACTATAGAGGCTGGTGTAACGGATCCACCGCCTGTCTCTGAGGAAAGCATATGGATTGAGACAGTGGGTGGAAAACAAAGAGGTAGGGTATATGGTATGGGTGAGGTAAGGGACTCTTCCATGGTGCGGCCTCGAGTTGATGGGCCAACCACGACCACCAGCGCTGATGTTTTGGATCTTAGAGAACGAATCATAATACTCAATAGGAAAGTTAAACAACATGCCGCTAAATATAGAGAGCTTGAAGACCGCTACCAAAGGGAGAAAAGAGAGTGGCAATAGACAGTTGAATCCTTGCGTGAGGATCTCAACACCAGTAACTCACAGATGGATCAGTTTAGTCATCAATTGAGCAGCTTGACTGAGTATGTGAGAGCCATGGGTCTTAGTAATTTTGGATCACGTGTTCCCCCACCTCCTCCTTTTACTTTTCCAAGTTCTCAGAAAAGCACAGCTCCAGCCCAGTCCCAACCCCAACTTCAGGTAGAAAACTTCCATCTATTCTGCAGCGACCAGGAAAACCACAGAGTTCTCAAAGGGAGGATGATTCTGATGATTTTGATGACTCGGATAATTATTTAGACGAGTATGAGTAGGTTATTTAATTACTTTACTTGGAATATTTTGTATTATTAGTAGATTGCAATTTAAACGAATATAAGTCTAAGTTTAGTTATTTATCTTGTCTAGAGTCTTTATGTTAGAGGATTATTTATTATTTTGATAAGTTTGTAAACTTATTATCTAATATTTAGTATAAATTTTATTTTTATATTTAAAAGTTTATTTGTCTTGTTATCTATATTCTGTATAAATTTTATTTTTATATTTATTTGCATTAATTGTTTATTATTTTTCAAATAAAAAAATAATTAAAACATATCTATTAAAATTGACGGAATAGTTGTCGCTTTTTAAGTTTAAAATAGACAAGCAAACCCAAATACAGACATAGAATTGTCGGTATATGAATAATAAAATCGACGGCAACCGCGTCGATTTTATTGGATCCAATATCGACAGCAAAGTTGTCGATTTTAGTAAACATATTATAGACAAAGGTATCGTCGATTTTATTTGTATCAAATATCGACAGTAGAGGCGTCAATTTTATATAATAATATCGACGCCCTTGTTGTAAAATTTTAGTAAGAATATAAAATTATCAAACTCATAATATCGCGGTCTTGCTGTCGATTTTTTTAAATTATTATCGACGGCTAGGCTAGCAGTCGATTTTATTAGCATTTTGAAAAATCGACAAGCTTTATAGCGACCAACTCCGCCGTCTATTTTGCCGTCAAATTTCAATATTATAGACGGCTTAGCCGTCGATTAGCCGTCGATTTTAACAACGTTTCTTGTAGTGTCGGGACAGAATTTATATACTCTACCAAGTTTGTCATCATATGTCCCCAACGATGACCCCCATCAAATGCCAACACCCATCTCTCAACACCGATGTCATCACACCATTGATTATATGCCTCACCCCACTCTTTAAGCCTCTGGTAGTTTTTGTTGTACTCTTGTTCCGTCCTAGAATAGCCTGCTCAACAATTCATTTAATCGTAAGCAGATGTCACAAAATTACTATGAATAGAACCATAACAGTGAAATGAAATACCTGTCTTCACCATGAGTTTATGCAAATACGAAGCCTTGAACCTCCTTAAGAAGTTGAACCCAATGTGCCTAATGCAGTACATGTGCCACGCTCTTGGTGGTGACCATGCACCGTTACTGCGAGCTATTGCAGCGTCGATGGAGGTATGGTGGTCAGAAATAATACCCACACCATCCATGGTAACAACATATCTCCGCAAATTGGTTAGGAAAAACTCCCATGCGTCTGCCGTCTCGCCCTCGACTATCGCAAATGCAATTGGTACAATATTTTGGTTCCTATCTTATGCAACCGCAACCAGAATTGCACTTTTATATTTTCCGTACAGGTGCGTGCCATCAACCTGCATTAGTGGCTTACAGTGTCTGAATGCTACAATACACGGATAGAACGAAACTCCAAAAAATGCGGTGCAGAACTCTTACAACTTGAACCTCCTCACTCTCACGATAAACGGAGAGCGTTTTTATTTTAACACGAGACCTCGGCATTTTTACAGTCATTGCTTTCAACCATACTGGCAGAGTTTGGTAAGAAACTTTCCAATCATAGAAAACCTTTGCGACAGCTTTCTGCTTTGCCAACCAAGCCTTGCGGTAACTCACAGTGTAGTTGAACCTGGATTGAACTTCTGTAATAATAGATTTCACCTTTATCGAGGGGCCTGCTTCGACCAACGGCCTAATGGTATCTGCAACTGTGTCTAAGTCCAACTTCGAATGGTCTTGTGAAATCGTGCCCATGGTGCACGTGTGCTTGCCATTGTATCTCTTGATCTCCCAACATACTTTCTTTCTAATCAAGCTAGCTCGGATAAGCCAATTGCACCTGCACCATACCCTTTGCATTTCGCATAGAATGTCTGCGGCTCAGACTCATAAACAATGTAATCAACTCGTCTAGAGATAGTGTAGCTTTTGATTGTAGATATCACCGACTCTCTCGAACCAAATTCCATTCCGACACTAAACTCGACATCCTCCGCCGCAGCGTTGCCTTCACCTACGACATGCGCACCACCATAAGTCAGACAAGGCAAATAAAATAAACACTATAGGAAACTTGAGTTAATAATCATAACATACCCGTATTCGCATACTCAGAAAATTCCGGGGCATGCATGACTTCGAGATCTAGAGTCCGCATAAAAGACGGAACACCAAACGGGTGCTGGCTTACAATCGCATCCGCTTCATTTTGCACCGCCGGATTGCCTGCCAAATCTCCGTCATCATTTTCGTCATCGACTTTATAGTTGGCTTCAAACTTCTCTTTACTGTCATTATTATCTTCTTCCCAATCTATATCCCCAAGCTCATCAATATTGACCTTCTCGCCGACCGCGCCCAACCCTAACTGCTATTCAAACTCAACATACAGCTCTATCATCGGCACGTGAAATCGGGTTTGTTGATAAATACACAATGTCTGCTGCATACTCGCATCGTTAGTGATGAGCATTATTTGAAACTGTATCAACCCACCAAATACTTGCACAGGATTTCTGTATAAAAGGTTGCTCACCCTTTTCAAAATGTGGCTTTGAATGTTACTACAAAGCCCATTTTGCAACTCGACAAAACTCATGGTACATGGAATAGCAAATGACAACAGACATTCACAAACAAAAGTCACTCCTTCATGTGTGTTTGGTATAACTTCACCGTTATAATACACTCGCAAATTTGCAGTATTTTCCATAACTTCAACCTCACCTAATCCGACTTTTTGGACACACCTAACTGCCAAACAAAATTTAGAATTATCAGATATGTGCAACAAAGAAGAATAGGAGGAGGTTGAAGTGGAATGAGTCATTTTGAACGAGTGTTGCTTCGTATTTATAGGCAGGCTTCTCAAATAAAATATATTTTTTAAACAAAACGCAACGTGCGTTTTATGTTTTCCAACAAAAATTCTAATATCTTTAAAACGCAACCTGCGTTTTGGGTCTTCCAAAAATAAAACTGGCGCAAAAAGTAAAACGCATCCTGTATTTTGTTATCTCGAAAAAAAAAAATAAAAATGCTCATCACTAAATCTAACCTGCGTTTGGCCTTTAATGAAATAAAAAAATTAAAAAACTTTCAACAATTAAAATGCACCTTGCATTTGTTTCGATATGCTGAAAAAAATAAAAATAAAGAAAAAAGTAAAACACAGGTTATGTTTTGTGCTGACACCATAACAGTAGATATTTTGTCCATTAGTCCATTTCAACGCACTACACCAAAACCTTTCCCATAAAAAAAAATGAGCCACATAAAACGATAAATATTTTATGCATTACATATTTCGATAAATATAATATTTTAATAATTTAAATAAAAATTTTCACTTTGGCCTCTGATAAAAAGTAAAAATGACATCCTAACACTAAAAAGAAATGTCTCAACCTCCTTTAGCAGTGTTAATAAAAAATGAGTTTTAACATATGATTAAAAAAAACTTCTAAGTCTATCAGAATTTATTTTTTTGTTATCACTTTTAATTATTAATTCAATTTATTTAATCTAATAATTTAATAATATATTTTTAGACCATATTTTTAAATATTAATGACTAATTATTAATAAAAAACAATAAATTCTACCATTTTTCAAAATAAAAAAGAAATACTTAATATAAAAAAGAACCGAAAAAAGGAGAATATAAAATATATTAATTGTTGAGAAGTGGAGCAATCATAGATATTTTGCCCCTTGAAGCACCCTCATTCTATCTCTCCAACACTTCTGCATATTGTTTGACATATGGTTTGAAATTGCCATCTATAATTATTGATAATTGTAACTGCAATATTATTGTTACAATTATTAGTATTTTAAACCACATATCACATCATTTGATTTTGCCATAATCTTGTAAAGGTAAAAACAAATTGTATCAGGATCTGAGGATTATCATAGCAGCATGATGACTCCAATTTCAAGTTGCAAATATACAAAAAAGGGAGCTACTCAAATGAAGATGCAAAAAACATCTTTTTATAAAGATGCTTTGTATAAAAGTGTGATTTATTAATTTGGCCACACTTTAAATAAAAACAACACTTTTATAACATATCAAAATCTAACCCTACATTCCATCATCTAAGGGTCAAAAAGAAAAATCATCATATAAAGACAATTATAATATCTTCATGGGAGTACCCACCTACAAAAAATATTAACACTGCAACGATCCCAATACCTAGTTGGATGGCTGTAATACTCGGCAATCACAACACAAACAACAAGAGTCCTGCTAGGGAGTCAATGAAATATTTGTATAATGTGTATAATGAGTTATATGAGTTACAAAATGAACATTATTCATACATAATATCCAGAATAATCATCCGAATACTAGAAAAAATAAACATCTTATATTATAAAACCCCTCATCCCAAAAGTTTAAAATAATTTTGGAATTCACTAAGAATCGAAAATAGTAAATGAAACACAAACTAACAAGAACCACAATTATCAAAAAAATATTTATATATATTGTTTCACACCCTTTAATATAGGTGGAAGCTGATTGATAGCTAAACCATTAAGTAATAATTTAATTAAATCTATCAAATTATTTAACGTTATCAACTATTAACTTTATATAAAATTAACTACATTTAAATTTCACATTCAACATATATTTTGTATTTAAATATTATTTTATACGAGTGTTGATTGAATTTTGGTATAGGTATAACATGATTGATTAATTAACATAATCATATATAAAGATATAATAAATATATTCTTTCTTTATTGTTTTGAATTACAAATCTATATAAATCTCTACCTTTATAGCTTCCTTGCTAGCTGATAGCCTCATACAATTTTTTTCTTACAACATCAACCCCAAAGCCTAAATCATTATTCCTTACAAGGTTGTTTATAAAAAAATTCTACACCTTGGAAAACTAACTCTTATTTGGTCTCTCAGGATTGAAACCGGAGAAAAACTTTGAAAACAATCAATACTCACGAAACTCATTCACCGCTTCCAAAGAATCTAAGGTCCTCATGTTATTGTTATTATTATCATCAGAAAAGAACAAAGAATCTGAATAATTCAGAAATGACTGATGATGATGGAACTTTGCGGTGCTCGGCGCCATCGTGAACATCGGCAAGTTCGCCAGGTAAGGGTTCACCGGCGGCGGAGGCTCCATAATCGGCGGCACAAAGCACGAGTTTACTTGATTATTTTCCCCAATGCTACTACAGCAATTGTTATCCTCTGTGATCACGGAGGATGTCTCGTTGTCCTCGCTTCCGACCACCGTATTTGCCGCCGCAGCCGCCAACTCTTGTTTCGCTTCTTGTTGACACGATGTCACGTTATTATTTTTATTGTTTTCACTGTTTTCTTCTTCTGAACGCGAAAGCCCTGTGAGCTTTTGCACCAATGCCATAAAGTCTTTAGGATGAGTATGGATTATTTTTGGAGAATGTGTGTATATTATCACCGGGTGGCGCTGCGGCGGCGAAGACTTGTTGGATGTGCATGCCATGGCGTGGGAGGAGGAGGACGACGTGGACCACGATGTTGAAGAAGAAGATAACGACGACGGCGGTGACGACGAAGAGGATGATTTTTGAATGAAATGAGATTCCTGGTTGATTTTCAAAGGTGGTGGCAACAATGCATTGTTGATTTCATTCTTTGCATAGAGTTGTGAGGGGCTCATGGCTTTTTCGGTTATGATGAAAACAAAATGGGGAAACAAATTACCGCAATGAAGAGAAACGAAGGAAGATAGGTTAAGGAGTTATATGGGTTTGCTTTAAATGGATAAGAGGCCAAAAAACAGGAATGTAGAAAGGTTGTTATGAAACAAAAAGGGAGGAAATGAATCTTTCAATTTTTTGTAAGTGATTGAAATATGGTGGAAACGAGTTAGATTTTACGATAAATTTAACTAAATCATCGTTTAACCATTTTTAATTATCAATTTTATAAGTCAATTGTATATAAAATTAATTGTAAGTGAGCCTTTATTTAGAAGTATTATATATATTATTTTATATCTATTTTTAATTTTTGTACTAAAAATAATTTAAAAATAAGAAAATAAAAAACTTATCTTCCTATTATCAAAAATATATTAAAAAATATGAAAAAAGACAAATTGATCTTTGATTTTTTTTAGACATTTAAGTTCTTGAAGATTTAAAAATATATTTTAATTTTTGACATCTTCAAAAAATCTGGACACATCGATTTTTGGATTTAATTTCTTCCATTTTAAAAATTTTCTGACATGTGCATCCGTATTAACCAGATCAATACAACGAAAGTCACGTTTGGAAAAGATTTCAAATTCTCGAAGATTTAAATGTCTGCGAATCAAAAAGTCAAAAACCTATTTGTTATTTTCTCAAAAAATATATACGGTAATTAAATGATATAAAATGTTATTTTTTATTATTAAATATGATATTTTACTTTATATTCTTAAACAAGAAAAAAAAATAATATGGTTATGCATGTACCTGTTAAACTAGTGGATATTATATATTTTAACATTATTTTAAAAGAATAATCTATTTTTTATTTTATTAATTAAAAATAATTTAAATACATTATTAATTTATAATAAATATTTTTATGAAAAAAAGTTAAGAATTAACAATTTTAATTTATATTGATCTGTATATTTTTAATTTAATATTCTATTATTATACTTTAATTAATATTTTTAAATATTATTAATTAACTGTTAATTAAAAATAATAAATTATACAGATTTTATAATATTATCTTATTTTTATAAAAAATATTAAGAATATTTAGTATATAAGTATGAGAAAAAATAATAAATTGTACAGATTTTATAGCATTATCTTACAAATAGAGGTGAAGTGTTATATCTGAAGATCTTAACCACTTAATCAGCCGACACTTATGACATACACGAACGCCTAGATACCTGTTTAGACCTAAACAGTTTCATGTTAAAGACATGCGTAATAAACACGTCAACCTCCTTAAAGAATTCAGGTTTTAAACTCCTCTTCTGTCCACCGTTATTCCTATCATACATTCATAGACGATAATTTAAAATCATATTGCAACATACACCTTAAAATTCAACCAATAATACAACTTATTAAAATTTTTAGAAAATTCGACAGAGTGTACCCTATAATTAGAATCTCCTACCAAATATAATTATTATTTTTTAACAAACTAAATATGTTTTAAATAATTTAAACGATAATTCGGCAAAACTTTTCTTTAATTCAGAGATATCTATCAAATAAATATAACACTTTTCACAGAAAAACTAGCTCCAGACAGAAATTATAACATACACGCATTCAATAAAACATCAAATCTTAACCGTTCTAGTGCGCAACCCCTTATAACTCCACAATTTTCTGGCAAAGAAGGGTTTCGAGAAGGCGTCCCTATACGACCTTCTCCCACTTTCATCCTAAAACTCTATCATAGGAAAAGTAAGTCCAACATAAAATTTAAACAATTCATTATATTCAGAGATAGATAACCAATATGAAATATTACTCCACAGACAACAAAATAAGCAAACTCCAACTAATCTCAGAGAAAATAGCACCATCCTAATAAAAAAGACAACTTATTAAATTCACAAGTTGAAATTAATTCAATCAGAATAAGTAAAATTAATTATTTCAATTAATTAAAACCCAATTCTAATTTCACCAAACTTACAACAGACATTACAAAAATAAGAGGTATAAGTTTAATACAATTGAAAAAAAACTCATTTACTAAACTCAACTAAAATATTTCAACAACTCAAGTATTCTTAATCTCAACGTACTTAAACCTACCCTAATATTATTTAATTTTTACTTACATTAAATTAACACAACAACTCCTAATCATCTACTTCATTAAACAAATTTAACCACTGATTTAAAAAATTCTAACAAAATACTAAACTTACAAAATAATCTAAAAAAATACAACAACCATACAACCAATAAATCTGATATTAGTGACTGCAGAGTCTCTTTAACGTGGTAGTGACAGAGGCGGCAGTGATAACGACGTGAACAGCAATCGTAACATTCTTCACGGCGGGGACAGCAGCAACAAAATTGACGACGATGTGCAGAGGCAAAAACAGGTGCTCCAGGCGATGGCGACGACGACGACATGCTCCCGGTAGTTGCGACGATGACAGCTTCGACGACGAGAGAGATAAGATGAAAAGAGAGAAGAGAGACAGTGTTCGCAAAAGTGAGAGAAAAGGGTTTTGTGTTTGAATTTAATTACCGTCAGATTTACTGTGAATTTAACCCCAATTTTATCAAAACGACATGTTTCACTAAATTGTGATACCGGCAAAATATACCGACGAAGAATCCAACAGTAAAATTGGCACGGATGAGTTACGTTTTTGCACCAATAATTATCGATGGATTTAGCGATGAAAAAGCTGTTCTGACGGTAATTTTTTTATGACGACAAATTTCTCCTCATTTTTATCAAAAAATCCGACGCTAAATCTGTCAGTACAAGTCGATAGAGCGCTTGCTTTTTTTAGTGTGACTTTAGAACCGATTAATCTATAACAATATATAATGGCAATACATAGGTTTGGTGTCCAAGATTTCTTTCTAGTATTACCTTTTCTAATTAACTTCTCCACTTAATGTCAGTTATTCATCTCTGAAAAAACTCTCATTACTCCACTTGGCCACTAACTTTCACCTGTTATCTTTCACCTCTTACCCATTTTTTCTCTTCTGATTTCATCTCTTATCTATAACAATATATAATGGCAATACATAAGTTTGGTGTCCAAGATTTCTTTCCAGTATTACCCTTTCTAATTAACTTCTCCACTTAATGTCAGTTATTCATCTCTGAAAAAACTCTCATTACTCCACTTGGCCACTAACTTTCACCTGTTATCTTTCACCTCTTACCCATTCTTTCTCTTCTGATTTCATCTCTTATTAATATTATTGAATACCGTAATAGATTTTAAAAATACATTAATCTCATGCCAATATTAGATTTGCTTTTAAACATTCAGATGCTCATAATAATAATAATAATAATAACATTAGTCTAAATCCAAGTAATAGATAGAACGGTGATTATATTAGTGGTATAAATTATCATTTTTTAAAAGCTTTAATTCATACTTAGTAAACTTTTAATTATTTCTAATATACTATGTTACATATATCTATAATACAGTGTATTATGATTATTATTTATTAATCTTTCACTATTATGATTGTTAATTGTTACACTATTAATTTAATATTTAAATTTTTTTTATTATGGTACTATTTTAATGTACTCTAAATTTTTATTAAAAGAAATATTAATCTTATTTTTTAATTTTTTTTGTCCAGCCAATATTAAATCATTTTTTTGGTGACTGAACATAACACAAAGAAAAAAGACCTAAGAAAAAGAGTAGTACTCCTCTCTAATAATAATGTCTAAATTATTAGGAGGCAGTAACCACTCTAAATACACCTGCTTGTTTAAAACAGCAGTCTTAGCCATTAAATCAGCCGCTCTGTTTGCTGTTCGCTGGATGAGCACTAAAGTAGCTGTCCAATTGCGCTGGAGCATCTCTTTGATTTTGTCAAGCAGATCAGAGTCATTCCTAATCATGCTGGTTGTGCCTCGCGAAACAAGAAGAAACGCATCAAGATTATCAGTTTCACATATGACCTCTTTGCACTCGCAATCCCAAGCCATAACAAGCCCTCTCCAAATAGCATGAAGCTCACAACAGAGAACACTAGAAAGAGGTATACTGGCAGAACAACCTTTTATCCAAATTCCCATGCTATCTCTAATAATACATCCAAAGCCAGCTAATTGCTCATTTTAAAAAACGCTTGCATCGCAGTTCACTTTACAGACATTTATTGGAGATGGTTCCCAGTTATATTTCAAAGAAGAAGGAATAATATGTTTTTGGTAGATAACAACATTAGAGAAATCTCGAGCAGCATGTTTAACTAAGTGAACAATTTTCTCCTTACTCCATGGATCATCTTGGTGGAAGATGTCATTGTTCCTATCCCTCCAAATCCACCAAAAGGCCACTGCAAAGAGAAACTCATTTTTGTTGAGGTTAGAACGAATCCAAGACACAAAATCCAAATTAGAGTCCTCAACGGTCATTCCCAAATTTAAGCTAATCCAAATCTGATGAGCTTTTTGGCAAGTCCTAAAGCAGTGGTTAATATCCTCTAGAGCAAGATAACATCTCTAACAAGAATCAGAAGTAGAAATACCTCTTTGAAACCAGTAACTAGATGTGGAAACTCCGTTGTTGAGGCAAAGCCAGAGCAGACACTTTATCTTCTCCGGTATTCTCAAGCGCCAAAGCCAAAGCCAATTTTCATTATCATTCCAGCCAAATTTCTTCTTCAATAGCCATTCATACCCGCTTTTAGTCGAGTAGGTGAGAGTATTTGAGTTTATCCAAAACCAACCTGTTTTATCTCCTGCCTGCTTGATAGGATCAAAGAGCATCAAATCAAGTTTAACTTCTTCCGGAATCATTGTGCAAAGAATATCCCACCGCCAATGCCCAAGGTGCCAAACATCTTCTAACTTCAAGTGAGAATCAGAAATGTGCACAAAAGGAACCAAAGGAGCTAGCGTTCCACATGGTCGCCAAGCATGATACCAAAAGGATTGAGACATCCTGCCTGTACACCAATCAAAACCATCACGAAGCTTTTCTATTGTCTTATAAATCGCTCGCCAAGTGCTTGAAACATTATTAGAAAATTTGGGTGAAAAGCAAGAACTCCCAGATAAATATTTTGCCAACATAATTCTTACCCAAAGCTTATCTTTATTATGCAATAATTGCCAAACAAGCTTTCCGAGTAAAGCAAAATTTACGCATTGAGTATCTCTAATTCCCAAGCCTCCATATTTTCTTGGAGTGACAACTTTGCTCCACTTGACCAAATTTAAGCAACGCTCCCCCACCTTTTCCTTCCACAAGAATTGTCTAAGCACAGAATCAATCTTTTGACAAACCGAAGTAGGAAAAAGAGTCACTTGCATCTGATAAATAGGAAGAGAAGAAGCAACAGATTTAATTAAGCAAAGCCTGCCTGCTCTGTTAAGGAGCCGACCTTTCCAACTAGCCAGCCTATTCTTGATCTTCTCTAAAGAGTCCGAAAAAATAGATCTAGCAGCTCGAGGATGATTAAGGTTCACCCCCAAGTATTTTTCTAGGTCACTAGTAAAAGGAATATGAGAAACACCAGACAACATTTCCTTCCTTCTATTAGAGATATTTCTAGAACAAATAGCTTTAGATTTTTCAATGTTAACCTTCATACCTGAAGCTTTACAAAACAACTCCAAGGTGTGCACAACATTCTGAACTTGACTTTTCTTTGCTTTACAAAAAAGGAGGAGGTCATCTGCAAACATCAAGTGAGAAACTCTAGGTCCCCCTCTAGAAACAGCCACACCATCCCAAATACCCTCGTCAACTTGTTTGGAAATGAAGCACGCCAATCTCTCCATGCACAAAACAAATAAATACGGAGAAATTGGATCTCCTTGCCTGAGCCCTCTGCGAGGTTGGAAGCTGTCCAATCTATTCCCATTCCAAAGGATGGAAAGATTTGAGGCCTGAACATAATTCATTACAAGCCGAATAATTAGAGAAGGAAAGCCAAAAGATTCAAGAGTGTGCTCAAGAAAATTCCAATCAACTCTATCATAAGCCTTTTCTAAATCAATCTTAAAAGCCATAGCTCCTTTTCTAGACTTTGTCCGCTTAAGAAAGTGAAGAACTTCTTGGGCGACAATAATATTATCAGGTGCTCCTCTACCATGAATAAACCCTCCCTGAGTTGGGCTAACAATCTCATCCAAAAATGGTTGTAATCTATTAACCAGCACTTTAGTCACTAGCTTATAAATTACATTACAAAGGCTTATTGGCCGAAAATCCTTCAATCTAGTTGGAGGGTCGCACTTAGGGATAAGAACAATCAAAGTTTCTAACAAAGAATGGCTTAACGTCTCCCCTAAGAATGATTTCTGAACAGTACGCCATACCTCATGACCCACCACATCCCAATATTCCTTGAAGAAAAAAACTTGAAAACCATCCGGCCCAGGAGCTTTGAACGAGCTCATATTATCCAGAGCTTCTTTAACCTCCAACATTGTTACTGGTTTAGACAAATTATCACAAGCATCCTGGCTAAGAGATGGCATAGGAATTTCTCCCATACAATTAACCTCAACAGGCTCAGTAGAACAAAAAATATTTTTGAAGAAATGAACAACCTCCCTTTGCAAAACTTCCAGATCATCAGACCAAGACCCATCACTGACTAGCAACCCATGAACCTTGTTAGATTTTCTTCTAAGGATGGTTTGCATATGGAAAAAGCTAGTATTTCTATCACCATACTGAACCCATTGATCCCTTGACTTATGGTACCAAAGCAATTCTTCCTGGGCCAAAACTATATTATACTCAGCTCTCAATTCTTCCTCTTTGTGCTTCAGAATTAGCTCATCGTCAGCTTCCATTTTCCGTTGAATACGATTCAAATAACCCTCCAATTCCCTCTTTTTAATAAAAATATTGCCGAAGACCGTAGAGTTGAATTCCAACGAAGCTTCTTGGACCCCCAGCAACTTCCTATGGATGCCAAAGTCTGTACTATTCCAAGATTTCTGAACAATGGCCTTGTAATCAGGATGTGTTGCCCATGCCTCTTGGAATCTAAAAGGCCAATTTTCTTTCTTGATAGGAACTCCTTGACATCGGATAAGTAGGGGACAATAATCAGAGTGGGAACGACTGAGAACTTCAACAAAAGCTTCTGGAAAAAGAAGGCGCCATTCTGTAGTACAGCAAGCTCTATCCAATCTCTTTGCAATTTCTTTGTTTCCTTGAATTTTACGGAACCAAGTAAACCGTCTTCCAGAGGTTGTTAGATCAAAAAGACCACAAGAATCTAGAGTACTTGCAAAGATACTACTGCGATTTGAATAAAAATTACCCCCCTTCACCTCATGAACACTCAAAATATCATTAAAATCCCCAACCACCACCCACGGGTCCTGAATGCACAAACCAATATCAAGCAGATGACTCCATAATTCTACTCTATTAGTGGCTTGAGGGTTGCCATAAACCGCACTGCA
Organism: Arachis ipaensis; assembly: GCF_059453495.1. Taxonomy (NCBI): domain Eukaryota; kingdom Viridiplantae; phylum Streptophyta; class Magnoliopsida; order Fabales; family Fabaceae; genus Arachis; species Arachis ipaensis. The sequence goes on from NC_142440.1 coordinate 145,175,181, forward strand.
GATCCATCTTCGCCCACCACCATCAATTTCCAAAGTTACACATTGATTCATAGCCCAAAGAATTTTACAAGAAAATTTTAAATTAATAGAGAGGAACCAAATTCCTCCCTTGTGCCCAACAGCATCTACAATTCCTACAGAATAATAGCCTAATCTCCCCCAAAATTCTTTCATAGTTTCAAACCCAATATGAGTTTCCACCAAAATAAAAAAAGTTGGGTGAAATTTTCGTACCAACTCCTTACAGTGCACCCGAGACATCTTATTTGACGCCCCCTAACATTCCAACTAATAATATTTAAATGGTCACAATCCATAAAAAATAAATTAAATAATTGGAATGTTTAATCATTCTACCTCATGTTGATGGACCTCTGTCTCCAAGTGTCTCTTTGTGGACTTGCACCGCAGAACCATCATTCTTCTGTTGAGGTTGGGTCTCCAAGTTTGTTGTTGCACTAACTTTATCAAGTTCTTTTTGTACTCGAGAATCCATTGACAATGCTTCAGTAGGTGAGTTTTGAAGCGAAATAGGACGCTGTCTTTTGTGCCTTGCTTTAAAAAAGAGAGTACTCTGATCCTTGAAAGCCACCTGAGTTGTTCCCAAAGAGCCAAGCATGGATGGAGGATCTTTCTTTTCCTTAGGCCCCACCTTTGCATTTGATAAGGGCTTCACCTTTGCATTTGATGAGGATCCAGCATGCATGTTATTAGACTCAAAAGAAAATTTCTTACTCACCAAATTGGAGCATATTGCTACATTGGCTTTTTTTGGCACCACATTGTGGCCTTTACCCACTTTTTCCTTGCCTTTTCTACTAACTGTAACCCATTCACCCTCTTTTGCACGAGTATCCCTTTCCATACGTGAGTCTTGCAAATTATCATGCACAAGATCTGCTGCACCATGCTTCTCCATAATTGGAATTGATTCGGCATTAATTCCAAATTCAAAAGATAAATTTTGATTTTTTACTGGGATTTGACTACCTTCCACCGTTTTCTCGTTGTTATCTACAGGAAAAAGTGACGGCAAATTTTTCTCCTTCACCGTGCTTTTCTTCCCAATGCCATTGTTGTTCTCTTTCACACATTCTCTTGTGACATGCCCAAAGCAGCTACATTTTTCACAAATTAAATTCAAGTGCTCATATTCTATGTCATACATATGACCATCAACTTGAATTTTTTTTTATAACTGGAAGTCCCAAGTTAATTTGCACACATGCTCTTGCATACTTTCCCCTCTCTGCAGACTTGGTGGCTAAGTCGATGCGGATCGGTTTGCCAACAGCTGACGCAATCATTTTCATGGCTCTCTCTTGATAATAGTTAATGTTTAAACCTGTGATTCTTATCCAAACCATGGTAGACCCAAAAGTGTTTTCACAAGGTCTGAATGAAGAACTCCAAGGTTTAACCGCAACATAGCTTCCAGTAATCATCCACGGTCCTCCAAGGAGAATTTTCTCTCTATCCTCCAAGAGATCAAATTTGACTAAGAAATAGCCAAAACCGACATCTAGTACCTCATATCCTCCTTTGGTTCTCCAGACGCCTTTAAGCCTGTGCGTGATCGCTGTATAGCTAAAATTTTTTCCAAGAACTTTGATAACGATGGTATCTTTGTAGGGCTCTGTCAATATCTCTTTTGCTTCCTCAGTGAACGTCACAGTTGGTATCTCCGAATCACCTTGCTTACCAACTACGGTAGTCATCTTATCCCCATCAAGAGAATCAGCAACCTCCAAAGCTCTCCTTGCTGAGGCACCAACAACTTTATCTCTGAACGATATCCGCTGACTTTGAGTCTTGTTACCATCTCCTTTAATCCCTCCTTTTCACCTGATGCATGCCCCCTCCGCTCTCCCCCTTATTGCTTCCGCCGACATGGCCGGCTGCCTCGCTATGTGCCACCCTCGAAGACTCTCCCCCGCTCTCCCCACTCTCCATCTCTCTCGTACTAGGGTTTTCTAAGAGAATATTTTTATATTAAATCATTTATATTAAAAGATTTACGTAATTCAAAAAATATTATTTATATGTTAAAAATTTATTTTTAAATATTTAAGTATTAGAATTTGTCCAAATAATATACTGAATGATGATAACATTAGTTAATTGTGTATATATATACCATTAGTTTGTTAATTTTATCTTTTGAATTATTTTTTATTATGGTAGTATTTTAATGTACTCTAATTTCTTATTGTGTATTTATAATTTTAAAAAGAATCATTCTTAGAAGAAATATTAATTTTATCTCTTAATTTTTTACCTCTAACAATATTAAATAATTTATATTAAAATATTTAGATAATTCCAAAATTATTATTTATACTATAACAAAATAACAATATACAAAGAAAATATAGGAGTTTGATGTTCAATTCTTTTTTTCTATTCAACGAGTTCTGCTCAACAGTTATTGTATAAAATATTTATTTAAAAATATTGATAATTTTTTATTTAATTTATACGGTAAATAATAACGTTTTATATAATTTTATTTTGTTTAATATCTAATAAATTTAGATTCGAATTTTCTTTTATTCTTTTCCAATTGAAATAGTCCTATTGTATAATTGACAACTTTAATTTCTATCATAATAACTATTTTTTTTACTATTTTTTATTTATTATTTTTTTATTTTTGTCATAATAACTATTTTTTATTCTAATAATAATTGTTTCATATAGAGAAGTGCATCCTGAATTGAAAATAGAAGTAAGAAAAATTGAAAAAAAAAAGGTAAAACAAATTAAAAGGTAAATTAATAGAGTAAAAGAATTGAAGAATAAGTTACATATGATTTTTTTATAGCTGATATTGAAATAGAGATGAAAATGAGATAGAGAAGATGAGTTATTGTGTTGGAAGTGGTTTCTTTATGTAACGTAACGGAGAAGTTCTATCATGAAAGATAATATTAAAACATAAATTTGGACACTAAAATTTTGAAGTGAGTTATACTCTGCAAAGTACAAACTATGTGCAATCACTCTCCTTACAATAGTAGTTGTGGTTATTTAATACCTAATAAATTTAGATTCAATTTTTTTTCCACAAAGTTGAATTGAAATAGTGCTATTGTACCATTGACAATTTTAATTTTTTTTATAATAACTATTTTTTTTCTACTATAAAGTTACAGGTTAAATATTTTTTAATTTAATTTATACTGTAATAGTAATATTTTATTTCATTGGTTACCCGATAAATTAAAAGAGATATAAGAGTTTGATATCCAATTATTTTTTTCATTTTACTCCTATCACTGTAACCTAAAACAATCGATACAATTATCATTATTTCTACTATCATAAGAGCAGTCCAAAATAACCCATATGTAGTTATCATTATTTCTACTATCATAAGAGCAGTTTGTTAGTACTATCTCATATATATTGTTCCGTACTCTTTTATTATATTATTATCGTTATTTATTTTTCATTTTTATTATCACTCTTTTCTGATTTTTTTTTTTCTATTTATATTGATATGGACGTTTATTATAAAAATAAAATTTTCAAAACCAATAAAAGGTAAAAGTATATCTTAGTTGGGATGTATTATTATTTAATGCTAAACTAATATATAAAATACTATTAAGATATATTGTGATACATATATACAATAAATTATAGGAAGAAGGATTCTAACCGGTATAGAGTATATAAAAGGATGATCAATTCATTGTATTAATGAGACCAATAAACAATAAATTAAGTATTACTATATTAACGACAGTGACATTGTATTGATGATATGTATTTTTATTTTAATATTAATAATTAAACGTGATATTAAATTACTCAAAATTTATTCTATTGGTTCGAGAGATACAGTTAAAGCAAACAAAACTCATCATGAAGATAATAAAAAGAGAAATATTGGATCAAAAGAATAAAAAGTAATGAAATAAATTTTTATTATATAATAATAATATTATCTATTTAGACGTATATACTAATTATGTTAAAAATTTAACTTTTTTTTTCAGCCATAAACTCAGAAGAACACAACTAGCTCATTTTGGTGACAAATAATAATATAAATTTTTAATAAATAAGATGTAATGTCATTTAATTTACATGTTGTCATATATAAACTAAGACTAATGTCATTTTTTTTTGTCTTTTCAAAAAATTCAGTGCAAAACAAGATATCTCAATTCTACGGATTTTAATTGAATTAATTGAATTTGTCTTTGTAATAAGGAATCAATTTAATTGAATAATCTTAAATCGTTTATATAATTATTTTTATGGTAAAAAAATGTGACAAATTTTCAAGACTCAAGAAATTATTAATAAGGAGATGTATGATGAATTACAAAATTTTTTGTTCAGATACACAATTTTTATATTCTCCTATTTTGTTTATTAATTATTCTTATAATTTTATATTCAAAAACAAAAAAGACAAGCATTCTTATTTCTTTTATTTTTTCACTTGCTTCTTTTGTTTTTTCACTATTGATAGGAAAATGAATCTCTTCAGATCCAAATTCATATTTTGGCCTACCACTTAAAAAAAATGAAGACAAATATAAATATCCATGATATTTAAGCAAAATTATCTTTTGTAAATAACTAACATGTATTTTGATTTATATATACTCTTTTTGAATCAGGATAATATTATTATCATTATTTTTTTAACTATGTTTTTCTCATAATATATATATATATATATATCTTTATTTGGTGCTTTTATAATTTAACATTTTAAAATTTTTTATAGTAATTTTAAGGTAAAAAAATGATATAAATAAGGTTACGGTAATATTAAAATAATGACAAAAATATTTATCTAATAAATTTAAAAAATAAATAATATATTAATAAAAAAATTAATTTCTTAAAAAATAATAGAAAAGCGGCTGAGCCGTTGAGCCGCTAGTGTTATTAATACAAATAGAGAATAAGAGAAAGGAAGAAGAATACATAGATGTAGATATCCGTGAGTTCATGAAGCAAATGATATGAGCAATCAAAGTAAAAGGTACAGGTGCCCAGTAATATATGGTATCTTCATGTAATGTATGCTTGTTGTGGCTGGTGTTTCATGAAATTGTGTTGGTTTGTAATGTTAGGTGGTACAAAATTTTTGAAAAATTACCTCCATTGTCAAAGTATATTTTACTAGAGTTACGCAAAGTCTCACCTGAATTAGATTGTATCAAACCTATTACATGTTGCAACAACAACTAAACCACTTCACATAGGTAGATTTCAAAATCTATGCTGAGAGCAGTCTTCGAAGATGAATTTATTTTTTGACTTTTAGATTTGTCAACACAGTATTCTTAGCATATGAAAATTGCGATTGTTGCTCTTACTCTTCTTTAGCTTTTCGATGTTGTCCTTCCATACCTGCCAGAAGGAGAGAGTTTTCATCTCTAGAAATCATCCTAGATGATGAACTTCTTGCCCATGCTTTCATTGATTTGGAGCAAAAGAATAAGCAATGGCTAGTGGTTTCGGGAATGAGGTTGTAGCGACGGGAAATGGCGAGGATGCACCAGTGGAGATTTTGAAGGACCGGTAATTTGTCATGCAAGCATCGTTAGAAGAAGAATTTGATTTTGGAGATTAGAGACAATTTTTTTTTGGATTCCGCTAGGGAGACAATGGACTATTTGTACAATGTGTACAATTACAAAATGAACATCTTCATACTATCTAGAATAACAAGTACTAGAAATAATAAACATTTTTCTAAAAGCTTAAACTGATTTTGGGGTTCACCAAGGATCAAATTTTTGACCTTTCGAATCTAGAGTTCTAATACCATGTTATGATACCACTCATCCCAAAAGTTTCAACTGATGGAAAAAGGTAACACTAATGGTTATATTTTTAATACTCCTTAAACCTCTATTGTACACATTATACAAATATTCCATTAGCTTCTCATACTTTCCCTTTTTTAAAATACCGTCCAAGTTTGTTTGTGTTGCAGTAATTCTGAGCAGAGTTCAATTAGAGAATGGTAAAAATTTTAAAGAATGAAATAGAAGTATATTATTTAAAAATAAATTAAAATTTTAAAATTTAAAATAAATAAATAATTTTTAAAAATTATTTCTATTTATTTACCGATAAAATAGCATAAGTTTTTCAACTAGTTGAGACACAAAAGAATATCATTAAATTATTATAAAATAAATATCAGAATTGTATTTAAATGTTCAGAGTTAATCTAAAGAATAATATCATTTTTTTTTTCGAAGTTAATACTTTTATTGCAATCAAATAGTTCAATTATAATATCTACTGCACACAATCAGGATAAACATATATAGAAATAAAAAATTTGGAAAAATTTCTAAAAAGAACAATACCAAGCTATAGCATTAGGGATTCAAAACAAAAAGGTCAAGCTATTCCTTCCTCTTCATTTCGATTGTTATGCCTCCCAAGTCGCCCAAATTCTTCCGCTAATGTCAGAGCTTGGGATAGAATTTTCCCAACCTCAACTTTGTAATTTTAAAAAATGAGAGAGTTCTTGAACAACTAGATTTGTCATAGCAGGTAACTTACTTGACTGAGTTTTTCTTTTGAATCTCCTCTTCTTCTCACCGCTTCCATCAACTGACACCACCATTCTCATGGTTCCATAGTCAGATCTCTAGGAATCACACTTGTTACTGGTGATTTATTCCAAACTTGTGCAACTCTCTTACAGAAGATCAGGACTTGGAGATGCATTTCCAACAGTGAAAAACATCGCGGGTACAAATTGGGGATATGAGGTATTCTCTTATGAAGAATCGTTTTCATCGCTACCTCTTCATGAGCAAATTTTCATAAAAAGGCATTGATTTTTGGTTAACATCGAACCTCCCAGATGCATTTCTAACAGTGAAAAACATCGCGGGTACAAATTGGGGATATGAGGTATTCTCTTATGAAGAATCGTTTTCATCGCTACCTCTTCATGAGCAAATTTTCATAAAAAGGCATTGATTTTTGGTTAACATCGAACCTCCCAGATGCTCCTCCATAGTTGTCTACTTTAAAATCTGATGTAAAGAATAATATCATTATTTGTTTGTAAATAATAAATATCATATCGGATACTTGTATTTATAATTTTAATATTTTTAAAAGATAATTTATATTTATTAAAATTAAAAAATTTAATATAATTTCATATCATTTGAAAAAGATATAGATTTATGTTTATTTATTTATTTTTTGTTAGTTTATGTCTTTTAAAAGTATTTTAAATTTTAAAAATAATTTTGTCAAACACATTGTTATAATTTGTATATATTGAAAATAAATTTTTATTTTTATTTTTTGATTTATCAAACATAACTATTATAAATAATAAAATTATATTTTAAAATTAGTTTTAATAAGTTATTTTAAAAATTAATTTTTTTATCAAATTGGACTAAAAATGTCCAATTACCAATGAGAAAATTACAACATGAAATAAAACAAAGATTACAATGCTTGACATGTCTCAATTGCATGTTACAAACATGTGAACCACTCGTTGATAATGACAACAACAAGGTTTTTAAGGGAAGCTACTGCATGAAGTTCTTCTTGTCAAAACAAAGCTTGATCAACAAACACCTTCAAAGAGAAAATTAAATTTGGTGGTGTTTTTGGATGCTGTCACATTTGGATGTCTAGAAATTGAAAAGTCTTTGACTGGCGATCTATGTCATCAACTCACATTCTCATGAATCTTCGGTGTCAAATTTTCTTCCTCTCTCTTAACTCTATGTAATTTTATTTTGTCTACCTCTAATAGTATACTTGAGATTTTCTATTTTTTTTTTCACATGTTTATGCTTATTGTCCTGTTAGACCTATTTATAATTTTATTTTACTCGTCAATAAAGTTTGATGTATTTTTGAAAAAAAATGCAAATCAATTTATTTATAATGTACATTTTGTTTTTCATAATGAGTATGAAAATTTTAGGTTTGGAGTAGTATGATCTCTATTCAAATGTAATAGTGTTGAGTTGTCATTTCTCATAGAGAAGAGAGATTATTATAGAGCAAATGGAATTAAAAAAATAATCAATTTTAGAATAAGTAATAAGAGAAAATAAATAAATAAAAATATTATTAGAAATACTAATTTTAAGGAATAGTTTTATAAATTCATTCTTAATTTTTATAACTTTAATACATTCTAATAATATTTTAAACTAAATAAAAATTTTAAAATCAACACTCATTTAAAAACAGAATACGACTTCTGTTACATAATTTACGATTACAAGTACTTGATCAAGAGAATTGAGAGTGCTTGTAAGATGAAAACCACATCTTATTACATGAACAAGACAAAAACACTTGACTAATACTTTCGGTACTTTTTATCCTTTAAGGATTTAATAATTAAGCCATTTACTTTATCGAGAAAAGAAAATTCTTCCGGTTATGGTTTTCTTTTAGCAATAAAAAACACACAAATTTAAATATAAATTAATATAGTCTAGACCGGCCAATATTAAAATTTAATTTGATGGTCAAGCCTATCATTATGGAATAAGACTTGCTACCAAGAAAATAAGAGAGAAAAGTCTAATGGCATATCACAATTAGATTGTGGGTCAACTCGGGTATGACATATAGGTTGTTGAATCAATCTACAATTCTCTAATAATAATAATAATAATAATAATAATAATAATAATAACAATATAGCAATGTTTGGGAACATTATCTTTGTACAACTACTGTACGTTCAAGGTTTAGATAATTCTTATGTTTATTTATGTTTAAAACATTTTTATATCATGGATACAAATATGAAAAATTTTTAAATAACATTCAACACAAAAAAACAAAAAGCAGGTGAGAAATTTGGATGTATAGGTTTGTTGTCATCATTGGCAATGGGGTGGCATCGATCGGCATGAAAGGCAAGTTGTCCTTCAATGTGGCTGGCCACATGCTGCATATAAAGTAATAAACCTACCTTTCTGATTTGATATATTATTTTTCACTTCATTTTAAAATAATTATTATTTTGTTTTTTATATTTTTCTACCTTTTATTAATTTTTTATGTATTAAAAAAAATAAAACGAAAGAAAATAATATTTCTAGTTCAGATTGGTAGTAAACAAATAAATAAATAAGAGAATGAAACTCATTATTATAGTCACTCATTCGGTGAAATATCTGAATATATTTTTAATTTGCTATTTAGTATTATGTTTTAAAGAAAATCTTAATATTTTTTAAAACAATAAACTTTACATTTTTGTTCTTTCTTTCAATAAAAACTTAGTACCAATTTAAAAATTAAAAAATTCTACTTACGCATAAAAAAAAAAGAATTTAAATTTTTTAAAATAAAGAATCAGCAACATGATAAAATAAGGAGTTAATTGAATATTTTTAAACAAATAAAAAGTATAAAAATTATAGATATAGATATAGATTGAAATATTTAATTTTTTATATTTTATTATTTATCTCATTTTCATATAAAACGAATTTGTTATATACATATTTCATTCTTAAAAAAGATAAGATTAAAAAAAAAAAAACAGTGTATTTAGTTTGTGATGAGATAAGATATTATGATCATTGTAAATATATTTCGCCTATGATAAAGAGAAGATACATGTATAACTATCTCATTTACGATGAAGATGGAATACATGCAAAAATAACCTATATATATTCGTCTGTAGACGAGTTCATTTGTTAATTTTTTAAGTTCTTTTAACATTTTTTTAGAAAAATTCTGTTTTTTCTACTTTTCTCGTTAGATTTTAGATCATTGAACATTCAACCGATTGAATGCGACTACACATTGCTAACGTTCGCCTGTAACTGAATTAATTGATTATTTCAATATTATTAATAGTATATTAATTTTGTTAATTAGTTTAAGTTAGATAATAATGATTTTAAAAAATATAATTGTTAGAAAGTATGTAGTTTGTTTGGATTATTTGTTGGGTAGTTAGTTATATCTTACTTAATAATTTTATTCTAATTAATTTAAATTAGTTAGACTTTTTGTGACATGATAAAATATTATTGAAGAAAATTGAAAAAATAATATTGGTGTTATAATGACATACATAAACTCTTTGTAAAGCTGAAAATTCTTAATTATTCTATATCACATATATGTACATATGACCATTGAATTTTTGATGAGGAGACGAGATACTTATTTAAAAAAAGTGAGTTATTTAGATAAAGGTATCTAAATTTTTTTTTAAATATATTTTGTAGTAATTAAAATTTAATACATATAATCAATTAAATTGTATTATTTTTGTCAAAATTAAGTCAGACAAATTAATTTGATCAAAAAAATAATGAATCAAATCTTGAATTAGTCTAAATTAATATTATAGAAAATGACTAAAATACTCATATATAACGCTATGACGACAGAGAATTAAAGAACTAGAATTTAGGATTCTCAAAATTAACACATATAATAGGAGTATTTTAGTCATTTTCTATAATAAAGGTATTGTAGTTATTTTCTATAAAAATAATATTAATTTAGGGCGGTTCAAGATTTGATTCACTATTTTTTTCAGTCAAATTAATTTATCTGGCCTCATTTTAACAAAAATAATACGATTTAATCAATTATATGTATTAAATTTTAATTACTAAAAAATATTTTTAAAAAAAGACGTTTAGACGTTTTAAACGTCTTTATCCGAGTGACCCCTTAAAAAAATAGTGTTAATCACAATTGAATTTTTAATTTTTAGAAAAGGTGTATCTTATTATTTTAATTTAAATATGATTAACTTTTATTTCATTAATTTAAAAAATAATTACAAAATTAATTATAATATATTTATATATAAATATATATTATTTAATTTATTTTTAATATATATTTTATATTTTAATATTAATATTAATCACTGATTTTATATATATATAGTAAACTTGTTTTAAAATCTTATTGTAAACCGGTTTAAATTCACCGTCAGTAGATATTAATTATTACCCATTAATAAAGACGATCACTCTCCAAATGATTGAAATATCATCACTCCGAAATCCATATTATTATTTATTACTGCTATTGAAATTCATGATCACTCCATAATTAAATAATTAATTAAAATAAAAAAAGTATATAATATTAATATCCGCATTTTTCCACTTGAAGACATTCGGAAACTGCTTCAGTTTCAGTTATCGAATTTACCATTCAGCTCTTCCCACTTTTTGTGGTCTTTGTTTCTCTCTCTCTTTCTCTCTCTCTCTCTGTTCTTCTTCTAGTAATACAATCCCCTTCAAAATCCGTCAAATCTTCTTCCTTTATTCCATTCTTCAATTCCATTTCCCAATTGGGTACTCTTTCATTTCCCTTTCTCTTACCCCACCTTGTTTTCTGGTCTCTTATTGTAAAAAACTATGAATGAGTAGGTAATGCATAGCAACAAGATCACACTTTTTGACAACTACAAAGAAGAAGAACAAGAAGGAAAAAAAAGTTTCCTTTTTTATTTTTGTGGCATTAAGAGCAGAGTGATTTGGTGGTTGCAATGAGTAGAAAGAAAAGGGGACTTTTGTTCAACATAGAAGAAGTTGCAGTGGACTTCTTCTTCAACCATCTCTTGAAGGAGAAGCCATCAATTCCATTCTTCATTCCTCTGGTTTTGGTTGCTTGGGCTATTGAGAAATGGATGTTCTCTTTCTCCACCTGGGTTCCCATTCTTCTTGTTGTGTGGATAGCTATACAGGTAGATATTCAGTGATGATTGGTAACTTTTTTATTTTTATTTTTATTTTCTCATTTTAAAATCTGTATTCAATACATGAATTGAATTTGAAGCAACAAAATGTTCCCCAATTTGGTGGTCTTCCAATCATTGTCCTTAGTTTCCCCTCTTTTTGTCTTACTTTATCCATCTGGCATTTACTAAAATATTTGTGCACAATTTTTAGTACTACAAACTATCTTGCCTGATCACTTTAATTGTTGTTGTCAAATTTCATGAAATTGAGGTCATTTCAGATTCAATTTTTAACTAATTATATTTCTGATTATGGTGATACCTAAGTTTTTAGTATAAACTGTTAAGATATGCACCGTTGACCTTTTTTGATTAGTTGACATTGGAGCATAGTTACATAGAACGCAATCCATTTGTATATAGTATGCCACATTTAAAATATTTTTTGAGGGAAATATATTATGGGGCTTTGGTATGCAGGTGAATTGTGAATTGGTCACTTAACGGGTGAATTCATGTAACTATGCATCGAAACACTTATGTGTAATGTAATAGAAGAAAATAGACAAAATCAATGGTGGTTGAGCCTGAGCTTAATGATATTTTTCCTAGTGTATGATATAAGCAGTTAATGTGAGATTTTGCTGTTCCATTTTTAGTATGGTAGGTATCAACGGAAACTACTTGTTGAGGACTTGGATAAGAAATGGCAACGAATCATACTGAACACATCGGTACCTTTCCCTTCTCCTTTTCATCATTTCACATTCCCAAAGTGCTTTATGAAGTTGACTTCAGCTTCCTGTTCTTATAGCCGATCACTCCGTTGGAGCATTGCGAGTGGCTGAATAAGCTCTTGACTGAAATCTGGTCCAGCCATTATAACCCAAAGCTTTCAATAAGGTTATCGGCGATAGTTGAGGTGAAATATCAGTGCCGTTTCCTAGTACATTTATGTTACTGTCAACATTAAAGTATAGTAGTTATTATGGTTAAAGTAGTTTGTTTAGATTCTACATATTGTTATCTTCTACATTTTGGAATACTCTCTATGTTTTCAATAAAAAGGGTAACTTAGATTGGAAGTCTGTAACACAAACAGATTTCTGTTTTTGTAATTTGTTTTTTCCTTTAGCTCTTATGGTGATTAAGAAAACATTGAAAGAGTCGATAAGTTTCTTGTTGGCAATTCTTATTCATTCTACACTCTGCAAGATTTCTACATTCTGTGCAACACACTCTTCAGACATGCACTAACACCCCACCCCCCGCAGGAATTGTTATGTATTTTCTAATTTGATTTTCTTGCTTTTATCTTTATGTCTCTAGAAACGTTTAAAGCTCCGGAAGCCAAGACTTATAGTAAGAAACACTCTTTTCCTTCAATCATAGATGCTGGAAATTTCATAGGTGCATGCTGAACTAGGGAAATCATTCTGTAGGAAAGAGTCGAGCTGCAGGAGTTTTCATTGGGTTCATGCCCTCCTAGTGTGGGTCTTCAAGGGATGCGATGGTCAACTATCGGTGATCAGGTTTTACTTCCTTCACATTTCAATATTATAACCTGAAAAACAGTAGTTTTAGATATTTTATTAAGAATATTTCACATGATTAGGTTTTGATTCAGACACAAATGAAATGAGCATTTTCTTGGTATTTAACAGCGAGTCCTACAACTGGGTTTGGATTGGGACACAAATGAAATGAGCATTTTGATGCTTGCGAAGCTTGCAAAGCCATTGATCGGAACTGCTCGGATTGTGATTAATAGTCTTCATATCAAGGGTGATGTATGTAAAAGCAATGTCCGCATTTTGAATTTTGAAGAAGCAAATTTAGAGAAAAAGAAAACATTTGGATATGTTATCTTTACTTCTAGGGCTATGAACTGATTTTCATGCATTAATTAAAAACATGGTTTGGTGCTTTATCTTTTTGTTATTAAGATTCATATTTCATTTTGCAGCTTCTATTTACACCAATCCTGGATGGAAAAGCACTTTTGTATTCATTTGTATCAACTCCTGAGGTGAGAATAGGAATCGCCTTTGGAAGCGGTGGAAGCCAGTCACTTCCTGCCACTGAATGGCCCGGTGTTTCTTCTTGGCTGGTGTGTTTCTACTACGTTTGATTTAATATAATTGTTGTAAGAAAAATAATAAATTTCGAGTTGTGCTGTTTTCCATAAAAGACTTCTATTTGCGGTGCTGTTGTAGAAAGAATATGAACTTCGGTTTTGATGCAACTCTTAGAAATTGTAATGCATTGTGGATTATGAAGCTGATTCTATGTAAACGGATATCAGCTTGATGCCTTTCTTGTAATCATGCTTATTTTGAATTTATTTTTTTGTAGGAAAAGCTTTTTACTGACACCTTGGTTAAGACCATGGTGGAACCTCGGCGCCGCTGTTTTACTTTGCCTGCTGTTGATTTGAGGAAGAAGGCTGTTGGTGGCATTATATATATTAGAGTGATTTCGGCTAGTAAACTTTCAAGGAGTTGCTTCAAGGGGGGATCTAGGAGGCCTCAAAATGGTACAACCAATAGTTTCTCGGTGGACAGTTTTGATGACAAGGACCTACAAACATTTGTCGAGGTAGAAGTTGGGGACTTAATCAGGAGAACAGATGTTAGACTTGGATCAACCCCTCGATGGGATGCACCATTTAATATGGTTTTACATGATAACGCTGGAAACCTTCGTTTCAATCTTTATGAGTCTCATCCCAACAATATCAAGTGTGACTACCTAGCAAGTTGTGAAATCAAGGTACCAAAATAATTACCATGTCAGGTCAAATAGTAGTTACATTTCTTTAGTCTTTATTATGTTTTGGAAACTACTTCAACTTTTATACAGTCCTTACTATGGTAAGTTTTTGAGCAGATGAGGCATGTTGAAGATGATTCAACAATATTCTGGGCAATAGGACCCGATTCTGGGGTCATAGCAAAGCAAGCACAATTTTGTGGAGATGAAGTTGAAATGATGGTCCCATTTGAGGGGGCTAACCCCGGGGAGGTACAGTGTTTATGACCATTCTATAATTAGTTCCTCCTGCTTTATGATTTAGACACTTTGGTTGCATTATGGCCACGCGGGAAACAATTTTCTCATGTGAAATTTGTACACGAACTGGACATATTTTCAATGTTGATAACATTTCTTTGTAAATAACATTATATCGATATTAATCATTTAAAATTGATTATGGAGTTTCATAGTGATAGCCTTTGTTGTGTTATGCTTCTAGCTTCATCTGTTTGTGGTCCGGGCTTAGTTTATTATATCAATTTTAATTGGTCTTAATGAATGCTATAACCTTTTAATATACAAAATGATTATTTTTCTATTTTTGACTGATTTTTAGTAATACCTCCTAGAAAAATGCTCTTTAGGCCAGATTTTGTGATGGATAATTGATTTAGCTTTTTGAATGAAAATAAAATATTGTTGAATGGCATATTCATTTACCTCCTTTCTTCAATTTTCAGTTGAAGGTCAGCATTGTAGTAAAAGAGTGGCAATATTCTGATGGTACGCATAGCTTGAACAGTCTCCGGTCGAGTTCTCAGTCATCAGTTAGTGGATCATCAAATATTCAGTTAAGAACTGGAAGGAAACTTAACATAACTGTTATGGAAGGAAAGGATCTCGCTGCAAAAGATAAATCTGGAAAGTTTGATCCATATGTCAAACTTCAGTATGGTAAGGTGAGTGGTGTTGTGTCTCCAAGGCACTTCTCTCTCATTAACATGATTAACTGAGGTTGTAATGATTACGCCATATATAATTTTGTTGTTAATCTTCCAGACTGTCCTGAAAACAAAGACTGCCCATGGTTCGAATCCTGTATGGAACCAGACGTTTGAATTCGATGAGGTTAGTGGCGGTGACTACTTAAAAGTAAAAGGCTTCAGTGAAGAAATTTTCGGAGACGAAAACATTGGTAGTGCAAATGTAAATTTGGAAGGGCTGGTAGATGGAACAGTCAGGGATGTATGGATACCTCTAGAAAGAGTGCGTTCTGGAGAATTAAGACTTCAAATACAAGCAGTCAGGCTCGACGACCAAGAAGGATCAAATTCAAGGGTGTGTTTTATCAGTAAAAAAATTAGTGATGCTTTTAGTAAATTATACAAATCAGAAGAAAAGATATGCAAACAGCTGAGATTCTATTTGTATATTATCTCTTAATCACTTAATTCTAACATGCTTTGCTACATTGAAAATGGCCAGGGATCAGCTCCAGGCCCGGCCAATGGTTGGATAGAACTTGTTCTAATTGAGGGAAGGGATCTTGTTGCCGCTGATCTACGAGGCACAAGCGATCCATTTGTGAGGGTGCAATATGGAAACATAAAGAAAAAGACGAAGGTTGGAACACTTTTTCCTTGGTTTCTTTTCATGAAAGTGATTTTCCTTAGGCATTACAGTTTTATCTGGATTATGATACAAATATTAAGGCAAATTACACTGACTTGCCCCACAGTTAAGCGTTATTAGTAAAAATGACATTCCTTCGTTTGTAAAAGTATACACTAATCTTTTGAAATTTAGGTTATATAACACTTGACACCCTTGTATTCTGTAAAATGTGACATTAACCTCCATTATAGACATATTGACCTCCCCTCGAACTCGAAGGAGGGTAGTGTAAGCATGATAAATCAAGGGGAATTGTGTGTAACATCACCTAAATATTAAAGGTATCCATGGCATGGTGGATTCTTACTAACTTCTATAACTTTTCAGTTTGCCGTATCTCTCTTATCTTTCATTTCGTTTAATCCTTTTGGGGTAACTTGCTCCTCAATTATGTATTGCTTTATTTTGCAAGGGTAGATTGCACTTTTTTTTGTCTTGTAATTTCATATTTTCATTGTGGTGTAGGTTATATACAAAACTCTTAACCCTCAGTGGAACCAGACCTTAGAGTTCCTCGATGATGGTAGTCCCCTTGTACTCTATGTGAAGGACCACAATGCATTGTTGGCCGCATCAAGCATAGGTGAATGTGTCGTCGAATATCAAAGGCTGCCTCCAAATGAAACGGCCGACAAGTGGATACCCCTCCAAGGTGTGAAAAGGGGAGAGATTCACATCCAAATTACTAGAAAAGTTCCGGAGTTGCAAAAGAGAAATAGTATAGATTCTGAACCTTCCTTGAGCAAATTACACCAAATTCCGAACCAGGTGAGATCTTGCAAATCTAGAAATTTCTCTTCTAAGTTGCTAACTAGATGGAGAAGCATGGGTAGATAAAGCATATTAATTATATTTTTTATAGATATAATAATAGAAATAATTAAGAGAGAAATGAAAATTTAGTGAAAGCAAATTATCTTTTACAATAAAATAAAAGCTTACTGACATAAAGGAAAGAAAAGGTATGTAACTATGATGACCCAAAGCCGAGTTATAGATTCAAATATTACAAATTTGGTAATATAAAGTTAGAAAAATGTATATAACTGTTATGGCCAAAGCCCCATTATAAATTTGAATAATTACATGGAATGGCTTTTGTGATGTTTCCACAATAATGTAGATTTATAGATGGTTAGCGTATATACTCTCTTGTCTCCGCACCGATGTAATGCCCCACAAAACTTGCACACACTTGTTGCCCTTCCTAGATTCCAGGCTTCACTAATATAATTTGCCAATAGGTGCATATATACATCCAAACATAAAATTATTGATGAACCAAAGATTTTTTTTTTTCACATGTAAGTTTATTTGGTATTTGGATATTGAGCAAAACAAATTATGTTTTGTTGTAAACAATAATGGGATAAGATTCTAAGGGCTTACCTGTCTGGAAAAATGGCAACTAGTAGGAATTGTTTTTGTGAAGAAGTATGTTCAATTTGTAAAGTATGTGTTTGAAAGTAAAATAATATAAATTAATAAATAAGGGAAAAACTCTTTAATATATAGTCATATATACTTGAAGTATGAGGGATGTTGGACATCGTCTCAAATTAAGTAATTGCTTTCTGAAATCATCAACTCGTGCCATAGAACAAATTTATATATCTAAATAGCGCCAAAGAAAAATATCAAAATAGGATATTGTTTCGCTTTTGCTCTTACTTGTTGAGTAAAACTAATCAATCATGCCACTAAACTCTTTATTCTGTTGTTCAGTTCCTTGTTTAACAATTAATAGTTGGGTTTCCTAGATTAACTATGTTTCTTTTGAAATAATTAATTCTCTTCACCTCAATGTGAATACCTAATCTGTTAGAATAAACTACACTGAAATGAATGATTAAGAAGATCAGTGGATTCCTTACCAAATAACCACACAAATTACTTTTGCTTATCTCTTACTTTCACTCAACCTGTAGCAAGCATGACAAGAAGGTTTGAATTCCTTTCTCAAGTTCATGTCAATTCAATCAAGTGTTGATTAGACATTTGAATAGGAAACGTGAATTACATCATAATGAGATTAATAATCAAAGAGTGGCTATATCAATGGCCTAATTAAAGGGTCTATCTCATTAACGATGAGAACAAGATAACAAAAATGGAGGAGAGGTGAAAGAAGCTCCATTGAGATTGAAGCCATTGTGCCTTTTTTGTATCTATTAGTGATCATTTGGAACTCAATAACTTCCAAGAACCTTCTCCAGCTGCCTCCTCAGTGTTAACGGTTTGGAGATTGTGCCAAAAGATGCTTAATTGCATGGTTAAAAACCCTTGAATGATAGACTCTGTAGTATTTAGTTGGATTGGAATTCATGCACCTCTAATGATAGATCTTCAGCTTGACAAGTTTTATGGGATCAAATTAGTCATATAACATCTATTTGGTGTAAAGCTCTCAAACATGTTGAGATTGGAAAGCTGCACTTGGTTGATCTTTTGTTTGTTTTTTGCTTCTTTGTAAGGAGGATCTCTGATACTCTCATCTTTTTGTAATTTTCTTAATGACATTCCTCTTTTATTTTAAAAATACCCCTTTTATTACCCTTAATCACATGTTGATTAAATAATTTACGTGTTGAGAGTCGCAATTGTGCTCCAACATGGCATGCCTGTGTTAGAGCCCACAGTTGCAATCCTGTATCTTCTGACTTGATTGTGCTCTAGCATGGTTGCAATAGGTTGAATTTCCTCTTTTTGTGCTAAACATACATAAATAAGAACTATGAAATCATTAAATAACAAAACTACACAATTCTACTATGTATAATGGTATGGAAATGGCTAACATCTATGCTAAAGACTTGGGAAAACATAACTCACATTGGAGAATTATCATGATTAAGTGGCGATGAGTGAATGCTCACAACAAAAATACCATTCATGAGACAACTGAATTCTCAATGGCTTCGAATTTTGCTGAAGCACTCTCGTACAAAATGTTTCTTTCTTACTATTTCTGCTTACATGTTCTTTATTCAATGTTATGAATGAAATGTTTTATCAAATGAAATGGGGAAGTATAGAATAGGAGGCACATCAAAAGAATTAATTGAAGAGAGAAATCACATTGTAAGCCTAAGGTGTAACCTGTGTTAAGTCCCTTAACAAAACTTGCAAAACGGAATAAAATTAGAACCTAGATCTTGCAAATACACTGCTATAAAATATTCTTACTGCTGTAAAAATGCTTGCTGCAAACTTTCCGCACTGCTATATTGAGCTTCAAAATGACCAATTTTTCAGCATTATTGAACAAATGTTGCAAAACTATCAACATATAAGTTGTGCTGTGTGAAGTTATTATCATCCTCATTTTATGTTGACACATTGCATAAATTGAAATATCGTCGCAGATTAAACAGATGATGATCAAGTTCCGGTCTTTAATAGAGGACGGAAACCTCGACGGGCTATCAGAAGCTTTGAGTGAGCTAGAAACTTTAGAGGATACACAAGAAGGTTACATAGTCCAATTGGAAACTGAGCAAATGATGCTTCTCAGCAAAATAAGGGAGCTAGGTCAAGAGATGATTAATTCTTCTCCTTCAATGAGTCGAAGATCTTCTGGAAGTGGAAGCTGACCCTTGTCTTCCTTCTACTTTGTAGTTGAAGTTAATATATACTTTCCCATGCTCAACTTTGCTTATGGGAAAAAGAAGGACCATCATGAAAAGATTTTGTACATGTTTTCTAATTTTCTTAGCATGCAAGTCATCTTATAGTATCACATTATAGCTTGTATATGGTTAATTTGATTAATTTTTGTATTGGTATGCATAATGTTGGGAATCAGGTGCTGCATTCAATACAGAAAGGACTATTATAGTTTTTCTTCATAGGGTTTAGGCCAGTAGATATCCTTAGAGATTCATGGGTTTGGACAACCAGAAAATTAGTTTTGTTTCTATTGTAGGAATGTAAGGGTTGTGTAGTCTTTTCACAAGACATGATTTTATAGGATGTGAAGGTTGGTTATTTCCATCACAAACTAGTTGTGGAATTGTTACCATTATATAGTTGACATGAGTGGTGTTTATGTAAACTTAAACTGGTGACATATAATATATATAGTTCCACTCTTGTTTATTTTTCTTTGCATATATATAATTTGTCACTTTTGAGCATATATCATGTCTCCATTAACATATCCAGTAACTGAAGAGATACTATTAGTTGTCATTGTCAACAGATTTAATAGATAGATATATGATTCTGAGGTCAAATCTCCAATGTAATATGGCATGGTTGATTGTTTAGATTTAGCATGCTTTTGTATCTCTCTCTTGTTCTCTTTTGGCTAAAAAAATTTTAAATATGGAAACTACATGATGTATCTGCCAAAAAATGGATCAATCAAGAGAACATTTCCTTGGGGTGAAATTCATTTTAAAAATGATAAAGTACATTCATTGGGAAGAATCTTTTTTGTAGTCAACAAAGTGATTTCGTTAAAAGATAATTGCAGACAATGGGTAACAAATTAACCAAGTTCGAAAGTTTAAACAGAAAAGAACATCCATCCAGAATGTAGAAATTGTTAGTGTTTGAATGAAGTTGTAAGTTGAGAGGAAAAGAATCACCATAAGACGATGAAGAACTTTTGTTGTGATGAATGAGGTTGTGTGATCATATTTGTTTGTTTCAGGTACTAATGTTTCCTGTTTTTAGTTTTGTATGTTCTATGTTGAGCTTTAAATTTGAGTTGAGAAAAGGTGAAAATACAAACTTGTACCTCTGGGCAACCTATGTCTTTTTTCTGAAATGATTTTAGAAAATTTTACATAAACAAAGAGTGAAATAATAAATAGATTAATCCCAATTAATTTATTGGTAATAAAAATAATATTAATTTGTAAGCTTGAAATGACAAATCAAATCATAAATTATAATTAATAATTCAATAAAAAAATTAATCATTAAATTAATTATTAATATAAAATATTTATTAAAATATAAAATATATATTAAAAATAAATTAAATAATATATATTTAGATATAAATATATAATTAATTTAATGATCAAATTTTATTTTAAAAATATTATTTTTACACTAAAATTAATTAATATATATTTATGTATAAATAATTAAATACATATATAATTGAACTCATTTTAGTGTGTATTTTATATTTTTATATGTATTTTATAGATGGTTAATTTTAGTATTTAACATGATTGTTTTTATTTACATAGTAATTTTTTAAATAATTTTGTAGATATTTTTTTATGTAAGTTAATTTTCACACCGAAAAAAGTGAAAAACCTTATCGCCTTTTGTTGCTGCCACTTGCATTGCATCATCATCATCATCATTTCTTCTTCTTCTTCTTCTTCTTCTTAGTTACACAGCTCCAAAGTCTGCAACTTTTCTCTTCCGAACACAAACCGAAGAAAACGAAACGAACAATGCGACTCTATTAAGAACTATCAATACAAAACAAATGGCGTTCGCAGCCACCACGACGGCAACTACTAACCTCTCTGAATTGCACCTCAAAACTTGTTCACCTTCATCACTCTCACTCACTTCTCCTCATTCTTCATCTTCCTCCTCAACGCTCTTCTTCTTTGGCTCTAAACCCCCATTCCGCACTCTTACACTCACACCCTTCTCTTCTCTTAGAACCTCACAACAACAACATACAAAACAGAATAACCGTTCTTCTTCCACAACAAAACCTAACACCAACACCAGCACCAGCACCAGCAACCCTTCTGCCCCATGGCTCGCAAAAACCCCTCCCCCCAATAATTCCTCCAAAAGGGTCACCGAATCTCACACCAACGACCCACTTCATGATACAACGGAAAATCGTTACTTTGACGGTGATAAGGGGCAAAACGCGGTTGAGAGGATCGTTCTTCGGTTGAGGAACCTGGGATTGGCTTCAGATGATGATGATGATGATGATGATGAAGAAGGAAAAGAAGAGGTCTCAATTGGTGGTGCTGGTGATGATTTTCCGGTGACCGGAGAAGAGAGGCTTGGTGAGCTTCTGAGAAGGGAATGGGTTAGGCCTGATGCTATTGTACGTGAAGATGATGGTGTTGGTGATGATGAGATGGTTTTTTTGCCATGGCAGAGAGAAGTGGAAGAGACAGATATGGGTGCTGCTAAAGAGGGAGGGGAGAAAGGGATGAGGGATAAGAGGAGAGTAAAGGCTCCAACTTTGGCGGAGCTGACGCTTGAGGACGAGGTTTTGAGGAGGTTAAGGAGGGAAGGAATGCGTACTAGGGAGAGGGTTAATGTCCCTAAAGCTGGGCTCACCAAGGAGGTTATGGAGAAGATTCATGAGAGGTGGAGGAAGGAGGAGCTTGTGAGGCTCAAGTTTCATGAGGACCTTGCAAGGGACATGAGGACTGCTCATGAGATTGTTGAGGTTTGGTTCATTGCCTCTGCTTTTGCTTTTGAATTTCTTTGTTTCGGTTGAGACCTCGGCGCCGATTGATCATCGTGACCTGATAGCGTCAATTGGAATGATGTGTTGGTTTTATAGTTTGCAAATGAATTGATCTCTCTGAGAAGAGTAATGATCTAGCATCCCAAAAATGTTCTAAACAATTTAATAGTAAAGATTTTTTATGTATTGAAATCTTAAAAAAGTTTTCAACTCTTCTCGCATTTGGTATTTAGTAGGATGCTTAGGAGGATAGATCATTGCTTATCTAAGAATAAACCCTTTTTCGCGTGCGCGCGAATCATAGATTAGGACTAAAGATCATGTTAAAATATAATTCAACATGATGCACACCTTCTAAACCATGCTTTGGAAAATGCAATATCAAATCCAGACATGCTAGAAATGGCAGCTTTTTTTTTATGTTGAAGTAGTTGTAGAAGTTGACATGTGATAGGACATGAATAATTTACTTCAGTGTCATTCATGTTTTGGTGGGCTTCGTGAGCCGCTTCTAAAATTAAAATTTGCATTTGATTTACTTGTTTGGTCGATATATCACTGATATACATATTTATACTTGTATCCTTGTTCAAGCATAGCCATTAGAGATTTACCTTTGATGTTTGTTCTAATGCGTTGAAGAGCATATCAACTGACTTGTTGCAGTGTGCAGCGCCGAACAGGAGGGTTGGTCACATGGAGGGCAGGTAGTGTTATGATGGTTTATCGTGGTGCTAATTACCAGGGGCCTTCATCTGGGGGTCAACACAATGCAAAAGAAGGTGATGCTTTTTTTGTACCGGATGTCTCTTCGAGAACAAAAGACAGTGATGCAGCCTCATCATCGGAGAAGAGTGAGCCAATTGTGTGGAATCGAGTACAGCCTGAAAACATGACAGAGGAGGAAGCGGAGTACAATGCCCTGCTTGATAGTTTAGGTCCTCGTTTCATTGAATGGTGGGGTACAGGAATACTTCCTGTTGATGCTGATTCACTTCCCCCTACAGTTCCAGGTTACAAAACACCCTTTAGGCTTCTTCCTACTGGAATGCGTTCTCGACTAACAAATGCGGAAATGACCAATTTAAGGAAACTTGCCAAGACACTTCCTTGTCATTTTGCCTTGGGTAAAATTTGTCTGTTGTAATATTTTGTTGAGTTTATTTTCCTTTTACTTATATGGATTATTTCCTGGCAATTATGAAGGGAGAAATAGACGTCACCAAGGCCTAGCTTGTGCTATTCTTAAGCTTTGGGAGAAAAGTTTAATTGCAAAGATTGCTGTAAAACGTGGTATCCAGAACACAAACAATGAACTGATGGCTGAGGAGATAAAGGTCTGTTATTTGTGGTTTCCCATTTGCAGTTATTTGATTCTATAATTGTGCTTGTATTTAATCCAGAACACTGACAATAGGTTGGAAAGTTGATAACATCAAGTGAAATATTAGAGAATGAGAAGGGAGTGAGACAGAGGAGGCTTGAGGGAGAAGATACATCAGGGGTAGATTAGGTATTTAGCTCATAAGTTTTTTGTCCTAATCTAGTTGGCAGCCCTAGCTGGTAGAGTTTGTTAGTCAAGTCATAGTTCTTCTAATTAGGTCAATCAGGCTGTAGGTAACATGAGTTGCTTGTGGGTGGTTCAATTGGAACCAAGACCGTGCGGAGGTGAGGCTGCGGTGTGGGGGTTGTTAAAATGACCTCTGAAGTTTTTAACCGAAAAAACAGTGTCCCTTTAAGCTGTTGGCTATGCTTTATTCAGTACATTGGAGTAACAAACCAATCAATAATTGTTTTACAGATTGATCTTCCAGTGAAGTAGTGCGTTTTTGGCATTGACTTTTACTAGTAACATAATTATACCTAAGAATAATTTTAGGGGCATTATATACTCAAAGAATATATTATTTTATTATTTTCCTTTTATCCATAAGAATGTGGTTCTTTTTTTAATCTTCATTTTTTAAATGTTATCTTTTTGTTTTGGGGGGGGGGGGGGGGGATCTATTTTGAAGATATTGATACTCATTCTATGGGCTGGTTCATGTAAGGTGGTGAAAAATTAGTTTTGTTTTATTTATTTATTGTTTTTGTTTTCTTGTGTTTTTTTTTTAAAGCATAATTCTTTAATTGCTCACATGTTATAAGCTAAAAATATGTAAATCCATCTCATATGTTAATCTGATTATCAGAAAAGTGACTGTTATTCTGTTAAAGTGCAGACATTGACCGGAGGTACCTTGCTGCTAAGGAATAAATATTACATTGTTATATATCGTGGGAAGGACTTTGTCCCGACAGCTGTAGCTACGGTCCTAGCTGAAAGACAGGAAATGACCAAACAGGTACAAGATGTTGAAGACAAGTTCCGGTCTGGTGTTCTTGATGCTACTCCATCAGGGAAGGATGAATCAGCAACACCACGAGCAGGATCTTTAGCAGAGTTCTATGAAGCTCAGGCACGCTGGGGAAGGGATATATCTACTGAAGAACGGGAGAGGATGATGGAGGAAGCTGCCAAATCCAAGCAAGTCAGGCTAGTCAGACATATCGAACATAAATTAGCTACCGTAAGTGGGTTTTTTTTTTTTAATAATCAATTGTTTATATGCTTAACATGATTTATTGTGCATGTGGATATATGTTTGGCATAGGAGTTGGGTCCTGTCTTTTTATTTCTTCATTGTTCAAGATATATATCCTTATCCTGTTAACTTTATCCCATTAAATTTTACTTTCTTAGTTTGTCTGCTGACAGTTTTGTAAAGTTTAGTTTAGATTGTAAATTTACTCAAATTATGATGCCTAGATCAGCTGGCTGTAACTTTAAAATTATATGCTAAGATGAATGCAATGCAACATATGTTGCCGGATTCTGGGTTGAATGGGATTTTCATGTTGTTTTGATTGGCCTCCGCAAATCTTGACAATTGTTAACTTCCCTTGTTTGTATTTAACACTTAATGTATGAACAGGCTGAGGCCAAAAAACTTAGGGCAGAAAGG
Organism: Arachis ipaensis; assembly: GCF_059453495.1. Taxonomy (NCBI): domain Eukaryota; kingdom Viridiplantae; phylum Streptophyta; class Magnoliopsida; order Fabales; family Fabaceae; genus Arachis; species Arachis ipaensis. The sequence goes on from NC_142440.1 coordinate 145,200,745, forward strand.
CTGTTAGCAAAAATAGAAGCATCTATGGTTCCAGCTGGTCCTGATTATGACCAGGAGACAATCACAGATGAAGAACGTGTTGTGTTCCGTCGGATTGGTTTAAGAATGAAGGCATATTTACCACTTGGTGGGTTGATTTTCGTCTGACCGAAAGCTGTTCCATTCCAATGATACAAAACTGACATCAGTTTGTGTCTAACTGCAGGTATTCGTGGTGTTTTTGATGGTGTCGTTGAGAACATGCATTTGCATTGGAAACATCGAGAGCTTGTAAAATTGATATCAAAACAGGAGACCCTTGCTTTTGTTGAAGATACAGCAAGGTTACTGGAATTTGAAAGTGGTGGAATCCTAGTGGCAATAGAGAGAGTTCCCAAAGGATTTGCTCTTATTTACTATCGTGGAAAGAATTATAAGAGGCCCATCATTCTGAGGCCTAAAAACTTACTGACAAAGCAAAAAGCATTGAAGCGATCGGTGGCTATGCAACGGCATGAGGTACCCCTTTGTTATATTGCTAATCTGTTCATCTTTTTTCTTTTCTTTTTTCCTTTTTAAATCTGTAATGTTATATTCAATCTTGTATGAACTGTGCAGGCTCTTAGTCAGCATATTACTGAGTTGGAGAAAACCATAGAACAAATGAAAACAGAACTTGTAAGTATTTGATCCATCATAGTTTATTTTGCTCTGTGTTTTTATGTCGGCATTTTGGTTTCTCTATGGTCTCTATTATCAAGTTTCATCAACCTATAATTTAAATAATTTCTGCAGGGAATGCCTCAAGATCTGGAAGATGAAGATATGCCAAACATAGAGGACCATAACCAAATAGACAATAGCTCGGAATTCAGCCAAGTAAGATACCCCACTTCTCTTGATGGTTTCTTATCTGCCTTACTTTGGGAATGCAATGGAATTGTTCTTTGCCAAATCAATACAACTTCTGCATATAGCCATGGCTTTCATAATTTTCTCGATCATACAATTCTGATTCTCCTAGACAACAACTTGGGTGATAAGTTTTGGATCTAATGTAAACACAGCTATATAGTATAATGCAATATGAGACTGTTCATCACAGTAATTTACCTATCATTGAAAGAGTGTAGGAGGTCAAACACTGATGGGATTCTTTTTTCCTTTTAATTTTGAAAAGAATAGATTATCATTCCAAAATTAATTTATCCACTTTTATGTTATTTGCAGAGCGAAGATGAAAATTTTGATGGTTTGGATGATTATGATGACGATGAAGATGATGATTCTGATGAGGAGCAAGACATTGATTGGGAAGATGAGGATGACTCTGAGTTTTCTAAATTAGAAAATGGTGAACATCCTTGAAGGCCATATGCAAATCCTTGAAGGCCATTCTGAATTTTCAAAATTAATTGCAATGAACTTTGCCAGTGCCTGCAGCTAGAGCGGTATCAAACTTTGCCATTTGATCATTCAGTTCATAAGTTTGCGACACTGTTTTTAATACCTTGCACTGTAAGATAAGATTGATCTCCCCATTTGGTTAAGTTACTCCAATGGTCCCTATAATTTCATTTAATTTTTAATCAGGTCTTTATTATTTTTAACGTTTGTAATCAAATTCTTTTGTATAGAAATTTTCAAATTAGGTCTCTAGTTCAAACTTCTATAGTCTTACTGTCTTAGTCCTTGTATTAACATTTGTACAATACAGGGACTTAATTAGAAATGTTTAAGCTACAAATATCTAATTGAAAATTTTTATTTAAGAACTTGATTACGAACTTTTAAACTATAGAAAATTAATTGAAATTTAGTGAAACTATAGAAATTTCTAGAATAATTATACCTTTCCATTTCTGTGATTCTAAATACCATTCTTTTTAGCTTTATGATGATTATGCTATGTTAAGTATCAATAGTCTAACATATTAGACTAACTGTAATGCATACTATTTTGTACAACAGGTTTCATGATCAATTTTGGCCTTTGCACAACTTGATAATTTCTTCTTGATCAGATGAGGTGTTAATTTGTTTTTCCCCCCTAGGGGACTATTTTGCAATAAATCTAGCAACTGTTCCTACTTGTAGAGTGAACGAGTGATCATAAGAGGCAGGCTCTCATAAAACTTGAGTGGTTCTTCCGCTTACACAATCTGATCTGAAATTTGGTTTCAGTTTTACATAAAAAATTCTACAAAGATGCGAGTACATATAATATTTCAAGCACTGTTGTATAATTGAGTCTGAATTTCATTGTAGATTACCTGGTTATTGTAAATCCTCCTTCAAACCGTAATTTCTTTTTGTAATATGTTATGCTTTATATGCAATCATTCAATGCAGCAAAAGAATAATTCCTTTATTTAAGTTATGTTGGTACTTAATGGATTCTCTGTCAATGTCATTTTGTTACCATTGAAGAATTTGATGTAAATGAATTTTATGTAAATTATTGAAGCTGATAGAAGACCCCATGGAGTTTTGCAATTAATATTATTCAACCAAAGTCAATTATTCTATTCAGCTTAAACTCCTGTATGCATGAAAAACTCTTTTTTTTTTTTCATTTATTTATTTTTATTTATTTATTTATTTTTTGTATCCTTGGCATTAAGTAGTGATTTTGACACAGTACCATGTAATATAACATTATCAATACGTATGTTCTCTAACATCTTTTCAGTACTATTCTCCATTACCATTTCTTCTTTTTTATTTTATCATGATGATTATCTTCTCCTTTTCTTGTTCTTTTAGCCATTTTTTCATTTACCACTAACCTGAAGGAGACATCAAAATAGGGTGAGACAAATGAGATATACATTTTCGGAGGTGGGAGGGACATCAAAATAGGATTAGATTCTTCTAATCTTGCGATTGTAGGGAGAATTAGATGAGATCTCGATTTTGGCTATCTTTTTAGAAAAAATTATTTTGGTATATAACATTAGAATAATTTATTTTAGAAAATAATATTTTTATTTACTTTAGATTTTTTTTTTTTTTTTGTCTCTTCAAACTACATGATTAGTATATCTCCATATATCATACATATGAAAGTGAATAATTTTTGTTCAAAGACATTATTTGAAAGGGCATTCCAATGACAATCTTACCACTTACATATGTAGATAACGTTTTATTAATACATGAGAATGAGAATAAAACAAATTGGTAATCAAATCGATCATATTATGTAGTATCACTAAATTACTGGTTAAACCAATAAATTATCGTTAAATTTATTAAACTGATCATAATTTGACACTCATTTACCGTGAGTTTATTACTTGGTATGACTCGGTATACTTGTCAATAATAAGTGTGAAAAATTCTGCATCAATCAGTTACCTTCGACAGCTATAAAAAACTCTTTTTCAGCAAGAACCTCAACCGCTGTGCTTTTTTCCATGCTAAAGCCAATCCACCAGCTCGGACTAACAAACTAACAATCCTCCAATCCGTAAAATGACAAGATCGCAACTTACTTTTTACCAGGCGAGATTGATTTTGTTTCACATATAAATACAATCTCCATGGAGTAGAATTGACACAAGGTTATGGACTGTCAGAGTCTCTCCAAACTCGACAATTTCATGGCGAATTAAAAGAAAGGAATAAAGAAGGGAATAAAAAAGGAATTGACAAAAGTCAAACATTATCCTAGACGGCACAAAAACTCTATTTTGAGAAAATCAACGTACTCCTCATACTATACTTGTTAGTAATTTATGATTGATTTGAATAATTACTCATAAAAAATTTTAAACAGTATATAAAATATTTTATACTTTAGTAAAATTAAACTTCAAAAATAATTATTGTTACAATTCAGGGGTTTACAATTATTTTATTTAAACAAAATTGCTTTCTTTAAAAGATAATTTCTGTGAAAAATAAATAATAGTTCAATTAAACATATTAAATTTTTGAATTGACTTTGTTCGATTTAGTAGTACCATGTAATTCGAATAATATTAATTTGATTTAGTACTATAATGGCTAATTCAAATTCAATAAATTCGATTTATATAGAATTATGAACGAAGACATATACATAACGTTATTTAGTCTGAAACTTTCATATAATATTGTTATATATTTGAATTATACATGTGTTTTACCCTACAATTTAATTTTAACATATTTTATAAAATTAGCTTTTACTTAGAATTAGTTGGACACAATAATCCGAGTTAATATTCAAATTAGCCACTAAAATTTGATTCCGACTCAATTTAGCTCTCAAAGTTTTAATTGACTCTAATTATATTCTAAAATTTTGACCCGAGCATCAAATTGGCCTTTATGTCGTTTTCCGTCACCGGAGTGTTGACCTAGCAATTTTAAATGACACCTGTCGCTCTCAAAACGACGTCGTTTTACTCTTGGCGCCGAAAATATTAGAAACTACGTCGTTTGATATGAGAAAAGGGTTAAATGAAAACCCAAAAGAACATAAAATTTCATTTTTATTTTGTCATTAAATAGTAAATACATAACAATGTTTCATTCACATAACTGATATCACAGTTACATATATTTCTTCCCACCTAATCCATAAGCTACAATCACAAATCCAAAAATAATAACAAACACAGACAATATAATATTCCACATTTTTAATATTCTAATTTCAGCTTCAACTGCACTAATTTTTCATCTCGAAGATATTTTTCAATGGTCTTCACTAACTGAACTTTCATTTCTGGCAACTATGGCTTCTTCTTCTTCAACAGCTGGCCATTTAAAAAAGCCACACCATCTCTTACAGGTAGTCTACAACACCAAAAATCAAAAAAAAAAAATGAGAGAAAAAATAACTACAAAACCAACAAGAATTTGAGAAATAAGACACACAATCAACTTGCAACAATTTAACCAACTCACATTATAGTTAGGGCATCCATAAAATGATTTTTCTGGATTAGAATCCGTCCCAGACCACCACCGAAGAATAGGACGCAACCCACAACCGCACCAATACGAAACCTTCTCACCTCTGTCACGGTGTGCGTTCTTCACCCAGCCACCATGCAAACGAGCTCTACTAGAGTTACTCGAGCCTTGACTGCTGCTCACCAACATTCTTCTCAATTCTTGGAGATACTCTTGCGATTTGCGGAAATTGGGACTTTTAGATTTTATTTAAAATTTTTAGGGGTTAAATTGATGTCTTCAAACATTTTACCACGTCATTTAACTACTATGATGTGTTAGGTATCACCCAAAATTGCCACATCAATTTTTCGATGACAAAAAACGATAAAAAGACTAAATTGAAGCTCATGTCAAAATTTCAGAATACAATTAAAATCAATTAAAATCTTAAGGGCTAAATCAGCTCGGAATCAAATTTGAGGGGTTAACTTGAGGATTAACTCCAATAATCCAATAGGAGAAATCTCCACCTCCTTAACAATCTTTTTCCATTGACCATTCACACAACAAAAAATACAATTCTCTTTCTTTTAGAAAATAAGCCATGATGTGCGAATAATCAGAAAATTATCTCCAATTTCATTAACATGGTTCGTTGATTTGGTCTCAACTATCAAGTCTCAACCTTTGTTTCATGACAGTGATTGTTTCCACCATTGAATTCGCTCTTTTCTCTTCCAACTCCTTCTTCTCATTTGATCGGATTTTACACAAACATGTTGCGTGCAGCATCATTCTCCAGGTTCAGCTTCTCTCTTCATATCCCCTCTTTTCTTGTGCCCTATGTTTTCCCTTTTCGCTTTCCTTGCTGTTCATGTTCAATGTCAAGTCTTCACTCTCATTCTCAGCTCACATCCCCGCCCCATGTTGATGAAGCTGTTGATTCTTTCACTCGCATGCTCTCTATGCGTCGCACTCCATCCATTATCCAATTTAACCAGATTTTGGGGTCCCTTGCCAAGACGCACCATTTCCCCACCGCCATTTCCCTTTTTCAGCAATTGCAAACCAGGGGAATTGCGCCCAGCATAGTTACTCTGAATATTTTAATCAATTGTTGCTGCGGCATGGGTCGGATCACTCTCGCTTTCTCTATATTCGCCATGATTTTCAGGATGGGTTTTCAGCCAAATACCATAACGTTGAATACACTCGTTAAAGGTCTCTGTCTATGTGGTAAGGTTGAAAAAGCACTGCACTTTCACGACAGAATGCTGGATCAAGGATTTCAGTTTAATCAAATCACTTATGCAACCTTGATTGATGGGCTCGGTAAGACCGGACACACAGCAGCTGCTATTCAAGTGTTGAGAAAGATCCCACGGTATGGCATTGTTCCTGATGTGTTCATGTACAGCGCAATTATTGATAGCCTGTGCAAGGATACACTTGTAAGTGAGGCTTTTCATTTCTATTCTGAAATGCTTGCTAAGGGAATTTCTCCTAATGTTATCACCTATACCACTTTAATTTTTGGATTGTGCCTTGTGGGTCAACTTAAGGAAGCCATTGATTTACTAAATCATATGATGCTGAAAAACATTATTCCAAATGTTCGTACCTATAATACTTTGATTGATGGACTATGTAAGGAGGGAAATATCAAAGATGCTAAGAGTGTGTTGGCCGTGATGACAAAAGATGCTGTGGAACCAACTGTGGTTACTTATAATTGTTTAATGGATGGGTATTGCTTGGTTAATGACTTAAACAAGGCAAAATGTATATTCGACACAATGGCTCAGATAGGAATGGCTCCTAATATCCGAAGTTACAATATTATTATTAATGGCTTGTGCAAAAGTAAATTGATGGATGATGCCTTGAATCTCTTTGAAGAGATGCGTCGCAAGAACTTGGTTCCTAACACGGTAACTTACAATACTCTAATTGATGGCTTGGGAAAATCAAAGAGAATCTCTTGTGCTTCAAAGCTTCTTGTTGAGATGCATAATAAAGGTCAACCTGCTAATATAATCACTTACAATTCCTTGTTGGATGGGATGTTCAATATCAAACAACTTGACAAGGCACTTATGTTATTTAATCAGATGAAAGAGAGTGGCATTGATCCAAATATATGCACGTATACTATACTTATTGATGGCCTATGTAAAAGTGGAAGACTTATAGATGCAAAAGAGATTTTTCAAGATCTTTCCATTAAAAACCATCATCCAAATGTGAGGACATACAATGTTATGATCAATGGGCTCTGCAAAGAGGGCTTATTTGAAGAAGCATTGGCCCTGCTGTCTGAAATGGAAGACAATGGTTGCTCACCAAATGCTGTGACTTTTGAAATCGTTATTCGTGCTTTGTTTGAAAAAGGTGAGAATGACATGGCGGAGAAACTTCTTCGGGAAATGATTGCTAGAGGCTTATTGAATGGATGAAAAAAGATAAGATACATCGACTCAAATTAAAATCACATCTCTATTGTTGCTGAATGTGTATCATAGTTCTGTAAATTCTGTATCTATTGGGTCAGAGGACTTTGGCAATGCCATAACATCAATACCACTGATGTCTTGACTATCTCATTTTTATTCAATTAAGTTTAAACTTTCAATGTTTGCAATTGCTATCATCCTTTTTGATTACACTATTCTTTATTGATTCTTTAGAGGATATTTCTCGTTGTAGCTTACAGGTTAAGTGTTTAATATCTCTCTATAGTAATTAATAGATATTTGCTGTTATCCTATGAGACCATATATCTCAACTATTATCATGCTACAAACTAAGAAAAACAAAAAAGAGGTTTACAAACATTTGCAAATCCATTTGCAAAGAGTTCCCTGCTGTGGGCAGAATGAAAGTCAAAGATGTTTCATTATATATGATTGATGCTGCCATGGAAAATCCTCACTTAGCTCCATGATTTTTTACTTGAAAGTGGTGTCATTGCTCCTCCAAATTTATTTTCTGAAGTTTATCACGAGTTAGGCTCCCCAACTGAAGAAAAAGATGAACACAAACCAGAAAGTGGACAAGAGACTCAGGTTGACGAAAATCTCGGTCCTACTTTGCCTCACCACAGAGTTCATCCGAAAGGAAGTTCAAACAGCCAGCCGGAGCACTCTAAGCCTGTTGAAGGTTTAGGAATAAACCTTCTTCTTGATCCGAAGTTAGCAGCTGTACAACATACACCATCCCAGGTAACATATGGGAAAAATGTTCCAGTTGCGGCGGCTGCAGCAGCAGCTGCTGCTGTTGTTGCTTGCTCTATGGTTGCTGCTGTAACAAAGTCAAACACTGACTCGAACATTGAGCTTCCAGTAGCTGCAGCGGCCACTGCAACTGCTGCAGCTGTAGTAGCAACCACTGCAGCTGTCAGAAACAGTATGAGCAAGGCAGTCGAAGTGACGGACACATGGATGGCACTGTTTATGAGCCGAAGGGTAGTGGTGATGGTCAGAATATTGTGGTAGGAGCAAATTCAGAAGGTGATAGAATACCTGATAGATCTATAGTAAGCAATGACAGTACAAAATCTGATTTTACATTTGATGATGTTGCCGAGTATGACATTCCGTTGGAGGAAATCACACTGGGTGAACATATCGGACTTGGTATTAACTGTACTTTGCTCTATAAGATTTGGTTGCTTTCTTTTGTTATATGGTGTTATTTATAGTTTTATACATATAAATTCCCATATGATGGCTACAATTACATTTTGGTGGCCTATTTTTTGCATTCAGGATCGTATGGGGAGGTATACCGTGGTGAATGGCGTGGAACAGTGAGTTTTATTCCTATTCAGGCATACATTCCATATCTATCTTACAATTCAAATTGTATTTTCAACAAACAAATTATAAAATGTAATTTTTTTTTCTTAACTAAGCAAGGCCCAAGAAATTTTTGGCTTCAGTTTCATTTTTACCCTTAACAAAAGTAATCAATACCTTATACTTGACTACCTTTTATGTTTGTCATTTTTTGTTGTGTTTTTCTGTTAGGCTGTCGGTTTTTGAATTCTTTCATTTACATCAGGTCTCTGCTTTGGTTTGTAGGAAGTTGCTTTAAAAAGATTTCTTGATCAAGATATATCTGGTGAATGACTTGAAGAATTCAAAAGTGAGGTAATATTTCATTAGTGTCTCTTTTTGTAGTTTCTACTCATATGTTTATCTTTGTTGATGAATGATTTCATTTAGTACACATTTACAACTATCAGTTGTGATTTTTATGCTCCATAATGACATCTCAGATAGCTGCAATACTTTATTTAGATTGCTATTGTATTTGTCCCAGGATAATTTGAAAGTTGGATTAAATACTTTGTCCTGTTGAATTGCATTTTTTTAGAAGTTCATGGTGAAGATTGACCATTTCGAAGCTCTTTGATGTAATCCTTGTTTTATTTCTCCAACATTTTATAGCTTCTATTGTTGTTATATACTTCCATCTTGTGTGCTTCTCTTCTCTCTATGAATAGATTTCCTAATGCAATTTGAGAATATAGTGGTGCATGAATGTATATATAAGAGAACATATATATATGGAAAGAATATATTAGATGGAGACTAAGAAGTAGGGTTAGCACATTGGAGTTATTTAGCTCATGCAGTTGACTATACTTATTCAAAAAAAGGATTTTGTTTAATTCTTTTATGAATGCCAAAACTAGTTGTGCATTTTCATGAATTTATATGATTTTACTGCATATTTAACATATGATGTAAGTTGCCATAGGTTCAAATAATGAAAAGACTGAGGCATCCAAATGTTGTTCTCTTCATGGGAGCAGTTACTCGACGTCCGCATCTTTCTATTGTTACTGAATTTCTTCCCAGGTAACTTAAGATTCCTTATTTCCTGAGATTCATATGAGACTCTGTATTCCAAATAGATCTTAGTATATGATCATTGGTACAGAATAGTGCTATGCAGGCCAAAAAGATTACTTCTAAATGAACATCTAAAATATCTGATGTATGCTGTTAATAGCTCAAATGTCAATTGAGACGTAATAAGCAAAAATAAGATGAAAATTTCAGTTATTATTTGGTTAATTTAGACACAATTTACCTTACTATATATTGTGTTGGACTGTTACACTTTTCCAGGAGTTTTTATTATTTTGATTAATGTTGTTCTGGAAGGATTACTTTTAATGACTCTGAAGTCTGAACTGTATATTTCCTATGCAGAGGAAGTTTGTACAGACTAATTCCTCGACCAAACAATCAATTAGATGAGCGAAGGCGGTTGAGGATGGCCCTTGATATTGTAAGATTCTGTTTTGTTTTCTTGCAATGTAGTTTCTTTAAGTAAATTATTGCCATAATCAGTGAAATTGAGTTGATGTGACATATCTCTTTAATCTTCTTCAGGCCTGAGGAATGAGCTATTTGCACAACTGCACTCCAGTGATTGTACACCGTGATTTGAAGTCACCAAATCTTCTTGTTGATAAAAATTGGGTTGTGAAGGTGCCAACTAATTGTCATGAGTGAATTTTCTTGATAGCATGCTGAATGCTACCTGTAGATATGATTTAATTTGAAAATATCATTTTTTTAGTTGTTCAATTATAACTATAATTAAGATAGGTATAAACATATCTTATTTTTACAATAAACAAGTTAACGAGATGTATAATAACGTGTAAAAATATTTATATACTAGCATTAAATCGTATTTTCCTTCCTTTATTTCCTTTTGTTATCAAGAATATCAGAATAACAAACATGTTTTGCTTTATTCTACCATAATGTAAAAATCTGGTCCTTTTAGTCTTTTACACATCTATTGTAACAAAAAAAAGAAAAAATTAAAAGAAACCCTGAAACCCTTTATTATGTTCTAAAAGCCGAATATGGCCACATGCAGAATCTACGAAAAATCTAAAACACAACTGGCACGCTAAAAGATAGAAAAGAAAGACAAACTACATGCCTAAAATAAAGGTATAAGCTGCCATAACCCTCATTTCTAAGCTCAAATACTGTGTCATACGGTACCCTCTGCCTTCCGAATTATTCGTTCTTTGATGCTTTTGTTTTTCATTTTGCTATATATTTTTTTTCACTAAATCAAATTAAAATCAGATTTCTAATTTCTTTTATGAATCTTTTCTGTAAATAGAATTAATTATAATTGTTCATACCCTGGCCCAATAAATAGGGCCTAGGATCCAAGCAAAGAAGCCCAACTCAAAGGGTTGGCTCTCCCCCAGTACCAGCCTTCATCCCAAGAAGTCGGTACTGAACACGACCTGCTCCAAAGAAGTCGGATACGAGGGTTAGCTGGCAGATAACACTCATTCGAATGAGTAACTGCCCCTAGAAACTCTCTAACCACTTCATAGAGCCATATCTTAACCTCCCTAAGATATGGGAACGGTTATCCACCTAAAAAGGTGGCACTACTTCAGCGGTGGTTATTGGTTCACCACTATAAATACACTGACACCATTCAGGTATCTCTAAGTTCCAATACTCTCTAACCTGCTCACACTCTTGCTAACTTAGGCATCGGAGTGTCTTTGCAGGTACCACCCCCCATTCTTTCTCACGTACAAGTCGGACGGAGGAACACCGAGTACCAGATCCACTCGAAAGCCACCTCCTTCATACGTTTGGGCCAACCAACGCCATCCAGCCCATTAATCTCCGGTTACCCACCGTAACATTGGCGCCGTTGCCGGGGACCCGAGAGATCAACCAGTGATGGCGGATAGATCCCCTGAAGAGGGTCATGTGGAGACAGATTCTGAACAAGAGAATCTGAACACTGGAAACAATGAGGCAGACCAGACCCTTCACCAGGAAGCCAATGATCAACACAGGGAAGGCACCTCCGGAATAAAAAATCCGAAGGTAAATTCCTCGGAGAGGCACGAATCAGAAAAAGAAGGACCATCCCACGCAATTGAGCTCATGGGATTAGTCCACAGTCGCCTCGAGCAGCTAGAACAGGAACGGGAACGACAAAAGGATACCGAAAAGAACCTAAAAGAGGAGATGGAGCGACGAAAAGAGTTAGAAAGAAAACTCTTAAAGTTAGAATCCTCCCTCAAAGGTCAGAACTCCCACGACGGTAGAGAAGATTCGCCCTTAGGGGAGAAAGATCCTTTTAGCGAGGACATAATGAGGGCAAAAGTTCCGAGAAACTTTAGAAGCCCCGATATGGACCTCTACGACGGAACCACTGATCCAAAGCATCATCTGAGCAACTTTAAAAGTCGGATGTATCTGGCTGACGCTTCTGACGCTACGCGATGCAAAGCTTTTCCGACAACCTTGTCAAAAGCAGCGATGAAGTGGTTCAACAGCCTCCCTCCGAGGTCAATTACCAGTTTTGAAGACCTCTCAAAAAAGTTCTTGATGAGGTTCTCCATCCAGAAAGACAAAGTAAAACATGCACCAAGTCTCCTGGGAATAAAACAGGAGGTCGGGGAGTCCTTACGGGCCTATATGGAAAGGTTCAACAAAGCATGTCTGGAGATTCAAGACCTGCCCACCGAAGCAGTCATCATGGGGCTAGTCAATGGTCTTAGAGAAGGTCCCTTCTCACAGTCCATATCAAAAAGACACCCCGCCTCTTTAAGTGATGTACAGGAAAGAGCTGAAAAGTACATCAATATGGAAGAAAATGCTAGGCTAAGAGATCCGAGTTGGCGACCTGGTCACCCTCCCTCAACGAAAGAGAGGGAGAGGGAAGCTAAGAAGAAGGAAGAACTCGGCCTCGATAGGCCAAGAAAATATCACTCTTATACTCCACTGAAAGTTCCTGTAGTGGATGTATATAGAGAAATTTGTAATACCGAAAGGCTGCCTCCTCCCAGGCCCATTAAAAATAAAAGAGGGGGGAGCCGCGGTGATTACTGTGAGTACCATAAGATATATGGGCACTCCACAAACGACTATTACGACCTTAAAAATGTGATAGAAAAACTGGCCAGAGAAGGTCGGCTTGACAGATATCTCATAGAAAGGTCGGACAGTCATGGAAAAAGAAAGCGAGATGATATGGATAGAAAAGACCCACCACCACAAACTCCGGAGAGACATATCCATATGATCTCAGGAGGGTTTGCGGGAGGGGGACTCAGAAAATCTTCTCGTAAAAGACATCTCAAGAGAGTTTACCAGGTCGGAGAGCGGTCCTCCGACCTTCCAACCATTTCATTCACAAAGGAAGATGGGCGAGGAATAATCCCTGGGCACGACGACCCAGTGGTAATTACCATGATCCTGGCAAATGCCCATCTACACAGAACACTAGTAGACCAAGGAAGCTCAGCGGACATCCTCTTTAAGCCCGATTTTGACAAACTAGGGTTAGATGAGAAAGAGTTAAGAGCCTACCCCGACACCCTGTACGGATTAGGCGACACGCCAATAAAGCCACTAGGATTTTTGCCCCTCCATACCACCTTTGGAAAGGGGGAGAAATCAAAGACTCTGAGTATAGACTTCATAGTCATCGACGTGGGGTCGGCCTATAATGCTTTAATCGGCAGAGCTACCCTTAATCGACTCGGAGCGGTGGTATCGACACCCCACCTCTGCATGAAATTCCCGACCTCAGCGGGGATAGCAACGGTGAGGGGAGATCAGAAGCAGGCAAGGAAATGCTACAATGAAAGCCTAAACTTGAGGGGAAAAGGCAAAGAAGTTCACGCAATAGAGCTCGGTGGAGCGAGGATTAAAGAAGAGCTGCGACCACGACCCGGAGGAAAAACCGAGGAGATTCAGGTCGGAGAAGAGGAAGGAAAAAACACTCACATAGGAACCAACCTGGGGGAAACCCTAAGACAAGAATTGATTAAGCTCCTAAGAGATAATTCCGATCTCTTCGCCTGGAAGGCCTTCGACATGCCTGGGATAGATCCCGAACTCATGTCCCACAAGCTCTCGGTCTACTCGGGATCTCGACCTGTACAACAACGAAGACGCAAGCTCGGCCCAGAGCGAGCTCTAATAGTAGAGGAGCAAGTACAAGCGCTCCTAGAAGCCAGTTTCATCAGAGAAGTCAAGTATCCAACATGGCTAGCCAATGTAGTGCTAGTCAAAAAACAAAATGGTAAATGGAGAATGTGCGTCGACTATACCGACTTAAATAAGGCATGTCCCAAGGACCCTTATCCACTACCAAGCATTGACGCCCTAGTAGACTCTAGCTCGGGGTATCAATACTTGTCGTTCATGGACGCCTACTCAGGGTATAACCAAATCCCGATGTATGAACCAGACCAGGAAAAAACATCATTCATCACGCCCAGAGCTAACTTTTGCTACGTGGTCATGCCATTTGGATTGAAAAATGCAGGGGCCACATATCAGAGGCTGATGAATAAGGTGTTTGCCCCTCACCTAGGGAGCTTAATGGAAGTGTACGTCGACGATATGCTGGTAAAGACCAAGAAAGAAGTCGACCTCTTGTCTGACCTTTCACAAGTCTTTGACACCATAAGGTTGCACGGGATGAGACTAAATCCTGCAAAGTGCGCCTTCGCGGTGGAAGCAGGAAAATTTCTAGGATTCATGCTAACACAAAGAGGGATCGAAGCCAATCCCGACAAGTGTAGAGCTATCCTAGAAATGAAAAGCCCGACTTGTTTGAGAGAGGTCCAACAGCTGAATGGCCGGCTAGCAGCTCTCTCCAGATTTTTGGCAGGATCAGCACTAAGATCCCTTCCACTGTTCTCCCTATTGAGAAAGGGACACCAGTTTGAATGGACTCCCGAATGCGAGGAGGCGTTCCAGGAGTTCAAAAAGTTTTTGAGCCAACCTCCTATTTTGACCCGACCTGTAGCCGGAAAAGACCTCGTCCTATACCTATCCGTGGCGGACAAGGCTGTCTCAGCAGCCTTGATAAGAGAAAACGAGGACGGTCAACACCCAATCTATTTCATCAGTAAAGTTCTACAGGGCCCTGAGCTAAGGTATCACAAATTAGAGAAATTTGCCTACTCCTTAGTGGTAGCCTCTCGAAGGCTACGGCCTTACTTTCAAGCTCACACAATAAGAGTCCGCACGAACCAACCCATGAAGCAAATCCTCCAAAAGACGGATGTTGCAGGAAGAATGGTTCAATGGGCAATAGAGCTCTCCGAGTTTGACTTGAAGTACGAAACTCGGACGGCGATTAAAGCCCAGTGCCTCGCCGACTTCATTGCAGAATATGCAGGGGATCAAGAGGATAAACCAACTACATGGGAACTCTATGTAGATGGATCCTCCAATAAAACAGGAAGTGGCGCAGGCATAATATTGGTAGATGAAAGGGGAACCTAGATAGAGGTTTCCCTCAAGTTTGAATTCCCAGCTTCAAATAATCAGGCAGAATATGAAGCCTTGATTGCAGAATTGAAGCTGGCAGAAGAAGTCGGTGCTACGAAGGTAATGATACACAGTGACTCTCAAGTGGTGACCTCCCAAATAAGTGGAGAGTATCAGGCAAAAGACCCAAATATGAAGAGATACTTGGAAAAAACTCTGGAACACCTTGGGCGCTTTGCAGAAACTGATGTTACGCACATAACTCGGGACCTAAACAGCAGAGCAGACGCCCTATCCAAGTTAGCAAGTACCAAGCCAGGAGGAAATAACAGAAGCCTGATCCAAGAAACTCTCCAGGAACCTTCAGTGGTAAAAATGAAAGACAAACAAGAAGTCTTTGAAGTGGTCGGATTAAACCTCGGATGGATGATGATTGGATTTTTGACGGTTTAGAATTTCACAAATGAAGTCTCGTTGCAAGTATAGTTTCTAAACCAATCACTAATCCTTTCATACAAAAAGTTGTTTGTCACTAAAACAAACCCCTAAAATTTATAAACCGAAGTATTCAAACCTCGGGTCGTTCTCCCTAGGATTTGCAATGAAGTGTCTTGTTATTGGTTATGAGTTATTTTGGGGTTTTGGATAAGAAGCACGAAAAGTAAATGGCAATGAAAATAAACTAACAACTATAAAAGGCTCTTGGTAAGGTGTGAGAACTAGAAGTCCTATCCTAGTTATCCTTCTCAATTGTGATGAGAATTGTTCATTGCTACCACTTAGTTAACCCTTACTAATTAAAGGAAAGTCAAGTGGATGAATTGACTTGAGCCACAAGTCCTAGCCAACTCCCAAGGAAAGACTAGCCTTAGTGCACTCCAAACCAATTAGCAATCTCTCCAATTATCAATCAACAAAGGAACTAGATAACTCAAGTGTCACTAATTACTCTACCTAGGCCAAGAGGAACAAAATCTATACTAAAATCCAACCAAGCATTTCATCAAACACTTGGAAGGCACAAAAGAAAAGTATAGTCAATCACAACAAGAATGAATTCTAACTACAATTGAATGTAAAGAATTAACAACAACAATCAAGGAAATCACAATTATCATGAATTACCTCAAATTGCATTATTGAAAGAAAACCAAGGAACAACAATATATCCAAAACAAAATGAAGAATTACAATTATTAAAGCACACATCTAGAAAGAGGAAGAGGAGAAGATTAAGAATTGGTAAATGAAAAGTGAATCAAAGCATGAGTTAAACCTAGATCTAAGAAGAGAGATTAACCTAAACCTAATCCTAATCCTAGAGAGAAGGGAGAGCTTCTCTCTCTAGAAACTAACTACAAAGCTCAACTAAACTAATTGGTAACTAACATCTAAAGTGATCAATGATCCTAAGTGATGAATAATTCATTCTCCTTAATCCTTCATCCTTTTATTCCTTTCCCTTAGCAATTTGGCGCCAAAAATGGGTTCAGAAACCCTCTCAAATCGCCAGGCACGTGTTGCATTAATGAGGTCATGTGCCATCATCGGCGCGTGCGCGCATGGTACGCGTGTGCGTCCCTGGTCGATTCTGCAATGTGCGCGCGAGCGCCTTGTGCGCGTGCATGACTGACTTTGCTTCTTTGACTTTTTATGCTTCTCTCCACTTGTATGCTTCCTTCCTTGCTTCCTTTGATCCATGCCTAGTTTCAACCTGAGGTTACTAGCAAACACATCAAGGCATCGTATGGAATCAAACAGAAACTAGAATTCACCAAGATAAGGCTTAAAAAGCATGTTTTTACACTTAAGCACAATCATGGGAGAGATAACAAAACCATGCTAACTCTTAGGCTAAATGTGACAAAAGGTTATCAAAATGTTCTAAATTCAAGGCAAAACAAACCGTCAAATTGGGGTTTGTCAACCTCCCCACACTTAAGCCTTAGCATGTCCTCATGCTAAAATAAGAAGGAGCTAAGGGGTATGGCATTTATTGAATGCAACTAAACTATATGAGTCCTATCTAAATGCAACTATCTAAAGCAATTGGAAATGCTTTGTTCAAACAAATCAATTCCCAAGAGAGCATGTGTAAGTACAAGAGCTAAGTAATAAGGGCCAAGTCCAAACCACAATTGTATTGAATTGTTAAAAGGAGTTCAAACTTGCAAGGATATAGATAATGTGGGTGAAGACATGTGGTTGAACTTTTGAACCCTCACCGGATGTGTATCCGCTCTATTCACTCAAGTGTTTAAGGGTTAATTCACTCAATTCTCTTCTAATCATGTTTTCCAAGATTTGATTTTCTTCTAACAATCAACATTTATTCAATGCATGCATACATTCATCATGAGGTCTTTCATTTAGGTTGTAATGGGGTTAGGGTCAAGGTAGGATCATTTATGGTCAAGTGGGCTAGGATTTGAGTCTTTGATTAGCATAGACTTTCCCACCTAACCTAATTAATGACCTATACAAATGCGAGCTATTCTAACTACCCATTCTTCACTTTTTCTTACATACTCATGCATTTTCTTTTCATTTCACAACACTTATGCATTGATTCCTTTTTATTGACTTCACTTTGGGGCATTTTGTCCCCTTTTATTATTTTTTTTTCTCTTCTGTTTTTTTTTTCTTTCATTTTATTTTTCTTTTCATCATCATTTTTTTTTCTTTTCTTTCCTTTATATATATATATATATATATATATATTTTTTTTTTTCAAACTAAATACAAGAACATCAATGCATAAGGTCTCTACATTTGATTAATACATGAATATGTGCCCAATTCCTAAACATAAAAGTGTATTGCCCCTTTTTATCCCATCCAATGTTCCCAAGCCTCACCAACTTGAATAATACACACTCTCACTAGCCTAAGCCAATCAAGGATCCAAACAAGGACTTTTCATTGGTTTTCCGCCTTGGGCTTGTAATGAGCTAAAATAAGGATGAGTTGGTTAAGCATAGGCTCGAAATTGGCTAACAATGGAGAGTAAAAGGTTGGCTATTTGGGTAAGTGGCAAATGAAATAATGGCCTCAATCATATAAATGCACAAACACAAGAAATAAACGGATATATAGAATCAAGCAAATTAAGGATCACAATCATGGAAAGAGAACAATTTCACACAAGAATGGAAAATAAGTGGTTATAAAATGTAACCACATCAATAGGCTCAAGTCTCACAAGCTTGTGTTCTCAATTCAATACATGCTTCAAAAGGTATGAATTTCAAGCAAGTTTCAAAAATTTTCTTTCAATCAATTGGGTTAATGCCCTATATTTAAACTTTCTTGAAAAAAAACTCAATGTTTGACTAAGCATTGTTGTGATTGAAAAAATTCAAATTTTTTTTTTTTTTTTAGTTTACCCTTTTCTTTTTCACACAAAACCAATTTCTTATGCAAAAAGGGTGACTAAGTTTTACTTAAAACATGATTTCTAATCACAACCACAAACTAAAGGGAGAATATACAAAAGGAGATGTGCAAAAATGTATAAAGGAAAATCAAACTAAAATATGGAATCTATCATCCAAAATATCTAAAAATATCCAAAAGCATCAAAATATCTAAAATCCAAAATAAGCAATAAAAGTATCCAAAGCAAACTAGAAATGCATCAAAATATATACAAAAATGTGCAAAATGAGATAACTAGGCCGAAAAAGAGTTCACCGGTTCCCAAATAATGCTACCGGTGCCCTCCCCACACTTAAGATTAAGTATCGTCCTCGATGCTAAACCCGAGGATCAATGGGAGGTGCAACGATAGGCTTTGTGAAGACGGGGCGGCGGCGGAGGGCTCGGTCACGGCGCGGTTAAGAGGGGTGAGAGGGAGAGAGAGAACGGGTAGTGGTGAGAAGGGAAGAGGGGTTGAGGGTGAGTGAGGGCGAGTCGCCGGCGGTGAAGGTGGCGCGGCGGCGGAGGCGGTGCTGCTGCTGCGATGGTAGATGGGGCGAGGGGAAGAAGATGGAGGTTGAGAGGGATGGGTTGCGCGACTGCGCAGTGTGCTTCGCGAGGTAGGGTTATCCCGATTTTTGAATTGGCGCGTGCGCGCACCTTGCGCGT